>NC_133664.1:66250793-66560131 GCF_037893015.1 Macrotis lagotis | reverse complement strand
AGGAAATATTTCAGAAAATGTCAAGTTCTCGGAGAATTGGAGGACCCAGTCTTGTTGAATGAAAAGGCAGAGTGCCCATCTCTTGTAGGAAAAGTCAGTTTCTTAGTAACAATAGTAATAACAGCTAATATAAAGACGCTACCACTGTGGAGCTGATCAGGATCTCAGAAGAGTAAGCACTTTTATACTAAAATGAAAGGAGACTGGCATTTGAGATTCAATCTAGAAGGTAAAACAATTAGGATTACAACAAAAAATAATTTACTCAACAAAACTGAGTTTAATCCTTGTGAGGAAAAGTGGACATAATGAAAAGGCCAGATATGAATAGAAAATTTGACTTTTAGGGTTTTGCTTTGGTTTTTTGCAAGGCAAATGGGGTTAAGCGGCTTGCCCAAGGCCACACAGCTAGGTCATTATTAAGTGTCTGAGGTCGGATTTGAACTCAGGTACTCCTGACTCCAGGGCTGGTGCTCTATCCACTGTACCACCTAGCCACCCTGAAAATTTAACTTTTAAATACAAGACTCAAGAAAGATAACAAAGTAAACATGTAAGAGTAATCATAATTGATTCAATAAGCATAAATTTTTTACATTGCTATACAGGAAGATGAAACATGTAACAGGTGCACTAGCATAAGGAGAAAGGGAGAGAAAATGAGGAAAATTATATCATAAAAGAAATATACAAGGAAGAATTTTTATAGTGGATGGGGAAAAGGGAGAGATGGGTAACACTTGTACTTCACACACACACATATATATACATATGTGTATACACACACTCTCTATTGTCTTTAGAACTCTGTCTTATCCAAGAGACAAGTAGGAAGAAAAGAGAGTAAGAGAAAAGGGCAGGGAGACAAGAGTGATAAAAATGTTCAAATAGGAGCAGAGCCAAGATGACAACAAGAGAGGATCCTCTCTTAGGTGCTCTCTCTCTCTCTGATACTCCCAAACTTATAAAATAAGGACAATAACTGAATTTTCAAGAGACAGAACCCACAGAGGGATTCAGCGAGGCAATTCTCCAGCCCAAGGTAACCTGGAAAAGAGCAGAAAGGTTCCTTTCCATGGAGTTAGAGGGGTGGCCCGCCAGAATAAAGGAACTTCAGCCTCCCGGAGGCAGCCCCAGGGCATTTCCTGATCTACACCTCGAGTAGCAGCAGGCACAACTTGGGGGATCAGCAGGGGGACCTCTGCCAGAGCAAGCACTTGAAGCCCAGCCCTCAGGGCACTCAGCCAGCATCATGGCCACAACAGCACCAATCCAGGAACCGGAAGCAGAAGCCCCCAGGCGTGAGTGCTGAGCCTAGGTTGGGAGTGGAGAGAGACTGCCTAGCTCTGTCCTCTGTCCCTGGAACAGGACTCTGGGGTTCTGACCATATTCAGATCCTGATTGCAGTCTAGGCCCCCCATAGAACAGCAGGGCTCCCCGACCTCAGCCCTGTAGCAGAGGGGTGCACTTGTGGTTATTCACAGACCAAGAGGGAAGACAGAGCCTCACACACAGAGATCTTTGTGAGGGGGGTATCCTAATAATACTGAAAAGCTCAGGAAGTACCCCAAAACCAGGCACAGGCTGGAGAAATAAGTAAGCAGAGAAAAAAAGAGGAATACCCCAAGAAGGATCAAAATACTCAACCTGAAGATGAGGAAGCACAAGCTCCTGCATCTAAAGACTTCAAGAAAAAACAGAAATTGGGTTCAGGCTATGACAAAGCTCAAAAAAGACTTTGAAAATCAAGTGAGGGAGATAGAAGAAAAATTGAGAAAAGAAATGAGAGAGATGTGGGAAAAACATGAAAAAGAAGTCAGCAGCTTAGTAAAGGAGATCCAAAAGAATGCTGAACAAAACAGCATGTTTAAAAACCAGCATAGGTCAAATGGATAAAACAGTTCAAAAAGTTATTTAGGAGAATGCTTTAAAAAGAAGAATTGGCCAGATGAAAAAAGAAATAAGAAAGTTCTCTGAGGAAAACAAATCCTTCAGAAGTAGAATGGAACTAAAGAAGTCAATGACTTTACGAGAAGTGACACAATACTTCAAAACCAAAAGAATGAAAAATTAGAAGAAAATATGATACATCTCATTGAAAAAACAAATGATCTGGAAAACAGATTCAGGAAAGATAATTTAAAAATTATTGGGATACCTGAAAGTCATGATCAGGAAAAGAGCCTTGACATCATTTTTAAGGAATTCCTACAGGAAAATTGCCCAGATATCCTAGAAGCAGAGGGCAAAATAGAAATTGAGAGAATCCACCCATCTCCCCCAGAAAGAGATCCCCAAAAACCAACCCCTAGGAATATTATAGCCAAGTTCCAAAACTCCCAAGTCAAAGAGAAAATATTGCAAGCAGCCAGAAGGACACAATTCAAATATCATGGAGCTGCAGTCAGGATCACACAGGACTTAGCAGCAACTACATTGGAAGCTCGTAGGGGCAGCAACTACATTAAAAGCTCGTAGGGCTTGGAATATAATATTCTGGAAGGCAAAAGAGCTCAGAATGCATCCAAGAATCAACTACCCAACAAAACTGAATGTCCTCTTCCAGAGAAAAAGATGGACTTTCAATGAACCAGAGGAATTTCAAATGTTCCTGTTGGAATGGCCAGAGCTGAACAGAAGGTTTGATCTTCAAATACAGAACTCAGGTGAAGCATGGAGATTGGAGGAGGGGGGGAAATATGAGGGACTTAATGATGATGAACTTCATGTATTCCTGCATGGAAAAATAATACTGATAATACTCATATGAACCTTCTCATTTAATAGAGCATGTAGAAGGAGCTTTTATAGATGAAGCACAGGAGAAAGCTGAATTTGAAGATATATATTATATTGTAAAAATGGAGTCAATGGCTAAAAGGGAAATGTACTAGGAGTAAGAAAAAGGAGAGGAGGAACAGGCTAAGATATTTCATATAATAAGATTTTTCTTTATTACAATGAGCTATTGCAATGATATGGAAGGGGGGAAGGCAAGGGGGAATGAGGGAATCTTTGCCTTCATCAGAGGTGGCTAGGAGAGGAAACAGCATATATACTCAATGGGGTATAGGCATCTGGAGTAAGAAGCAGAGAAGGGCTAAGGGGGGGAAGGGGGGAATGTGTGATGGAGGAGAGGATGGACCTTGGGGGAAGAGTGGTCAGATATAACACATCTTCTTTTTTTTACTTCTTGCAAGGGGCTGGAATTGGATGGCCTGTCCTGGACCATAGGGTTGGGTGGATGTAGGCCAAAGGGGTGATATGTGGGCTCAGGGCCAGGGATCTGTTTGCTGTACCACTCAACTACCCTACAGCAGTCAGAATGAAGGGAAAGAGAAAATATAGTACATGGTAGTGGAGAAGTATAAATGGAGGGAGTTGCAATCAGCAATGGCAATGGTGGAAAATATGGAAGTAGCTTTTGTGATGGACTTATCATAAAGAATGTGATCCACCCATGACAGAGTTGGAGGTATTGGAACACAGACTGAAGCACATTTTTTATTATTATTATTTGGGGGGGGGAGTGCTCCTGGCTCCAGGGCTGGTATTCTGTCTGCCACCTGGCCACCCCTACTATTATTATTATTATTTTATTTTATTTTATTTCATTTTGGGTCTTTTTTTTTTTTTGGATTTTGCAGGGCAATGGGGTTGGAGTGGCTTGCTCAGGGTCACACACCTGGGTGATTGTTAGGTGTCTGGGGCCAGATTTGGGCTCAGGTGCTCCTGGTTACAGGGATGGTGCTCTGTCCACTGCGCCACCTGGCTACACCTACTATTATTAATATTATTAGTTTTAATTTTAATTTTAATTTTTTTCTCTTTAATTTATTGCTCATGCATGTCTATATTTTGGGGGGGAGGGGGTATTATGTTTACTCTTAAACAAGAATATTTTAGTAATGTATAAAAAAACAGCATTTGTACAAAATAAGAATAAATTAATTAATTAATTAAAAAATTTTAAAAAGATGATAACACACCAGGTAAAAGTCAGACAAAAGGAACAGCTCTTACTGAAGGGTAAGGTCATGGCTGGAATTTCAAAATAATAGGTTTTTTTTTTATTTGAACTAAACCTTTCATTCTTTTTTTTTAATGTTCTATTATTTGTTTATTCTGCTTCTCAGTGAGCCACAGGTCAGAGTGATTCATCTCAATCCCAGAAACTATCAAGGAATATTTAATATGCCAACAATGAAAATGAGAGCCATCAGTGACATCAGGGTACTTTGCAGTTATATAGGCCATGAAAAGCTAACAACATTCAATAATCAAATCTGTAGTAACCTTATCTCCAAGGATAAATTAATGGACAAGACCTCACACAAAGCATGAGAATAATTACAAGTCACATCACTAGTCATGTTTGTTCCCTGTATTTACAATACAGTCTTTGACAGATTTATTCAGAGCTATAATATTAATTTTCTTATTCTTATCCTTATTCTAGGAAATTCCTATTTTAGTTCAATCTACTTTATTCCTACTTACTAACCTCTGGGAAAATATGTATTAAAAAAGAAATTCTAACCTTGACTAGACTAACATCCATAGACATCATAATTTTATTTCAGGAAGTAGTGTGAACTTTCTTTGACATCACAACAAAGGGCCTATCTTGTCTCACTGCCTACTTCCATGCCATTTTGACTTGAACAGATTTTCTACTCAGAACAAATCTCACTGAGGGACTCTACCTTCTCTTTTTCTAACCTCAAAATTTTATCTACCCTCCAGGCTTGACTTTCTTCTCTTCATCAAAGTCCTGGTAAAGAATCCAAGTTTCACAAAGCCTTCCCTAAAAGGATGTAGACAAGCATAACCTTAGGCAAAATTGTGAGTTAGCAGAAATCTATCTTTCTTTCCTAAAACTATAAATCTCAGGAATCAAATAAAGCAGATCTGAACATTTAAATCATGAATTTTCTTCTTTTGTATTAGGAGAAATTATTATGGTGCTATTATATTAGTAATTAATTATTAAGTTAGGATCAAGACTTTTTCTTTCTTATTTTCTCTTTTAGGATCCCATGGCTGTGGAAGATCAGTCAATATTAGAACAACATGTAAACCCTTCACACTTGAAGTCATTCTAGTGACAATTTGTTACCTGACCTGACTTGTTTCTTTGTAGACATCTTCCAGTTATCAACCCAAACCATTCCCCAAGCAGAAAAATCAGAAAATCTCAGATCTGACCCATATCTGAGCAAGAATCCCCACTGTAACTTCTTCATTTAATAATCATCTTGCCTTTGCTTAAAGACCTCTAGTAAGAAGGAACCCACCACTTCCCTACAGAATGTTACCCTTTTGAATAGCTCTGATTATTGGGAAATTTTTATCTTAGATCAAACTTAAATATATCTGTATGCAAATTTTACTCATTCTTCCTAATTCTGTTAGCTGGTACCTAGTATTAGAGGTCAAATCCTTCTGCTGCAAGACATATTTTACCACTTATAGATGACAGTCTTTTTTCCTCATGATTTATTTTGAGTCTCTTTATTATCTTGAATATCTTCCTATGGATGCTCTCCAGTTTATCAATAGCCTTCCTAAAGTGCAGAACCCAGAACAAAGTGTGATATTCCAGATGTGGTCTAACTAGACAGACCATAAGGAGTCTATCACTTCTCTAATCCTATACATATCTCTTTACCCAGTGTCAGATATCATTCAGTGGTTTTTAATATTTTGTGCCTGTATCACAGTCTTGACTCACATTGCTGCTGCTCACTCACACTCTAAGATCTTTTCAAACTGCTATATAGTTAGTTCGAGGGACTCATTGGCACAGCACATAGAATGCTAGACCTGCAGTCGGGAAGACCTGATTTCATGTCCTGCCTCACTTATTAACTGTGTGATCCTAGGCAAATCACTTCACCTATGTCTATCAGTTTCCTCATCTGTAAGATAGAACTAATAATAACATCTGCTTGGAATGAGATGATATTTCTCAAGTGCTTTGCAAACCTTAAAGTATTACAGAGCTTTCCCGGCTTCCTTGGCTCCTTGTGAGAATCCCTCCCGAGGCTCTATCTCTTGGGCCACCCGCTGCCGCCACCATGCCCTGAAAAATTGAGGAAATAAAAGACTTCCTGCTCACAGCCAGATGAAAAGATGCTAAATCTGTCAAGATCAAGAAAACAAGGACAATGTGAAGTTTAAGGTCCGATGCAGCAGGGACCTGTACACATTGGTCATCACAGACAAAGAGAAGGCAGAGAAACTTAAACAGTCCCTGCCTCCTGGTTTGGCTGTGAAGGAGCTGAAGTGAAAGAACCAACTCACTCAATGTTCCATCATCTCCATTAAAATACAGGAAAAAAAAGTATTACAGAAATGCTTGCTATCTGTAATAGTAATAGTAATAGTAATAGTAATAGTAATAGTAATAGTAATAGTAATAGTAATAGTAATAGTAATAGTAATAGTAATAGTAATAGGAGGAGGAGGAGGAGTAGTAGTAGTAGTAGTAGTAGTAGTGGTAGTGGTAGTGGTAGTAGTAGTAGTAGTGGTAGTGGTAGAGGTAGTTTGTCAATGGTAGTAGAAGTACTAGTAATGGTGATGTCGTTTGTCAGCAGTAGCAGTAGTAATGGTAGTGGTGTGGTGGTGATTGTGGTGATTGTAGTAGTGGTTGTTTGTCAGTAATAGTGGTAGTGGTAATAGTATTAGTAGTAGTAGTAGTAACAACAGTAGTAGTGTAGGGAGTGGTTATTTATCAGCAATAGTAATATCAGTAGCAGTAGTTGTAATAGTAGTAACAGTAGAAGTAGTAGTGGTGGTAATGGTTTGTCAGTAGTAGTAGCAGTAGTAGCAGTAGTAGCAATAGTAATAACAGTAGCAGCAGCAGCAGGAGGAATGGTGGAAGTGGTTGTCTGTCTATAGTAGTAGTGGTAACAGTAGAAGTAGTAGAAGCAATAGCAGTGGTGGTGCTGGTTGTCAGCAATATTAATAGTAGTAGAAGTAGGAGTAGAAAAAGCAGTAGTAGTAGTAGTAACAGTAGCAATAGAAATAGAAGTAACAGAAGCAGTAGTAGCAGTAGCAGCAGTAGTAGTAGCAATAGCAGTAGCAGTAGTAACAGCAGCAATAGTAATAGTAGTTAGTAGTAGTAGTAGTGGTGGTGGTGGTGGTGGTGGTGGTGGTGGTGGTGGTGGTGGTGGTGGTGGTTTATCAGAAGCTGCAGCAGCAGCAGCAGGAATGGTAGTAGTAAAAGCAGTCTTAGTAACAGTAGCAATAGCAACAGTAGTTTGTCAGCAGCTGTAGCAGCAGTAGGAGTAGAAGTAATAGAAGAAGAAAACTACCCCCAAATTATACATGTGTAGCTGATAATTAAGATTTGGTTTCTGTCCCTAATAAATTTCAACTTAAAAGATTCAGCTCAATCTCCTTACCTGGTACATTGTACTTTATTATGTTTTTCTCCAGCACATTGAGGTCTTTTGAAGAGGGACATCAGAAAAGGAAGGCATATTAAGGAACTGAATTATAGAATCCAAATATTATTTATTATCATCATTGACTTATTAACAAATTTATTTCTTAGAGCTGGAATGTCAGCAATATAACTAAACAGTTAGTGGTGTGTCACTGATATCCTGCCCAGGTTACTTTATCTTTTGACTTAGTAAGATGAACTAATACTTCTTTTGATTTCAGTCACTTATAATTAAATTTAAGATAAACCCTTTACTAGGTTGTTTATATACCCAAATTTTAATTGAAAACTAGTTAAATTTTTAAAACTTTATACAATAAAACAAAAGGAAAAGAAAGTATATGCTTTCAAAATTACTTCAAGATCTTTGAAGAATTAAGGATTTTTTTTAGATTTTTTTTTTTTGCAAGGCAATGGGGTTAAGTGGCTTGCCCAAGGCCACACGGCTAGGTAATTATTAAGTGTCTGAGGTCAGATTTGAACCCAGGTACTCCTGACTCCAAGGCCGGTGCTCTATTCACTGCACCACCTAGCTGCCCCGAATTAAGGATTTTAACAGATAATTATTAGTAAAAAATATTCAGTAGATATTTCAAACAAAGTCTTTTTTTCTTTCACAGATTTAATGAATTTGACAAGTTATTTGGAATCAGTGATTCAGAAGCCAATCACATGGATCCTCAGCAAAAAGTACTCCCAGAATGTTCCTGTAGAGCCCTGGAGGATGCTGGAATCCCAATGGAGGATGTGGCCGGGTCCAGAATTGGTGTTTTTGTGGGTGAAATAGAAATCTAGTGATCTCTTTCATAGCTCTTCCAACTCGGGGACCAAGAAATTCTATAATACCATCAGGATCAAAAAACTAAATAGTGCTGCCAATCAAGGCTTTAAGGAACCAGTTCTTTCATCTTTCAAGAGTTCAGAAGCAACAGAGTTTAGTAACTAGATAGCAAGAAAAATTCATTTAAAAGAAAATTCTAGGAGCTTCCTCCACCCTTCCCAAGTCTCCCTGAGGTGAGCTCCTCCTTATTCCTCATTCCCTTATTGTTGATCCTAACAGTTTATACTAATTTTAAAAACACAGATTTTTTTCATTATGTGCATAAAAAAAATCCCATGTCATCTAGACACTGCTACATTCTTTAGCTATTAATAGATTTTCCTTTTGTAATACCAGATTATGAGAGGTGTCCTTCAAGGGGAAGGAGAGAAAAGGTCAGTAGTAATTTAACACCTGGTCAAGGAGGTCACAGCTGCCTTGCCAGAGGTCAAGCAAACACTATCTCTCTACCTCTTCCCTTCTCCAAAGCTGGCACAACAGCAGCAAACTAATGTCATCAGACAAAATGGTTCCAACCTTTAAATCAGGCAACTTTGTGGTTTGTCCTTTACTTGTTCACTTGCCCCAGGATTAAAAAAAAAAGGGAGGAAATAAATCTAGAAATGGATTATCTTTCCTAATTGGCTCTCTTGTACTCAGGGTGTTCAGGGAACAAAATTTAAAATTTGCTCTCTCCATTGCGTATTTCCTGTTCTTAATTTTATTCTTTGTATACAAAGATAAACAACTCCTAGTAGAGAGCCATGGAGTTTTAAAAGCAATAACTTTAAATCATTAAGGATGAAATGAAACAGTTAAAAAATAAAGCTTTCAAAAGCTGCTTTGGAGGGGTGCTAGGTGGTGCAGTGGCTAAAGCACTGGCCCTGGAGTCAGGAGTACCTGGGTTCAAATCCAGTCTCAGACACTTACTAATTACCTAGCTGTGTGGCCTTGGGCAAGCCACTTAACCCCGTCTGTCTTGCAAAAAAAAAAAAACTACTTTGGCATGTTCCTGTAAAAAATGACAGAAATTGAGTGCTTCTAAGTCCTGCCCACCTCGCCCCCACACCTCTGATATTATCAGAGAGGTAAGAAGCAAGTGATAAACTGGGAAATGGAAGAATTCCCTTTTACAGAGAAAGATAGAGGATAGAAATCCTGCATCTATACCAAAGTCACCCCCAGCTGAGCTCCTAGGTTATACTCCCAGGGAAGAGGGAGAATCCCAGTAAAACTGTAAATGAGCTCCAAGCATCTCATCACCTAACTAAGCTCCTGTCTCCATCTTTCTTTTTTTTTTTTGCCTTTACTTCTTGGCAGGTGTGGGTCAGCCTCCTTGGTCCACACTAATGCTGCTCATCACATTCCTTCTTTCATAGACTATTCACTAGGCTGCCACTTATCTGAGGAAACCATTCAATGTCAAAGGGCAGTTTTTGACCTTAGTAATGTCTACCTACCCACATATAGACACTTAAATAAAATCTCTCTGATCTCTAGAGAAGGGGAGATCTATGCCACAAAAGAAGGCTATTCTTCCATCGAGAGATGTTTCAAAAGATTATTAGTGGTCACTGCCTTCATGTCTTTGCTGGTTACTCATTCCTTATTCCATTTATTCATTAGCTTCTGACCCCATCACTCCATTGAAATGTCTCTCTTATATGTCAACTGGTACCCTTTTACCAAATCTCTTTGTCGTTTGCCCTCTATTTAACATCTGTATAATTTGACATAGCTGAATACCCCATCTTTCACGAAGCATTTTCTTGCATTGACTTCACTGCCCTTCTGGTTTTTCACTCAACCCTCTGACTCTGATATCTTCCACTATTGATGTTCCTTTACCCTAACCCAAATATAAAATTTTCCTTGATCTTCTTTTTTCTCTTTCTTCTTCATAGACCTGATCCATTCTCATGAGTTCTAAAAATTACATCTAAAATCTAAAATTACATTCTGACTTCAAGTCCCCTATCCCCTAAACCAATTCCTTCTTCTGACTTCCCTATTTCTATCATCATTCTCTCAGTCATTCATTCTTAAAAACAGTCAAAACAAAACATTAACAAAAACAACCAATGAGCATTAATCAAGAGCTTACAATGTGCTAGGAACATTGTAATCTTTAAATATTCCCTCACTTTTGTTCTCCAGAGCTAGTTAAATAATTCTGTCAATTCTTCTTTCTCAAACTTATTTCTACTTTTCTATTTCCAATACCACCATTTTAGTGCAGACCCTTTATTCCTTGGGAGCATTGAAATTTAGAGTCAAAAAAAAAGATCTCAAGAGTCATTTAGTCCAATCTCTACTTAAAATAAGAATCCCTTCTATACCATCCCAAACTCATTTCATATTTTGAATAGTTATTTCTCATACTTAACCAGGGATATGCCACATTGTAGCAAATTGAATTGCATCTCTATTTAATTCATACTCATTTCCCAACATCCTGATGAAATATTATGACTTTAACTTTCCCTAGTATTGTGCATCTTCTACCTTTTTGAGATCCTGTCTTCTGGGTATATACATGCACATGTAATCCATGTATATGTATTCAGTAAGCACTCCCAGGAACTGTAAAGAGAGACAAAAGTAAAAGTTTTCCCTCAAGGAATTTACATTATATATATGAAAATGACAAGTTCATTAGTAAATATATACTAAATATATAAAAATTAATACATGGAATTTTTTTTTAAAAGAGACATTATTATCTGGGATGAAGGAAGAGAATCAAGAAAGTCTTCATTGAACTTGGGCTGAGCTTTAAAAGAAGGGTGTTAAGCAGTGAATGTTGTGGAGGTAATGCATTGTAGTCCTGGAGCTAAATGGAGTTCTGAAGCTGAGTAACCAGAACAAAGACCAATGTGTTTATATGAAAGTTAGCAATGTATAATAAAACAGGAAAGGTAGATTCTAGGCTTTAAAAGTCAAGTATTTTGTTTGATTCTAGAATTAATTAAGAGTTTATCTAGCCAATGACTTTCTTTTTAGATTTTTTTCAAGGCAATGGGGTTAAGTGGCTTGCCCAAGACCACACAGCTAGGTAATTATTAAATGTCTGAGGTTGGATTTGAACCCAGGTACTCCTGACTCCAAGGCCAGTGCTCTATTCACTGCACCACCCAGCTGCCCCTGGGTCTAGCCAATGACTTTTACGATAAAATCTGTTTTTAGGAATATCACTTTGGCAGCTGAAGGACAAACTAGAATTGGGAGAGACTTGACATAGGAAAACTAATTAGGAGAATTGCCAGCTAAGGTGAAAGATCCTTTGGAATAGAGAAAGTGATCCAGGAAGGTTCCTAGATGTGAGCATTAGTGGGATTCAGAACAAATGGGTAGAATTACAGGACAGTTTGTCAGAAGATGAATGGTTCAGTCCATAGATGTTTTTTTGGGTCAGAGTCTTGAGGTTCTAAGAAATAGAAATCTGGTAGTGGCTAGTATGGGGAGATCCAAGTAAATCAGTAGTCACTCATCAGTAGAAGACATTTAACCAAAGGAGTTTTGATTCAGGAGTAAGGTCACACTTCTTGACCTGACTGGACGTGACTAGGTCCCTGACCAGGGTTTTAAATCTTCCTTGTTTGAGGCTTAAGGTAAAACTCATCCTGCAGGCTGGCTTAACAAGCCCAACCTAAAAGAATTTTTGGCATTATAAATATCATTCATATGATATATTATCAGGGCTTATCAGCCCCAAATATTCTGGCTTTTATTGATTGGCCAATCATAAGTCCCAAGCCATCCAACTTTAGTTCTGAGTGAATATAAATGGCAATTGTTTCTGTTTTGGCCAAAAACTATGAAGATCTTCCCCTCCCATATTGATTTGGGTTTTTTTTAACTCTGCAAAAAAAAAATAAGGCCATTATTTTCTTTATGTGTTTCTTACCTGCTTTAATCACCAAATGGGATTTGCCCAATCATTCTGAGATCTCTTTAAGATCTTAGCTTAAGAAGGTCAAGATCTTCCACTGCATCCAGGGCCATCTCCAGTCATTCTAATCCATATCTGGTGATTGGACACAGATGATTCTGGAGGAGAAAAGCACAGCACTGATGTCATAGTCCTCCAAGAATGAAGGACAAACAACAATAACACATTGCACATTGCCCTGTGATATAGTACTTGTGCTACGGAATCTCTCTCTCCTTTTTTAAGGTTTGTATTTTTGCAAGGCAATGGGGTTAAGTGACTTGCCCAAGGTCACACAGCTAAGTTATTAGTAAGTGCCTGAGGCTGGATTTGAACTCAGGACATCCTGACTCCAGGGCCAGTGCTCTATTCACTGTGCCACCTAGCTGCCCCTATGTAATCTTTTGTACTAAATTATAAGCCTCTTAAGTACAGGAACAAATGTATTAGTAAATCTTTGCATCCTAAGCAATATCTAGCAAAGTAACTGTACATAACAAAGTAGACATTATCAATTAAAAATTATTTCTTTGGTTCATGTTATGTAGAAAAATGTTGCATTAGATCCCTGAGTGGTGAATTTCCAAACTGCAGGCTCTTTTGATCTGGCATTGCCAAGGCAACTGGAAGCAGGACTCAAACTACAATAAATCTAGTAGCTTTTCAGGTATGAATTAATTACATGCTTGACCAAAATATAGCCTGCTATATCTTTATAGATTGTCCAAATAGTGTTATTTTATCCAAATAATCCTTGGCAGAAAAAAGGTTCCCCACCCTTACAAGATGCTGGAAGATACATAAAACATAGTCCATCACCTCCTGTATCTTAGAATACAAAGTAAGTTATATAATATATGCAAAAAAATATAAAAAGAATGCTATATAAACTAAGTATTTGTAGAAAGAAGGAAGGAAGGAGGAAGGGAGGGAAGGGAGGAATGAATGGGAGAAGGAAGGAAGGAGAGAGAAGGAAGAAAGGAAGAACAAAGAATGCAATTTCATTAAATTTAAAAAATAAACGAAATCTTGAAGTTCATATTTATTGATTCTTCATAAATATGTTATACTTCTTTGCATTTTTTTTCACTTTTTTACAGGTCTTATGAATCAAGATTTTGCAAATATGACTCACAGTTTTCAAAATAATGTGAACCACTGTGATGCCACTAGATCTTCAGCAAGTATTGCTGCAAACAGGATCTTATATGTTTTTCACTTAACTGGACCATCCCTTTCTATAGATACTGCCTTCCTCATCTCTTGTTGCCTTACGTTATGCCTCCCACTCAATTAAACAAGGTAGTCTTTGGCCTTGAAAATAGTCTAGAAAATACTGCTGTGCCATTTCATGCAGATGCTAACCCTATGCTGTTGTTTATCTTTTAATGGATGTACCATATCTACCCAACTAGATTAAGAGCTCCTGAAGGGGGGGAATGATGTCTAATGCTGCTTTGTTTGCTCTTCCACTAATAGTAATTTCTATTAATGGCAATGACCATAGTGATGGTGGTGGTAGAAGTGGAGTTGCAAATGGGTGAGAGTGAAAAGGTGGTATTCATCACCATGAGAATTATAATTGAGTTTATCCTCTTACAGTCAATCAAAAAAATTGCACAGTGAATAACTCAAATGTAAACATCACAGCAAACTCAAAACTAAACTAGAATAAACAAAATAGCCATGTTGGAGGGACTGGACAACAGTCATAATTTACATGATTGCAAGTGTATAAGCTTTTTCTCACAGCTTACTGTCTCATGGAGGAGGGGGGAAGAAGAAAAGAAGGAATATAATTTGGAACTCAAAATTTTAAATAAAAATGTTTTTAAAAATTGAAGAAAAAGCATCTGGTATAGCAACTGCCTCAGGAAGTTTACAGTCCAGTTTAGAAAATAAGACTCGTAGGTATGAAACAATCAGGGAAAAGAGTATATCTAAGTACTAAATGATAAGATATTTACTCTGAATACTATTGGTGTTTACAGGAAGGAGTAAGCAATACCAAACAGAAAACCTATGGGAATTTTTAAAGAAGAACCTTGAGGATATAGGGAAATAATTAGATTCTGAAGAGGGGGAAAACCAACCAGATCAAGATCACACTATCAGCTAAGATACTGAGAGAATTGAGTGAATAGAGTATTTACTAATACTATTCATATGATATATGATAAACTGCTTAGCAATATAACCTGTGCTTTATTAAACTGTAAGCCTCTTAAGGATATGAACTATGCAGTAAATATGTTTGTATCCTGTTGAAGCAAAAAACTCTGTGTTTTGTCCATAACTCTCAACAAATTTCAACAAAATTTTATTTAGTGCAGGTTTTCTTCTAGCATTTGAGGAGAAACATAAAGCATAGTCTTTGACTTCATAAGAATTATAAACTAGAAGTGGGGATATAATACACAGAAAGGTAAAAAAATGTATTAAATGACTCAGGGTGGGTGGGTGGGAAGGAAGAAAGGAAGGGAGGGGAGGGAGGAATGGGAGAAGGAAGGAAAGGAGGGGGAAAGGAAGAAGAGAAGAAGGGAGAGAGGAAGATCTCATGTTCATTTTATTGCTCATACTTTTACCTCATAGTTGAACTCAAGGAGTTAGTTTCTGTTCATTGTGAATTGTGAGAAATGGGAACTATGAGCAAGGAGGAAAAGTTATGGCCTATGTTTGGAACAGCAAGAATTTCTTAATGTATCTGCTTAGTAGGAGTAGATATTATAAAGTAAAGTAAAATCTTAAAGCTTTGCAGAAGTTGAAAAGTGGAAGAGATCACATCAAACTTGAAATGGCAAAGATGAGAAACTTCAAGAACAGTGAGAGAGAAAAGTATACTTCAGTCTGTGTTCAGATTCCAATGGCTCTGTCTCTGGGGTGAGTTGCCTTCTTTATCATAAGTTCACCAGAGAAGTTGCTTCAATATTTTTCTCACAGTTGCTATTACTAGCTGTATTTCCCTCTACTCTATTCCTCCCCACTCTCATTTATTCCATTCTCTCTCTCTCCTTTCATCCTGTCCCTGCTCAGAAGTATGTTGTATCTGAATACCCTCTTCCATGACCTCATTTCTAAGGTCAGATATGAACTCAGGTCCTTTTGACTCCAGGGCTGGTGCTCTATCTACTGAACCACCTAGCTGCCCCTCTAAACTAGTTTTGCATTTATTATTTTCTTCATTATTTTTTTGTATTTCTTTCACCAAGCTGTTGACTTGGTTTTCATGATTTATCTGCATCACTCTCATTTCTCCTCCCAACTTTTCCTCTATCTCCTTAAGTTGCTTTTCAAAGTCTTTTTTGAACTCATCCATAGCCTGAGCCCATTTTCTATTTCTCTTGGAGGTTTTGGATACAGAAGCTTCAACTTTGTCATCTTCTGAGTATGTATTTTGGTCCTCCGTGGGACTGAAGTAATTTTCTATAGTCAGATTCTTCATTTTCTGTTGTTTGCTCATTTCCTTAGCCTATGACTGATTTACTGAACTTCCAAGGCTTTGGGGGGTTTGGGGGACAATTCACAGGGACCTTAATTCCTCCAAGGTCTGCTCTCTTGCCTGTGCTGTGGGATATAGATGACCACAGGGCCTCCCCTCTGCCCTAGAGCTGTGAGGAAAGTCCCTACTTCGCTATGGTAGTATGGGGACCCAGACTGCAACCTAGATCTGAGTGTGGGGAAAAACAGTAGAGTACTGCCCCAGGGAGAGCAGAGAGACCTCTGCAGTCTCCCCTGACCCCCTTACCATCTGTGGGCTGGGAGCTCTGGAAGTGCTGATTGGCTCCACCGATTCCCTCTACAGGTTCTCACTGCAGGTCTGCTCTGAGGCTGGCACTCCACTCTGGTGCGGCAGAGTTCTCTCACCACCCCTTCCAGTTGTCCGGTGATCCCTGGGCCAAGAGGTCTGGAAACTACCCCCTCTGCCATGGACCCAGGCACCCAGCCCACTGCACTGTGGCTCCTTCCAACCCCTGGTCCCCATGAAACAGACCTTTCTTGCAGAACTTCTAAGTTGTCTTAGACTGGGAAATTGTATCACTCAGTCTTTCTGTGTGTTTTGCCCCTCTAAATTTTGGCTAGATTCATAATTTGACAGCTTTTGGAGTTTTGGGAAACAACTTTCCAGGACTTCATTATGATATTGATATAGCATGGTGGTAAAAAAAAAAAGCCCCAAGACTGAGAGAGCACAGAGAACCTGGCTCTAGGTTTTTATATTTACTACTAACTAAGTATATAAACTGGATAAGTCACTTAACTATTAATTTCATATACAATAAAATTAGATGCCCCTTTAGAGGAAAAATTACATCTAATTTTTCTTCATACCAAAATTTAATAAGCCCTGCATTCAAAAGAGTCTCTCTGCAAAGAGCTCTAACATAGTCTGTAAGTTAGAAATTTGGAACTCTAAAGGAAATTTCATGCTGAAAATGAAATTTTGATTCCATATCAATAAAAACCCCACTCAAGATACCTAGTAATAAATGAGGCAGAGATTATTTTGTCTTTCTCAAGCAGAACATGACAAATAATTAATACTGTTTTCTTTTTTACTATTTATATATTTTATATGGCTTATTATGAAAAAATGATTAAAATCAGTGAGTTTGAAGACAAAAAAAGTTGAAGTATTACTAATCAAGATTCTAACAATGAAATAAACATCATCACACCTAGCTCTTATACTAAATCACAAGTTCAAAAGAAATTTTTTAAAAATAACTCTTGTGGTAACTTGCAATATTACTGCTGAACATTGTGGCCTGTTATCTTAATATGTTCAACTGTTTCACAATTATTGCAAAGTTACAATGGCCTTTTAAACATAAAACAATGGAACTTTAAAAGAAAAGGCAAATTTTTTTCAAATGGAAAACCTATAACAGTGATTTCTGTCAATAATGTAACAGTTTCATTGGTACAGATAACTCAAAGATGAAAAAACTCCCTATAGCATTGCTGGGGTCTTTTTTGCAATTTATAATCTTAGAGGATTACCTGGGACACTGAAAAGATGAGAGACTTGCCCAGGGTCACAAGGCCAGCCTGTGTCAAAGGCAGGATTTGATCTCAGATGTTCTTGACTTTAAGGCCAAATTCACTCCACTCATCTACCAATAGCATGGAAAATGAAAACTAAAAAGAATCTTACTGTAAGGTCTAATTGATCCAATATGGGCTTCTAGTTAAACATTATTTTCATATAGTCCTATTTCTCATTAAGTGACTATATATTAAATAAAATTGTTTTGAAACATATTATCTAGAATCACTGAGTATTCTACAAAATGAGACACAGGAAGGATAAATTATTTGTTCAGATCCACAAAGCTAATTAGCAGTAAAACTATCATTCCTATTCCTGGATTCATTAATTCATGGTACATCTCAAAACATTACTCTGATGTCTAAAAGTTTTATGCTAAATTTGAAATTAAATTGTTTAGATAAGATGAAAATGTTGACTGTTAAGTGATTTTTGGTGAATGGTAGGAACTTTCTTGGATATTCCTTTTATTCAGAAAATGTTATTAACTAAATCCCACTGAATTTAATCTATTATAATAGTCACTGGAAGATGGCAACAAAATCTGGGGTGTTATCAGCATTAGTGCAGTGAGTCAGGATGAATGATCAATAACTCCCATCACTAGACCCTCTCAAACACAACAGGAGAAACTCCTAGAGAGCATTTATTCAAGTCACATCAACCCATCAATTGTGCAATACATCGAAGCTCATGGCACAGTAGCTGGAGACCCTACTGAAGCAGAGAGCACAGGCAACATTGCTGGCACAAGAAGATCCTATAATGCACCTCCTCTGAAGATAGGGTCAGTGAAAGGCAACATTGGGCACACCAAGTCAGCCTCTGGAATAGCTGGCCTCATTAAAGTCCTTTTGATGATGAAACATGAAAAGATTGTCCCATCACTCCATTATTCATAGTGTACCAGAAGCATAAATATAACAATGCTCAATCTTTCCATTTCAACATCAGTGGAGAAATGGGAAGAGTCTATAGACTTTGGCAGAGTAGCTGGCATAAATAGCTTTGTGTTTGGACAGACCAACGCCTACATTATTGTTATGCAATTTAAGCAACAACCTCAACATATTCATTCTAAAAGACCCTACGAAATATTTATACTTTCTGCAGCTTCCAGTAAATCCCTCAAACTCATAATAGAAGACACAGTTCAACAACTGCATCAGAGGGACCATGTATCTCTACAGAATCTAGCCTATACATCTGCCTGTAGAAGAAGCCATGCCAACTACAAATACCAAAAAGCATTTGTGATGACTTCCCTAGGAAATCTGCAGCAACAACTTGTTTCAGCAACTGAAGTCCAAATATCTCACACAAAAGAGACTCCTCAAGTAGTATTTGTCTTCTATGGTAATGGGGCCCATTACAAGGGAATGGGTAAGGTCTTGCTTAAGACAGAGCCAGTAGGGGTGGCTAGGTGGCACAGTGGATAGAGTACCGGCCTTGGAGTCAGGAGTACCTGAGTTCAAATCTGACCTCAGCCACTTGATAATTACCTAGCTGTGTGACCTTGGGCAAGACACTTAGCCCCAGTGCCTTGAAAAATCTAAAAAAAAAAAAAAAAAAAAAGACAGAGCCATTATCCAGAGAAAAATGTCAAGAAATCTCCAAAATATTTCTCCAATATGCACCTTTCAGTCTACTGAATTTAATAGAGGAAAAATTTGATGATTTTCCAAGATCTGAAATCGCCCAGCCACTTCCCTTCCTAATGCAGGTGGCTTTAGCATCCCTCCTGAAACTCTGGGGCATTGAACCCATTGCTATTGTAGGACATTCAGTTGGAGAAACAGCTGCTGCCCACTGTGCAGGGTGTCTTACCCTTGAGGATGCTGTGAAGGAGTAACTTTCAGGCAAAGGTTACTGGGGGGAAAATGTTAGTAGTTGGAAACATTCTTACAGAGGAAATCCCAAAATCCTTAGCCTCTCACTCTGGAAAAATATGCATTGCAGCCTTCAATAGTCCCAATTCCTGTAAGTTATTGGGAGAAGCCAATGCAATAAACATGCTTCATGAAGAACTATTTCAGCAATTTGGGGCAAGAAATATATTTCTATTTGGGTTGGAAGTTCCTGCTGCTTATCAAAGTCATATGATGGACCCAATTATCATGGATATTACAGAGAATCTAAATGATTTGGTGGCGCAGGCAGGAGCCAGAAGTGGAAATTTTCTCCACGGTGACAGGAGAAAAATCTTCTGAAGAGGATTTCACTACAAGTAAATATTGGGCCAGAAATGTACAAGAACCAGTTGCCTTCACACAGGTCATCAAAACTTTGGCTCAAGGAAGGACAATGTAATGTTCATTGAAATAGCCCCTAAATAAGTATTACAAAGGAATATTAAAGAGACTTTAGGAAAACAAAATGTCATTGTGTCTGCACTGCAAACAGAAAAAGAGCATGAGAACTTTTTTGCACTGGTAGGTACCCTATTTGAATCAGGATATAATCTTAATTGGCCCGCACTTCTATGATGGGTTGAAGTTCCAACAGAATATCCAAGATATATATTTGAACATCAGAATCTCAACATATACCTGAAAAGTCTTCAGCAGCAATACAACAGAGCCAATTCCCATAATCTTCTCATTATCAACACAGATAACAACTTGGAAATCACCTGTACAATATCTCAGAATACAGCACCCTATGTTTATGAGCACAAAAACAATGGAGTACCTTTGGTTCCAGGGGCCCTTTTTGCTGAAACTGGCTTAGCTTCAATAATGATCAGTTTGAAACCTAAAATACCTGTAAGTACATGTCAACTGAGCATCTGTTTATAGCTCCCTGTGTGGTAAACCAAAGTTCCCTTGACTTGCAGGTCAAACTTGAATTTAAAAAAACAGCAACCAAATTAAAAAATACTCTCAAAAACTGTAGTTTTTGCAACAGGGCAAGTTACAAAGATACCAGAAGGAAACTTAAGAGAAAGCAAATGTCTCTCTCTTAAGAGCATCTTCCAAAGATGTAAATCAGTCTTAGTCATCAAAGAAATGTATGAAACTCTCTCTCTTGTTGGTTTTCAATATGGTGCTATTTTTAGGCAACTCAGTGACATTTCATATAGTGATGAGCTAAAGGAATGCATAGCAACCATTAGATAAATGAGGTAACCAGAAGGGAAATGCATGATTATCATATTCATCCAGTACTGCTAGACTGTTTCTTGCAGATGACAGCTGCTATTGCCAGCAGAGGCACAAAAACTAGATGAAAGGGTGCATTTCCTTCTTCCCTAGGTAGCCTTGTAGTCTTCAGATCCCTGGAAGAGCAAATGTAGATATATATATGAAAGCCAACAAGTCCACTGAAACTATTTAGAAATCTAGATTTTTTACAGATAAATATGGCTAGATTTTGGCAGAACTGAAGCATGTTGGGATCTTATATATGACAAAGACCTTTTCTAATGATAAC
This sequence comes from Macrotis lagotis, assembly GCF_037893015.1. Classification (NCBI taxonomy): domain Eukaryota; kingdom Metazoa; phylum Chordata; class Mammalia; order Peramelemorphia; family Peramelidae; genus Macrotis; species Macrotis lagotis. The sequence goes on along the minus strand of NC_133664.1, from coordinate 66,539,445 downwards.
TTATTGTTTGAAAATAAACGGATACTGGGGGCAGCTAGGTGGCAGAGTGGATAGAGCACTGGCCTTGGAGTCAGGAGTACTTGAGTTCAAATTTGACCTCAGACACTTAACAATTACCTAGCTGTGTGGCCTTGGGCAAGCCACTTAACCCCGTTTGCCTTGCAAAAAAAAAAAGAAAATAAATGGATACCAATCTCTCCAATTCCAGTGACTAATCATTCCATTGAATCTCCCCAGTTTTTGGTATTTGCTGACAAATTTGGAATAGCTCATCAGCTAAAAAAATACTTACACAGTCAGTCCAAGTACATTTGAGGAGTGGGATATCAATTAAAAAAAAGAAAAGTCAGAAAGAGATGTGATGAGAAAAGAGATCCAGGGCTTCCACAATGTTTTATTCATGTGGGGAATTCAAAAATTAAGTGAAGAATCCCCAGGAATACTAATCATGCGACAGTCAGCAAAATGTTGTGATGCACTTCATTGTTCTGTAACACTAATCACTCACTGAACAACATCAAGAAACATTGATCACATTAATCCTGGCTTTTCTCTGTCTGGCATGATAAGGTGTTGTTTTGTAGATGTTCCAGATATCACATTTAAGATGATCGTTATCAGTTTTACAAGTACACAGGACATAGCAAGTTTAGCAGAAGCTGTCATTAAATATAAGGGAGAAGATTATCTTGAACTTTGATCAGGGAAGAATATATGTATATATATATATATATATATATATATATATATATTTATATATATATATATAAATATATATATATATATATATATATATATATATATATGTATATATATCTGAAGTCAGGCACACTCCCTTTGAACAGCCGACTTCCCAAAGATCTACAGACTTCAAGAATGTTTACTTTATGTACAGCAGATCCATATAAGGCAATGGATCTGTCTGCTCAGATAACAGAACCTGAGATCACTCACCTTGAAAACCACACTATTGAAGTTCAAGTTGAGAGGATATGTATTCATTCAGAAGACTATTTTCCTGTTAGCCACTCTAGTTCAACCTTTGGAAAGACCTTCTACTGGACTGAGGACATTGTGGAAAATCATCAATTGCTAGCCATGGACTATAGTGGTACAGTAACCAATATAGACAAAGGAGTGAAAGAAGTAAAGGTGGGTGATCATATCACCACATGCTTCCCAGTTGTTGCATCATCAAGGTTCTTAATTCCTGAGATGACCTGTTTCAGAAGCAAGAAATTACCAATTTTTAGAAATATACCCTATGTCTCATATTTCATATGAATGAATAAATAAATGAATAAACAAATAAATAAATAAAAATGAGAGATATATACAGAGTTAAAAATAAAGGGCTGGAGTAGAATTTATTATGCTTTGGCTGATGTAATAAAAGCAAGGGTAGCAACCAAGATCTCAGTAAAAAGCTAAAGTTAAAATAGGTTTAATTAAAAGAAATTAAACAGGGAAACTACATTATGATAAAAGTGCCATAGACAATGAAGCAATATCAGTACTAAACCTAGATGCACCAAATATTTTAGCATCTAAATTTTTAAAGTTAAATGAATTACAGCTGGAAATAGAAAGCAGTACTTTAAAAGTGAGGGGACTTCAATCTTTCTCTCTCAGAAATAGATAAATCTAACCAAAAAAAAAATAAAGAAGTCAAGGATATGAATAGAATTTTAGATAAACTAGATATGATAATTATCTGGAAATAATTCACTAAGAATAGAAAATAATATACCTTTTTCTCAGCAATAGTACTTTTTCAAAGACTATATATTAGTGCATAAAAATTTTGTAGTTAAATGCAGAAAAGCAGAAATATTAAATGCATCCTTTTCAATACAATAAAATTTATATAATGCAATAAAATTATATTTAATAAGGTACCACAGAAACAGAATAAAAACTAGAGTGAGTGTTTTTGAAAATAGGAAGACATAGATATGGTTATCCTTAGCAGTGAAGCAATCAGTAGAGATGGAGAGAGGGAAGATTAGTGAGAAACTGAGATGCTAAAGGGGAGATCTTCTGGGGAAGATGGGATGAAATGAGATCACTGGTGTTTAACCTTTCATATGCAGGTCATATTTTTGAAATTGTTCAGCTAAGGTGGACAAGTAGCAGCAACTGACTGGGTTGACTCTCTTCTAATTGGAGGAAGAGGAAGTGAGAATATTAGAGATCTCTCAATTAGAAGATGATTTCTTGGACTGATCCCGAGAAAATGTCTCAGAGATGATGACTCTGGTAATAGCTTCTTGATATACTGAGGTTGGCAGTTCACTCAGCCTTAGGGTATGTAGTTTTCCTTTGAATGTAAATCCTGGGTGGAGCAAGTTCCAACAACAATGCCCTATTCTTCACTTTATTGCCTAAGAGGTAGATACTCACTTGACTCAAAGTTGATTCTCAAAGCCAGTCCTCATAAACAATTATCTTCTGATTACTGGATGAAAGGGAGGGTGTTGTGTTGAACTTTCCCTAGAGACTTATATAAAATTGAACTGTCAATTATTCTCAAACTCCCAGATTGATCAAAAAGTAGCAAGAGTGAGAGATAAAGAGTAGGTTTCCAGTATCCATTTCTGCCATTAATTTTGAGAATGGGAAGTCATTCCTAATATGGCTTTCTAGATGTATTCCATATTATTCTCCTTTATACCCTCTACAGACAAATGAAAGTGAACTCCCTCTAGCTGGTCCCCAAACTCCTCACTTCATCTTTTGTCTCCATGTCCCCTTTGCAAAGGTTGTCCCCTGTCAGCTTCCACTTTTTAGTATCCCTTGATTCCTTCAAGGTTCTGCTAAAATATCACCTCCTACCCAGAGTCTTTCTCTATCCCCCCAACTGTTAGTGTCCTCTATTTACCTTTTGAAATTACCTTTTTTTTGTTTTTCTAAGGCAATGGGGTTAAGTGACTTGCCCAAGGTCACACAGCTAGATAGTTATTATGGGTCTGAGGCTAGATTTGAACTCAGGTCCTCCTGACTCCAGGACCGGTGCTCTATCCACTGTACCACCTAGCTGCCCCCTTGAAATTACCTTTTATCTACTTACTATGTAAGCATCTCTCTATTCGAAGGGAAACCCCTGTGTTGTGTGAGAAATTGTGTAGCCAATAAAAATAGAAAATTCTTGAAGGTGGAAATGAATATACTTTTATCTATGCCTCAACAGATAGAAGTTAATGACTGCCTATCTTCTAAGTACTCTATGTAAAACCAAAGGTTTAAATACAGCCTGAGACAATTACCAGTTCTGTAACCTTGGACAAGCCACTTAACCTCTGTTTGCCTCCATTTCCTCAACTGTAAATGGGGTGAATTATAGTATCAAATGAGATAATTTTATAAAATGCTTAGCACATGTCCAACACATAGTGCTCATTAGAGAAATACTATGATTTTTATCACTAGTATTGTTATATCAATATGAATGCAACCTGAACCTCAAAGCCCAGTTTTAGGTTCTCCTCATTGGTAAAAATTGATTATTCACTGCCCCCCCCCCCACCAGCTTTAAAGGTGGAGTAGTGGGGAACATGAGAGAAGAGAAATATTGGTCTTTCAGCTGCTAAGAGAAAAGACACAGACTTCCAGAATCTCTAGAGAGATGTAACCAAACATAGAGACTCTGAAAAAAAGCAGGTGTAGTGGAGGTAGGATCTTAGGATCTCAGTCATGGCACTCTCTCCATCTTATGACCCTAGACGCTTTGGGGAATTTTCCTTTGCTAAAGATATGGGACTTTCTCTCTCTCTCTCTCTCTCTCTCTCTCTCTCTCTCTCTCTCTCTCTCTCTTGGTTGAGCTGAGATTTCTCATTCCAATGGGATTGCTCAGTCCTTGTATTGTCTGGAATACATTTTCCTCTATATCCTTTTTCTGATTTCTGTTGGCAATCAGTTTGCCATTTGTTGTATGTGCTCATTGTGAACCTTGCATTTGGTAGGAAGAGAATCAACCTTGGTTATTTAGTTTAAGGCATCCCTCCATTGGTCAGTAAAGTGCTACAATGATAAAGAGCCAGACCCAGAATCAGAAAGACTTGAATTCAAATCCAACCTTGGATGCTTACCAGTTGTGTGACCTTGAGCAAATCACTTAACCTTGTTTATCACAATTTTCTCATCTCTAAAATGATCTTAAGATGGAAATGTCAAACTACCTCACTATCTTTAAAAAGAATACCCCAAATGGGGGTCAGGAGTTGGACACAATTGAAATGACTGAACAGCAAAAAAATTTCTCCATTAAGAAATAATAATCAGGAACACAGTTTGAACCTAAAAATAATTTCCCCTAGACCAACAACATTTAAGTGACAAGAGAGTTATAAATCTAGCCACCTAATCTCTCTAAGGAATGCAGAGTGGCTAGCCATGGCCTCAATAGCTTACTTCTGGCAGGAATCAAAGAGTCTCTTAGAAAAGAGTGGGTGGTGTAGTGGATAAAGCACTGACCTTGGAATCAGGAGTACCTGGGTTCAAATCTGGTCTCAGACACTTAATAATTACCTAGCTGTGTGGCCTTGGACAAGCTACTTAACCCCATTTGCCTTGCCAAAAACCTAAAGGAAAAAAAAGTGGGAGAAAGAGACTCAAGGGATATCTTTTCTTGCCTCCCTTCAAGTCATATGTTGTATCTAGACAGATCCAAGTGGGCACATTGTCTCTTTAAGGGCAACAATGCATATCAGGAATAGGAAAGCCTTTATTTAAACTTTAAACATGATCAAACCCCCCAAAATATGAAGAGGACACACATAAATGGTTGATATAATTTTCCTCCCTCTCTGGTAAGTCCCACTTTCTCCCAGTACCAAAACAATCCCCAGATTTGGTGGCCTGAATTCCTTTCAGAAGGGAAACAAACTTGGAGTTGATAAAATACCAACTATTAAATTCTGTTGAGTCCATTTGTTATCCTAGATTCCCCAAATTGCTAGAGCATCAACCTTCTAAAGGTGAAGCTAAGAAGGCAGAGTAACATCACCCCCTACCCCCCAAAAACCTCCTCCAAACAGATCTAGAAAATGTACCAGACAGAATCCTAATGGAAAATTTAAAACTCATAGTGAATTATTTTCTCAATCCAATCCTGTATAGGGAGGCAGACAGAGAACTTTGTGTTAAAAAAAGTTTTTATAAATGAAAATGAGATGACTAAAGGGAAAAAAATGAAAAAGAAATGAGTTGTAGAAGATATTTGTAAAGGGAATTAACAGCTTGGCACAAGAGGTACAAAACTTTGCCCAAATGACAAAATTTTTGAAAACTAAAATGGACCATCTAGAAGGCAATGACTCTCTGAAATGACAAGAAGTAGTAAAATGAAGTTTAAAAAATTGTAAAACAGTAGCAAATGTAAGGTATACCAGAGCAAAAAAGAATTGACCTGGAAAGGGAATTATTAAGTCTCTGAGGTCAGATTTGAACTCAGGTACTCCTGACTCCAGGGCTGGTGTTTTAGAGAGAAAGTAAGAATTATTGAGAATTATTGAGCTGTTTAAATTCCATGACCCAAAAGCCCAAGGTCATACAGATTTCATATATAAAATAAAACTGCCAAAATCTCCTAGAATCAGGGCAAACCAGAGCAAAGTAGAAATGAAATAAATCCTCCAGAAACCTCCTGACAGAAACTTCAAAATGAAACCTCCTAGGATAACCAAAATTTAAAGCTTTCAAATTAAAAAAAAAAATACTGCAAGCAACCACAAAGAAAGAATTTAAATACCAAGGTAGTATCTTACATAATTAAGCAACCACATTTATAAAGGAACAGAGAACTTGGAATACAATATTCCAGAAGCTAAAGGTTAAAGGCTTATAACCAAGAATAACTCAGAAAAACTGAGTAAAATGCTACAAAGGGAATGAACCTTTAATGAAAGAGACAATTAGGGGAAGCTAGGTGGCATAGTGGATAGAGCACCTGAAGTCAGGAGGACCTGAATTCAAATCCAGTCCCAGACACTTAATAGTTACCTGGCTGTATGACCTTGGGCAAGTCACTTTAACCCCATTGCCTAGCCAAAAAAAAGAAAGAAAGAGACAATTTCTAAGTATTACTGATGAAAAACCAGAGCTGTGGAGAAACTTTTAAGTTCAAAAATTAAGAATAAAAGAAACATATAAAGGCAAACAAATAAGCAATCTCAAGTAATTAAACAAAGATAAACATTACATTCAAATGTGGAGAAGTAATAAATAAAACCCCTTTGAACCCTTTCATCATCAGGATCCATAGAAGGAATCTATTAGATCTTGATGATCTTAAGAAAAGAATGGAATGAGAAGGAAATAGAAATGTAGCAGGGGTGAGGAAAGAAGGACCAAAAAGGCTAAGGGAAATTATCTTATTTAACCAAGATATCTATACAAATGAGTGGCATGGAGGAGTAGCAGACACTTAAACCACAATCATCTGAATTGGTCAGAAGAGAAAAGAATACATACATACATACATACATACATACATACATACATACACAGAGGAATATAGAAATACATTTCACTCAACAGGAAATTAGGAGGGAAAGAGATTAAGGGAGAAAGATAAATTAGACAGAGGATAGATTAAGAGAGGTATTAGTTCCAAGCAAAACAAATTCTAACTAAGGATGTACAGCAAAGAATGAGAATCTGGGAGAGTTCCCATAAACTGGGCAATGACTGAAGAATTTATGGTACACAAAGTGAAGGAATAGTGTTATGCTTTAAGAAATGATGAAAGGGAAGTTTTCAGAGAAACCTGGGAAACCTTAAGTGAACAGATTCAAGATGACAATACAATGCAATAATATGGTAAAGACAAACCAACGTTGAAAAATTTAGGAACTTTAATCAGTGTAATGACTAACTGAAGGACTAATGATGAAATATGCTACCCATTTCCTAAAAAAGAACTAAAGGACTCAGAGTATAGAATTAAACAGATGAGGTTTTTTGGTTGTTGTTTTTTTAATTTAAAGAAAATTAATCTCCCAACATTCTGGTGAATTTCACTTTCACCTGTACAGGTAACCAACTCTATGAGATTGCACTGAGGGTTTGAACCCTCACCCCACTACAGTTCTCTCTGTCAACTAAATCATCCCTAATAACTCCATAACAAATCAAGTCAGTTGTCTCATTCCTAAATGAAGAGACTCAAATTCCAATCCTCAATGAGGTATGATGAAAACAATAAATGCCATGGGGCACTGGCACACCCTCCATAGGAGATGCAATCAAAGTCCCAGACAAAAGTTCAACACTGTAAACTCATCAAGAATACATGTAGAGAGGGATGGCTAGGTGGTGTAGTGGATAACGTACCGGCCCTGAAGACAGGAATACCTGGGTTCAACTCCGGTCTCAGACACTTAATAATGACCTAGATGTGTGGCCTTGGGCAAGCCACTTAACCCCATTTGCCTTGGAAAAAACCTAAAAAAAAAATGAAGTCAAGGCTTTTTTCCTGATCATGACTTTCAGGTATCCCAATAATTTTTAATTATCTTTAATTATCTTTCCAGATCAGTTGTTTTTTTCAATGAGATGTTTCACATTTTCTTCTAATTTTTCATTCTTTTGGTTTTGAAGTATTGTGTCATTTCTCATAAAGTCATCAGCTTCCTTTAACTCCATTCTATATCTGAAGGATTTGTTTTCCTCAGAGAGCTTTATCTCCTTTTCCATTTGGCTAATTCTTTTTAAAGCATTCTTCTCCTCAATAACTTTTTGAACTGTTTTATCCATTTGACCTAAGCTGGTTTTTAACATGTTATTTCCTTCAGCATTTTTTTGGATCTCCTTGACTAAGCTGCTGACTTCTTTTTCATGTTTTTCCTGCATCTCTCTCATTTTTTTCCCAATTTTTCTTCTATCTCCCTTACTTGATTTTTGAAATCTTTTTAGTTCTGTCATAGCCTGAGCCCAACTTCTGTTTTTCTTGGAGTCTTTAGATACAGGAGCTTGTACTTCCTTATCTTCAGATTGAGTATTTTGATCCTTCTTGGTATCATAGACAATGTATTTCTCATTGGTGTTCCTCTTTTTTCTCTGTTTACTCATTTCCCCAGCCTGTGCCTGGTTTTGGGGTGCTTCCTGAGCTTCTTAGTATTATTGGGACACCCCCTCATAAGGATCTCAGTGTGTGAAGCTCTGACTGCCCTCCTGGTCTGTGAATGACCGCAAGTGTGTTCTTCTACCACGCGGCTGAGGTGGGGGGGGGGGGCTGTTCTATGGGAGGCCTAGATGGCAATCAGGATCTGATTGTGGTCAGAGCCCCAGAGTCCTGTTCCAGGTACAGAGGACTCACCTTGGAAGTCTCCCCTGCCTTCAGGGGCTGAGCACTCAGGGCTCAGTTGCCTGGAGACTCCTGCTTGCTAGCTTCACACCTATTTGCACTTCCTGGATCCGGGCTGCCTTAGCCTCTGCGGCTACGGGTACACTGACTGCCCTGAGGGCCTGGGCTTCACTTGCTCTGGCAGAGGTCCCCCATGATCCTTCAAGTTGTGCCCGGTGCTCCCCAGGGTGTAGATCAGTAAATTGCCCCCACTGCTGTGAGCCAAGGCTCCCAGGAACCCTGGGGCTGCCTTCTGGAGGCTGAAGTTTCTTCACTCTGGTGGGCCACCACTCTAACCCTGTGGAGCAAAGCCTTTCCACCATTTTCCAGGTTACCTTGGTCTGGAGAATTGCCTCACTGGATCTTTCTGTGGGTTCTGTCTCTCAAAAATTTAGTTAGACTCATAGTTTTAAAATTTTTGAAATATTATGGAGAGAGCACCTAAGAGAGGCTCTTCTCCTGCCACCATCTTGACTCTGTCCTCCCATTCTTTTTTTAAAAATCTTGTGTTCCAAATTCTTGCCTTCCTTTCTCTCCTTCCCTCTCCTAGACACAAAAAACAATGTGATACAGGCTATACACATGCAAACCATACAAAACTTATATATCATGAAAAAAAAAAACCAAAAAAGATGAAAAACAATATGCTTTGATCTCCATTCAGACTCCATCAGTACTTTCTCTGGATAGCATTTTTCATCATGAGTCCTTTGAAATGATCTTAGAGCATTAGTTTGCTGAAAATAGCTGTTCCTGTGCACAATGACCTCCTGGTCATTCACCATCAGTTCATGTAAGTCTTTACTGACTTTTCTGAAATCTTCCTGCTCATACGTTATAGTACAATAATTTTCCATTATAATAGTATACCACAACTTGTTCAGTCATTTCCCAATTGATGGGCATTCCTTAAATTTTCAATTTTTTGCTACCACTAAAAGAACAGCTCTAAATATGGATCCTTTTCCCTTAAAAAAAATTTCTTTGGGAATCAGACTTAGTAGTGGCATTTATTGTCAAATGGTATGCACAGTTTTATAGCCCGTTGGACATAGTCCAAATGCTCCCTGTGGCCCTATACTCTCACATCTTTAATCTCTCCTTGTCCTGGTTTCTTACCTATTTCCTACAAACATTTCATGTCTCCCCCCTCCTCAAAAACCCCTCACTTGATTCATTCATCACTGCCAGTAAAAAAATTTTCCTATATCTCTCCCTCTTTTAATGGCTAATCTCCATTAGAAGCCATTTACAATAGGCACCTCCACTTACTCTCTTCTCATTTGGCTCTAAACCCTCCACTGGAAGACCTCTGTCCTCATCATTCAACTGAAATTGCTCTCTCCAAAGTTACCAATGTTCTCAATCTTCATCCTTCTTGACCTCTCTACAGGCTTTGACATCATTTTCTTAAACTTGATAATCTATTGTCTCTGGGTTTTCATGACATCTTTCTCACGATTCCCCTCCTATCTATCTGACTACTCCTTCTCAGGCTCCTTTGATAGATCTTTATGAAATTATGCCTACTAACTGTAGATCCCTCCTGGCTCTTCTCATTTCCTTCTATATTATTTTACTTACTGGTCTCATCAGCTCCCATACAATTGCCTTCTTTAAACTTGTAAACTATCTGGACCCAACCTCTCTCCTGATCTCCACTATCCTATTTCTAAACAGCCTATTAAACAACTCTAATTAGATAGTCATAAAAAATTTTAAACTCAACACATCAAAAATTTGGTTTATATTTCTCCTCAAGACCTCCTCTCTTTCTAACTTTTCTTACTATGGAGGATTACCACCATCCTCTTAGTTACCAGAGTTCACCCTCAACTCCTTATTCTCTCTAAATCCATGACCCAATCAGTAACATCTCCCATATACTCCTTCTCTTCTCTAATACTACAATGATCCTGCTGCAGGTCTTCATCTCCTCACATTTGGACTATTGAATTAGGCTTCTGGATGATATTCTCCTCACCTCAAGCCTCTTTCCCTTCTAGTCCATTCTCCACTCAACTGTCAGACTAATCTTTCCAGCATACAGGTTTGACCAAATCACTATCTTATTCAGTAAATTTCAATGACTAAAATGAAATATCAAAGTCCTTTAAGACCTGTACCCTTTCTACCTTTTCAATCATCTTATTCCCCTCCATATGATACTTCATCCCCCAACTTAATGAATTATCTCTAACTCTTCCCCACATCTAGAATACTCTTTCTCTTCATCTTTACCTTCTGGTTTTCTTGACTTCCTTCAAGTCTCAAAGTCTAATCTTCTACAAGAAGGCTTTCCCCGTAATCCTTAATCTTAGAACCTTCCTTTGAAATTATCTCCAATTTATCCTGTAATTTCTTTCTTATACATTATTTTTTGCATGTTTATGAGCTTCTTGAGATCAGGGACTGTTTGTTATATCCCCAGCAGTCTTTAAAGTGAGTGTTCAATAGGTATTCATCAAATGGACTTGTTGAGTAGTACTCACACATTGACATTATCTCTTTTTGCATTCCATATCATCATTCCACTTTTTATCCTCTCATTTCAGGGTCTTTTCTCCATTTTCATTTCTGAAACTCCCTTACCAGAGGAGTAGTCCACAGACTGATTCTAACTTTTCTAGCTCCCCTGTGCCTTTCCAAATAAACCTGGGCTCCTTATTGGAAATTCATAAAACAGGTTCTCAGGTTGTCTAGGATTCACCAATACAGAGGTACCCTACTGTCCTCCCCATTGCCTTTTGTCTCATCCCCTCCAGACTAGATTTGTAAGTTTTTCACTTTTCATACTGATGATTAAATGATATAATAAACAAATGTATGCTCATGAGAGAAAGTGATCCTTCTAGGGAAAATGTTCCCACCTTTGTTGTGAGCATTTTAGTATCCTTGGGGAATTCCATTAAAGTCCTGATTCAAGGAAAGTGCATGGGTAGGATATCTGAAAATCAAAGAATCATAGAACTGAGAAATGGAAAAGATAGACTATAGAGTTTCTTAGTAACCCTTCGACAGATAACATTTTTCTCATCACCTACTCTAAATAAAGGGTGTTCTCTAAAAGCAAATTCAGAACTCTGGTTGAATGACTTTAAAGTGCCTTTATTATTGGCCTCATTCCCACAACTCCAAGGCTTCTGTTCTTTCAGATTTTATCAGCTGATTTTTAAAAATGTTCATTCTCTAAAAGAAGTACTTATTTTTATGTGGGTCAGAACCTGGGTGTGTTTCTCAGATGCAATTCAAGTCAATTTTCAATACTGAATTAATTAATTAGAAATTTTTTCCTGGATCTTATTCAATATTTTTAAAGCATTTTACAAATCACCAAGGAGAAATGGAAACATTGTGCAATTCATCTTTCCCCTTTCTCTATATAAAAGAAATATTAGGTATGTTCCAAAACTCATCTCTTCAGCAGAAGAATTACACAAGGTAAGAACTGTTTCAAGGGCAATTTTTTTGTGGGTGTGAGTAGTCTCTCCATCAATGTAGATCACAAGCCTTTTACACTTTTATCAGACATGATGTGCTAAAGTCAAAGAAGTCAATTTTATTCAAATTCAGTGAACATTTTTGTTTAGTGTGTGCTAGGCCTATGATAAATATAGGGAATGTTTTTAAGGAATCAAATGGTGATGGGGCGGCTAGGTGGCATAGTGGATAAAGCACTGGCCTTGCAGTCAGGAGTACCTGGGTTCAAATCCAGTCTCAGACACTTAATAATTACCTAGCTGTGTGGCCTTGGGCAAGCCACTTAACCCCATTTGCCTTGCAAAAACCTTAAAAAAAAAAAGAAATCAAATGGTTAAGCACTTTCAGTCTTCAAGGAACTTATTTTCAACAAGGAATTGCAAATGCATTCCAAGAAATAAATACAAGTTGTCACTTAAATATAACAGTGAGGATCTGGAAAGGTTCCCCAAAAGTGAAGGCATGAATACTGACCATGGAAAGAAAATAAAGTTTCTAAAATACAGAAAGGAGGCAGAACATAACAGCTGTAAGAGAAAACTTGAACAACTAGATGGAAGCAAGAGATTGAATTTCAAACAAAGAAGAGTTAGCAAGATAATTAGGTAGAACAGAGGGGGCGGAAGGTAGAACAAGGTACAGGAAGATTGTAAGTAAATGGAAAACTTTAGATATCAAATTGAGTCTGCTTCTTATTCTAGAAGCAAAAAAAAGTCTGTTTCTTATTCTAGAAGTGGAAAATCTCTGAGAAAAGGAGAATGAATCTGATGAGACCTGTGTCTTAAGAATCAACCAATCCTTAAAAATCTATTAAGCTAGGCATTGGCCTAAGCTGCTCTCAAGCTTACTTTATATGGAAACAGCAGGTAAAAAAAAAAATAGGTACATATAAGATACAGGTAAGGTAAGTGGAAATTAAACATGGATGAGAGGGTTTTAGTACCTGGGGTAATCAAAAAAGACCATGCAAGGGGCAGTGAGGTAGATAGAGCAGTGGCCTTGGAGTCAAGAGAACCTGAGTTCAAATGTGACCTCAGACACACCTAGCTGTGTGACCTTGGGCAAGTTACTTAACCTCATTGTCTTGCAAAAAAGGTAAAAAGAAAGGCAAAAGGTGGCATTTGAATGGAGTCTGGGGTTCTAAGTGGTGGAGGTGAGGAGGGAGAATATTCCAGGTATAGTGGACACTCAATGCAAAAGAGAGTAGCATGTGCAAGGAGTAATAATTAAGCCAATCTTGTAGAATGGAACAGGCCAGATTATTAAGTACTTTAAATAGCAACATCCTTTATATTTGATCTTAAAGGTTAAAAAAAAAGCCAGAAGTTTCTTGGGTAGGAAAAGGGGGAGAAGGAGGTTTGGAGTTGATTAAGATGGAGATGTTGACAATTTTAGAAAAATCACCTTGGCAAAGTGTGGAAGATGGATTGAGGGGGAAGAGACTAGACAAGCAGGACTAATTGGAAAGCTGCTGCAATAGTCTATGCCTGAAATAATTAAACTTTGAGTAAGGTGGTGACTATGTGAGGAAAGAGAAGGTGTTGTATAAGAAAGACATTGTGAAAGAAACAGCATAATTTGGTAATAGGTTGAATATGTAGATTCAGGGAGAGTGAGGAGTTGAGGATGTCAAAGAGGTTGTCAGCCTGGGTGACTGGGAGGATGATATTAAAGAAATTTTCAATTAGGAAGATTTTCTCTTTTGGAATTGTAGATTTTGAGATGCCTACAGAGCATTCAGTTGGGAATGAAACTCTCTAGGTGTAGGAATTCTCTGCATAGAGATAACAATCCCTAAAAGCTTATGGGATTACCATTTCAGATAATATAGAGCTAATGAGAAAAGAGCCCTAGACAATGTCTTGGGAGGAGCAGGGAGAACAATAAGAGGTTTATATGAATAAATATCCAGGGGAAAAAAAAAGACAGAAAAGAGATAATTAAAAGAAGAGAGGTAGTAGTGCCACAGAAACCCATTGAAGAAAAACTCTAGAAGTAACTTAATCATGTTAAGATGTCAATCAAAATGTCAACACAGAATTGAGAAAAGGAAAATTTCTCAGAATTGAAAAAAGGGAAAAAAATACATTTGTTAATTAAGAGGTGAAATTGGAGATATTGGAGAGAAGAATTTTAGTTGAAAGATGAGTTCAGAAACTAGAGTGCAGAGAAGAGGAGAGAAGTAGAGGCACATTGAGTCTAGGGATTTGGGGTGTTTTGTTTTTTCGAGGAATTTAATGAAGAAGGTGAGAAAAGAGAATGATAAGTCTTGGGAAAAGTAGGATCAAGTGAGACTTTTTGCATATTTTAAAGAAATATGTAAGTAGGCAGAAGGGAAGGAATCAATAGCTAAGGAGAGAATGGCTTAGAGGGAATCATGTATCCAGGAAGAACTCTATGAATTCATTTTGGATAAGATAGTGGTGAAGTGGGGAGGAAGGTTAAGGATGACAATCTACTTTCCTCTCCTTGCTAGTTCATCAGTTCAACTTCTAAAAGTTCAAAAGGAGGATCCAATATATTTTTTTTAAAAAAATTTTGGCTATTTTTATTGTATCACTATTTAAAAAACAAATTTTAAATGAACATTTGCTCTTAACCTAAACCCTCTGAAAAGTTCAAAAGTACAGATATTATGAATATGATCTTAATTAAATAGGCTATTCTCTGTCTCATGTTTCTTTTTAGAACCTTTAGAAATGACCACACTAAAATACTTCGAAAAATGGTCCTCCATAATGCAATCATTTTTTGAGGCCCTGTAAATTATAATAAAAAGCTACAAAATTTCTATGATCCCTGTAGAAGAGAATACTCACACTCATGCTATCTAGTTCCCTGTATAAAGTTTAAAATCCATAATATACCCCCCTCACTCCCAATAACTCCCACAAGCTGAGATCTTCCTATCCTAATGAATGAGAAAATTTACTATAGGGCATCAACCATTTGTTTCTTTTGCCTAGATGATATTTGAAATGAAGGAACTCATAGCTAATAGACTCAAGGCTAGAAGGGACTGTCAAGTTGTCTCATCCACCCCATTCTAGTTAGAATTCAGGTTATGGGGCAGCTAGGTGTTAAACTGTGTGGTACAGATTAAGTAATAAAGGATTTCTGAGACAGGAGTGATCAATTTGGGCTATTGCAAATGGAGAATATTGCATGGAAGAAGTAGGATTTGGGCTGGATCCTGAAGGATGAGCAGGTGAGGAAAGGTGAGAGTCTTCTTGAGGGGGAATTGTGTGTGTGTGTGTGTGTGTGTGTGTGTGTGTGTCTGTGTAAAACAGTGAGACTTACTAAAGTTGAAGTTATACATGGGGGGAGTAATGGGAATAAGACTGAGTATAGGATGATACCAGCTTATGGATGGTACCAGATTATGGAGAGATTTAAACACTGAGCAGGGTTTAGACTGACTGAATAGGGGCAAGTTTTTTGTTTTGTTTTGTTTTGTTTTAGCAAATGACATGATGAAAGGAATATTAAAGGAGCAATTAGACTGACAGAAGTAGGGGCGGCTAGGTGGCACAGTGGATAGAGCACTGGCCCTGGAGTCAGGAGTACCTGAGTTCAAATCCGACCTCAGACACTTAATAATTACCTACCTGTGTGGCCTTGGGCAAGCCACTTAACCCCATTGCCTTGCAAAAAACTAAAAAAAAAACCCAAAAGTGGTAAATTCTATTATTCCAAGGTCCCAAGAAGTATGCAGAATAGATCAGAGGAGAGATTGAATTTGGGATGGATAATTGAGAGACTACTTTACTTGGTGTGAGATGATAAAAGAATGGATAAAATTAAGGGAATGGAATAAAAGCAATACATTCAAGAAACAACCTAGAGGAAAAAGTGTATGTAACTCTATGAGGGATCAAAGAGAAGGGAGATGACAAAGTTTGGATTGGGGTTCAAGTGATTGGAAGAGTGGTGGTGGAGACAGTTATTGGGAGAAAAAGTAAGGGAATTACAAATACAGTTTTGGACATATTAAGTTTGATATCATCATCGCTGTCATCATGCACAATATTTATATGGTACTTTAAGGTTTACAAAATGATTTACAAATACCTCATTTGAAGGTAGGTGCTATTATTTTATTATTATTATTATTTTTTTTTTAGGTTTTTGCAAGGCAAATGGGGTTAAGTGGCTTGCCCAAGGCCACACAGCTAGGTAATTATTAAGTGTCAGAGATCGGATTTGAACCCAGGTACTCCTGACTCCAGGGCCAATGCTTTATCCACTGAACCACCTAGCCACCCCAATAGGTGCCATTATTAATCACATTTTACAGCTGGAGCAACTAAGGTAAACAGTCTAAGTGATTTGCTCCAGGTTACACAAGAAGAAAGTGTCTGGGGATAGATTTGAACTTAAGTATTCTTAATTCCAGATGTAGCCCTGTCTCCATTACATCAGGTAGTTGCCTCATCAATAAGTGTAAATGTTCAGGAGGCATATGGAAATAAGAATTCAAATGACAAGACAGAACTAAAAATATGGAAGACAAAGTTCATTACCAGTATGCAAATACACAAACACAAATCATCTGTGAGCATAAGAAATTCCAGCTGCCATAATCCCCTCTTCCTAGCAGCAAAGAACTAGAGAATTATTGGAAATAAGAAGTGCTTTACAGTGGGCAGTTAGGTAGTAAAGTGGATAGAGCACTGGCCCTGGAGTCAGGAGAACCTGAGTTCAAATCCGGCCTCAGACACTTTAATACTTACTTAACTGTGTGACCTTGGGCAAGTCACTTAATCCCATTGCCTTACAAAAATTTTTATTAAAAAGTGACTTAAGTAGAGCATATTGTATACCTACTAGTATATGCCAAAATTTGAACAGTTTTTCCACTATATTATGATATCTCTTCATTCCTAGGATTAGATAATTAATATATTTTTCTGTATCCTGAGTAATTCACAGATGCGACAGAAGTTAAGAGAAATAAAGGAACTTGTCTATGACATCACTAGTTAACAGCAGCAGGTCTAGATCCTAGTTAAAATTCTCAGTCTTAAACTATTTTCTTGACTATAAACCAATCCAGTAAAAAAATTATAGATTTTAGTTAAAGACAAAATTAGATACGTATAAAGCTATACTATTATTCATTATTTCAAACTAGAAATACCTTTTAAACAATTGCATACCAAAATAGGTATAAATATATGTATATATATATATATGTATGTATGTATACATACATACATATATATATATATATAAGTAAGATAGGAGGAAAAACATGGTACAAATATGGAGAACACCAAGGGAGATTGTTCTTGATGCCAATACACGGGCACTGTGCTAAATTGAATAAAAAAATAACAAATACAGAAGAAAAATCATTCAAAAGGATGAATAGTAACAACTAGGGCATTTTTTATACTCCTTTGGGAAGGTAGTTCTTTAAAAAAAGAACAAATATAAATTGAAGAAATTTATGAATTTATGCATAAGTATTTTCAGTTGAATATTTTTATGGGATTAGTAAGTTTAGAATTTAAAAAAATAACCACATCCTGACTATAACTTTTTATGAAAGCAACAACACAAATTAGTTGCCTCAAAAATCACACTCATAGAAGTTTCATTTTTCTTAACTTCATTTTACTATTTTGTGAACAAATACTGTTCATAGTTTTCCATCATTTTCTATTGTAATGTTTTGTAAATGAGCCTGAATTCTAAGCAATATGGGGTTTTTTGTTTTTTTTTTAAGGTTTTTGCAAGGCAATGGGGTTAAGTGGCATGCCCAAGGCCACACAGCTAGGTAATTATTAAATGTCTGAGGTCGGATTTGAACCCAGGTACTCCTGACTCCAGGGCCGGTGCTTTATCCACTGTGCCACCTAGCCACCCCAGCTATATGTTTTTATCAACTGCCTTCTCTCTTTATTCAGCAAAGAAATCGATGGCTAAAATGATTTCTGAGTTCTTTTGACCTCCTCATTGTAGTGACTGTTTTTATCAATTAAACTTCACTAGGAAATGATGACAGCATTTTTTCTTTGTCAAATCCCCATTTTGGGGAAACCAAAATTTTGTTGAAATAAATTGCTATAATCACAGGATATGTTTTCTTCTAATTTGGTATGCTATTTAACCACACTTAATTGTTCCATGGTCAGGGGACTTAGAGACAGATAATTCTGAAAATACTGGTGCACAGGTTTGATCTCTATCACTTCCCTATTCAAAAATTCCAATGGATCTCTTTTATTTCTAGGATCAAAGATAAAATAATTTCTTTAGTTTTCAAAGCCTTTTAAAATCATCTTTACATTTATTATATTCTCACTTCTATCAGTTATTTGTATATGTCTTTTTCTTCCCATAAAGAAAGGTGTGCCCAGGAGAACAGTAAGGCCCTCCTGAACCCTTCTCATGTATCATTAATGAAATGTTAAATTCTCCGGCCAGAGTAGCTCTTTGGTAAGATGCAAAGTCAATTGGCCTTGTGTATTTACTTCCCTTGCCATCTAAATACCACATTGTAAATTATTGATTAATTTATAATCCTAGGGCAGCTAGATAGTAGGCAACAATGAGTACAGCATCAGCCACTTACTAGCTGTGTGACCTTGGTTAAGTCACTTAACCCTGATTGCCTCACATCCAGGGTCACCTCCAGTTGTCCTGATCCATCTCTAGCCACTGGATCCAGATGGTTCTGGAGGAGAAAGTGAGGCTGGTGACTTAGCACAGCCCCCCTCACTCAAATCCAGTTCACTTACTTGTCATGGCATCACCTCCCTGATGTCATGGACTTCTTCAAAATCAAAGGACAAACATCATCATCATCATCATCAATTCATTGTCAATTTGTGCACTTTGGCTCTGCCTTTAAAGTTGACCTTTTAAGAGAGAGAGAGAGAGAATGATAACTAGATAGCCAGATAGACTGGGCTGGGGGAAGGAGGACATATCACAACTCAGACTCAGCTTCCTAGAGGAAACCGTACCCCCCACACAAAACCTTTCCAGGGGATTATGTGCATAGAGGAAATGGCAAAATAAGCAATCAGGAAGAGAGATTACTGGATTAATTGGATCAGTTTTATAACTAAACAGGAGTTAGAGCTGAAAAGAAACAAAAGATTGAATTATAGTGTAGAGCAGTAAACCAAACTTTGTGCTTTGTGGGCACTATGAACAATCTAAACTGTTCAGAAAAGCAAGGGGAAGAGACACAAAGAGTTAAGTGGACTATTTATCTAGGTTCAGGGGAAAGGCAGGATCACCTCTTTACTAGTTCCAAATTACTTCCTATTAAGGAAAAGCCTCAACCTCAGACTGATACAATAAAGTTCAGTGACTAAAGAGCTTTGGAAAAAATGGGGCTCATCATATCAATCAAAAAGTTATTAAAGGGGGGCAGAGCCAAGATGGCACCAAGAAAGGAAGCTTAGAAGCTCTCTCATAAAACTTCGAAACTAAGGACTTTAACTAAATTTCCGAGAGACAGAACCCACAGAGGGTCCCAGGGAGGCAGTTCTCCTACTCAAGGTAACCTGGAAAAGAGCAGAAAGGCTCTGCTCCCTAGGGTCAGAGGGGCAGCCCGCCACAGGTGTGACCCGCCAGAATTCAAAGAACTTCAGC
Source organism: Macrotis lagotis (assembly GCF_037893015.1). Lineage (NCBI taxonomy): Eukaryota > Metazoa > Chordata > Mammalia > Peramelemorphia > Peramelidae > Macrotis > Macrotis lagotis. The sequence continues at coordinate 66,520,010 of NC_133664.1, read as the reverse complement.
CTCCTGGAGGCAGCCCCAGAGCGCTGGGAGCTGGCTCACAGCAGCGGGGGAGTTTCCTGAGCTGCTACCTGGGGAGCACCAGGCACAAATTGGGGGAACAGCAGGGGACCTCTGCCAGAGCGAGCATTTGAAGCCCAGCCCTCAGGGCATACAGAGAGCAGCTAACAGCAGCTTGGCCAAGGCAGACCAGGAAACAGAAGCAGGCAGAGCCTGGTAAGCAGGAGCCCCCAGGGCATGAGCCCATTGAACTCAGGGAGGGGAGTGAAGAGAGAGAGACTGCCTTCTGCCCTTGGAACAGGACTCTGGGGCTCTGACCACATCTAGATCCAGATTGCTGTCTAGGCCCCCCCATAGACCAGCAGGGCCCCCCCACCTCAGCCCCATGGCAGAGGGGGGCGCATATGGTCATTCACAGACCAGGAGGGAGGGCAGAGCCTTACACACTGAGACCCTTGTGGGAGTGTCCTAAAAGCTCAGGAAGCACCCCCAAAACAGGCTCAGGCTGGAAAAATGAGCAAGCAAAGAAAAAAGAGGAACACCATTGAGAAATATTTTGCATATAAGCCCAAGAAGGATCAAAATACTCAGTCTGAAGATGAGGAAGCATAAGTTCCTGCATCTAAAGACTCCAAGAAAAACAGAAATTGGGCCCAGGCTATAACAAAGCTCAAAAAACACTTTGAAAATCACATGAGGGAGTTAGAAGAAACACTGGGAAAAGAAATGAGAGAGATGCAGGAAAACCATGAAAATGAAGTCAGCAGCTTAGTCAAGGAAATCCAAAAAAAATGCTGAAGAAAATAACATACTAAAAACCAGCTTAGGTCAAATGGATAAAACAGTTCAAAAAGTTACTGAGGAGAAGAATGCTTTAAAAAGCAGAATTGGCCAGATAGAAAAAGAGATAAGAAACCTTCAGACAAAGAATAGAACTCAGGGAGACTGATGAATTTACAAGAAATCAGGAATCAATACTTCAAACCAAAAAAATGAAAAATTAGAAGAAAATGTGAAATATCTCATTGAAAAAACAACTGATAAGGAAAACAGATTTAGGAAAGATAATTTAAGAAATTTTGGAATACCTGAAAGTCATGATCAGGAAAAGAGCCTTAACATCATTTTCAAAGAATTACTACAGAAAAATTGCCCTGATATCCTAGAAGCAGAAGGCAAAATAGAAATGGAGAGAATCCATCGATTCCCCCCCCCCCCCGAGAAAGAGATCCCAAAAAACCAACCACTAGGAATATTATAGCCAAGTTCCAGAACTCCCAAGGCAAAGAGAAAATATTGCAAGCAGCCAGAAGGACACAGTTCAAATATCATGGAGCTGCAGTCAGGATCACACAGGACTTCGCAGCAACTACATTGGAAGCTTGTAGGGCTTGGAATATAATATACCGGAAGGCAAAAGAGCTTAGAATGCAGCCAAGAATGAACTACTCAGCAAGGCTGAATGTCCTCTTCCAGGGAAAAAGATGGACTTTCAATGAACCAGGGGAATTTCAAATGTTCCTGTTGGAATGGCCAGAGCTGAACAGAAGGTTTGATCTTCAGATACAGGACTCAGGTGAAGCATAGAGAGTGGAGGAGAAGGGGAAAATATGAGGGACTTAATGATGATGAACTGCATGTTTTCCTGCATAGAAAAAGACACTGATGATGCTCATATGAACCTTCTCAGTTAATAGAGCAGGTAGAGGGAGCTTTTAAGCACAGGAGAAAGCTGAATTTGAAGATAAAATATGGTGTAAAAATGCAGTCAATAGACTTCTAGCCAAGACAGCGGAGAGAAGACAGGCACAGTTCTAAAGTCTCCTGATCTTTCCCCATCTATCACATGAAACAAACCTCTTAAAAGAAATCCGACTCACAAAACCCAGAAAGAAAAGCTGGGAGAAAGAACATCTACCTCAGGATCTGTCTCCCACAGCAGCTTTAGCCAAATTCGGACAGGTGAGTTTGAGCTCAGAGGGAGGATCAGCCCGGGATCAGCCAGATTAACAGCTGAATTGGAACCGGGAGTCTGAGGGCTGGAGAGCCGGACCTGCTGGATCAGCAGTGGGGCTGGACTTGTGCGGCTTGGGTCCGCAGGAAAGCAGAGGTGCTGGTGTTGGTGCTGTCCCCCTGGAGCTTGGGGACCAGGCTGGGGGGGAAGAGTTCTGGTGCAGGAGAGCTGTGGACACCATCCCCAGGTGAAAGCCTCCATGCACAGAGGCCTCTTCTCAAACAAATGCAAACTACTTCTGCCTCAGGCCCAGGTGTGTGAGCAGAAGAACCAGCCTAGCTGAGGAATGACCTCAAGCCAGGGTAAAGCCCACCATTGATTGAAGGCAAAAGAATTCAATAGCTTCAATTCCTCCCTTCAGGCAAAGGGAGAAGGCCTCTCAACCAAGGTCACAGACACTCCAGAGAGGGCAACCAGCACTTCCTACTGGCCAGCCAGAGAAACTGCACTCAGTAAAGCCTTTAGCGATCCCAAGCCCAGGTGAACCAGCCTCCCCCCAGCTCAAAGTCTTAGCATAATGAAGAAGGGTCAGTGGAAAGGTGGATCCATAGAAAGATTCCTGGAAGGGAAAGACCCCAACTCAGAGACACCTGGAACCTCTGAGGAGAATACAATCTGGTCTCCAGCACAGAAAGACTTCCTTGAAGAAATAAGGAAGGAGCTTAAAAATTTGGGAGAGACAATTAATACCTTGCAACAAGAAAACAAAACCTTAGAAAGTACAATTGGACAAACACAAAAGGAGAATAAATCTCTCAGATCATCAATTGGACAATTACAAAATGAGAATAAATCTCTCAGATCATCAATTGGACCAATACAAAATGAGAATAATTCTCTCTCAGATCCTCAAATGAGCAAATGCAAAAAGAAATTAATTCTCTCAAAACTTCAATTGGTCAAATGGAAAGCTCTTTCAAAAGTAGAATTGACCAATTGGAAAAGGAGTTGCAAAAGGTTAATGAAGAAAACCCCCCCCAAAAAAAATAATGGAGTCTACAGAAACTAATGACTCCATGAGACAGCAAGAGTCAGTTAAACAAAATCAAAAAAATAGAAAAAATAGAAGCAAATGTAAACTACCTCATCAACAAAACCACTGACCTCGAGAATAGATTGAGGAGGGGCAACTTGAAAATTATAGGACTTCCTGAAAACATTGAAGAGAAAAAAAAAAGCCTGGACTTAATATTACAGGACCTAGTGATGGAAAACTGCCCTGATATCATGGAATCGGAGGGCAAAGTAGTTATTGAAAGAATACATCGATCCCCACCAGAAAAAGATCCTAAAATGAAAACACCAAGGAATGTTGTGGCCAAACTCCAGAACTATCAGATAAAAGAGAAAATCCTGCAAGCAGCCAGAATGAAACAATTTAAATATCAAGGAGCCACAGTAAGGATCACACAGGACCTGGCTGCATCAACTTTAAGGGATCGAAGGGCCTGGAATGAGATATTTTGAAGAGCACAGGAGCTTGGAATGCAGCCAAGAATCTACTTTCCTGCAAAGCTGAGCCTTCTCTTCCAGGGAAAAAGATGAACATTTAATGAAATGGAAGAATTCCAAAGATTTCTGATGAGAAGACCAAAGCTAAACAGAAAATTTGAACATCAAACAGGAGGTTCAAGAGGCACATAAAAAGGTAAAAAAAGGGGGCCTGCACCAGCTCGGGGCTGGTCGGCACTGGGTGGCTGACTGGAGCTGGCTGAGTACAGCTCTTTTGCCGGTTAAAGCACTCACCTCATAACATCCTTGTGGGGAAAAAGCAGAACAAGGAACTGAAGAGACAAGCTCATCCAGTATAGGGGTCTAAGGGCCAGAGCTGGAGACAGAAGGTCCAAGGCAGAGAGAAGATCTCCAATCCTATAATTTTATAGACAAGAAAATTAAAACCCTAGAGAGTTTCCCAAGATCATGAATAGGAACACTGGCCAGAGAGCTGTTCTGAAATTTGCTGCTGCCACTGGCACTACACCTATTGCTGGACACTTCACCCTGGGCACCTTCACTAACCAGATCCAGGCAGCTTTCAGGGATCCTCGCCTCTTGGTGGTCACTGATCCTCGTGCAGATCATCAGCCTTTGACTGAAGCATCCTATGTTAACCTTCCAACCATTGCACTATGAAACACAGACTCCCCACTTCGCTATGTGGACATTGCCATTCCATGTAACAACAAGGGAGCTCACTCAGTGGGTCTGATGCGGTGGATGTTGGCCCGAGAAGTCCTGCAGATATGTGGTACCATCTCCCATGAGCACCCATGGGAGGTCATGCCTGATCTTTACTTCTACAGAGATCCAGAGGATATCGAAAAGGAAGAGCAGGCCGCAGCTGAGAAGGCAGTGACAAAGGAGGAATTTCAGGGTGAATGGACTGCACCTGCCCCAGAATTCATTGCTGCTCAGCCAGAGGTGGCTGATTGGTGTAAGGGCATCCAGGTGCCATCTGTGCCCATTCAGCAGGTCCCTACTGAAGATTGGAGTGCTCAGCCGGCTACTGAGGACTAGTCTGCAGCTCCTACTGCTCAGGCCACTGAATGGGTAGGAACTACCACAGAGTGGTCATAAGTTTTACCCAGATGCTCTAATAGTGTTGGAAAAATGATGATGGAAAATAAACATTGGTTTCCTAACAACAACAACAAAAAAGATAGTGTGGTTTGCTTTTGCTATTAAGTTAATATAGACATTTTGAGTTTTTTGCAATTTGTAATACTATAAATAGCAGGGAATTTTTGTTGTTCAGCTTCAGTTGTGCCCAAATATTCATGACCCAATTTGGAGTTTTCTTGGCAAAGATACTAGAATGGTTTGTCATTTCTTTCTCCAATTGATTTTACAGATAAGGAACTGAGGCATACAGGGCTAAGTGACATGCCCGGGGGATCACACAGCTAGTAAGTATCTGAGACAAGATTTGATCTTAGGAAAATGAATCTTCCTGACCTTAGACCTAGAATTTTATCCAGCTTGCTAAAGCTAACTTGTTTGACTTCATAATAAAAATCCACAGCTATAGCTAATACAACCAAATAGAGCCTATTCAATTTGTCATGCTTTAAAGGGCAGAAATTTTGTCCCATTTCTTAATAATGTCTCTTGCCTTAAATTTGAATAAACTAATCTTTTTAAAACTTAAAAAAAAAGGTAAAAAAAAGGGGGGCAGTAAAAGGAAAGAAAAATGCAATCCAGTAAGTTGAAACTGGCTATATCCCAGCATGGGGCGGGGGGAAGATTCTCATAAATCTTGAGAAATGTAACTCTAACAGAGAGAATACACCTAGCCAGAAATGATGGACATTCATGACCTATCCATGAGACTGCTATCTAATGGGATGTAACTGGCTTTAGCCCCACTTGGGAGAAAGACTCTAATAACTCTCAGGAATTTTGACTCTATTCAATAGAATATACTGAACTAGAAAGGACAGACACTCAGAATTTTCTATGACTTAGATAGAATGATCTAAAAAAAAATACTACCTCCCTAAAAAGGGGGACAGGAAAGAGATGGGAGGAGGGAGGGGATTGAATGGGAAAAATTTCATTACACTAAGAGGTACCAAAAAACCTATGGTAATAGAGAGGAAGAAGGGAGCAGAGGAGAAACACCTGAATCTTCTTCTTATCAGACTTGGCTTAAAGTCAACCTACACATACTCAGGTAACTTATAAAACATCTAACCTTTCAAGTATTAAAAGGGGAAAAGGGGAGGGGGGGAACGGAGAAAGGGAAGGGGAATGGGGGAAATGAGGGAAAATAACAAAAGGAAGGGAAGGGAAAAGGGAAAAAGGTAAAGGGGAAAGAAAGGGGAGGGTGTGATATAGGAGGGCAAACACACTATAGGGGGTGGTATTCAGAAACAAAATACTGGGGAATATGGATAAAAGGGAGGGGAAGGGGGAAAAATACAAACAGGGAAGATAGCACAGAGGGCAATAAAGAATTAGTGATCATAACCTTGAATGTGAATGGGATGAACTCTCCCTTAAAACATAAGCAAATAGCAGAGTGGATTAAAAACCAGAATCCTACAATATGCTGCTTACAAGAACCTCATTTGAAGCAGAGAGATACATATAGAGTAAAGGTAAAAGGTTGGAGCAAAATATATTTTGCTTCAGCTGAAGTAAAAAAAGCAGGGGTAGCAATCCTGATCTCAGACAAAGCAGCAGCAAAAATAGATAGCATTAAAAGAGATAAGGAAGGAAACTTTATCCTCCTAAAAGGCACCATAGACAATAAAGTCATTTCAATGTTGAATATATATATATATATATATATATATATATATATATATATATATATATATATGCACCCAATGGGACAGCACCAAAATTCTTAGAGGAGAAGCTGAAAGAACTACAGGAAGACATAGACAGCAAAACTCTACTAGTAGGAGACCTCAACCTCCCTCTATCAGATCTAGATAAATCGAACCATAAAACAAACAAGAAAGAAATTAGGGAGGTAAATAGATTGTTAGAAAAATTAGATATGGTAGACTTATGGAGGAAACTGAATGGGGATAGAAAGGAATATACCTTTTTCTCTGCAGTACATGGAACTTAGACAAAAATTGACCATGTACTAGGACATAAAAACCTAATGATCAACTGCAGAAAGGCAGAAATAGTGAATACATCTTTCTCAGATCATAATGCAATAAAAGTCATATGCAATACTGGGCCAAGGAGCTATAGACCCAGAACAAATTGGAAACTGAATAACCTCATTTTAAAAAATGAGTGGGCCAAAAAAACAAATTATAGAAAGAATTAACCATTTTATCCTAGATAATGATAATAATGAAACAACATACCAAAACCTATGGGATTCATTCAAAGTGACTCTCAGGGGATATATTATAGCTCTAAATGCTTATATGAATAAATTGGAGAAAGAGGAAATCAATGAACTAAACATGCAACTAAAAAAATTAGAGAAAGAATAAATCAAAAATCCCCAATCAAATACCAAATTAGAAATTCTAAAAATTAAAGGAGAAATTAATAAAATTGAAAGCAAAAAAACTATTGAATTAATAAATAAAACCAAAAGTTGGTATTATAAAAAAACCAATAAAATTTATAAACCTCTGGTCAATTTGATTTAAAAAAAAAGAAGAAAACCAAATTGCTAGTATTATAAATGAAAAAGGTGAACTCACCACCAATGAGGAGGAAATTAAAGTAATAATTCAAAATTATTTTGCCCAACTCTATGCCAACAAATTTGATAATCTAAGTGAAAGGGATGAAATTTACAAAAATATAAGTTGCCCAGGTTAAATGAAGAAGAGATTAAATACCTAAACAACCCTATCTCAGAAAAAGAAATTCAACAAGCCATTATTGAACTCCCTAAAAAAAAAAATCTCCAGGGCTTGATGGATTCACAAGTGAATTCTACCAAACATTTAAGCAACAATTGGTTCCAATCCTATATAAACTTTTTGGAAAAATAGAGAAAGATGGAACTCTGCCTAACTCTTTCTATGAAACCAATATGGTACTGCTACCTAAACCAGGAAGAGTTAAAACAGAGAAAGAAAATTATAGACCTATTTCCCTGATGAATATAGATGCAAAAATCCTAAATAAAATCTTAGCAAAACAACTACAACAAGTCATCACTAGGATAATACATTATGATCAAGTAGGATTTATTCCAGGAATGCAGGGTTGGTTCAATATTAGGAAAACTGTTAGTATACTCAAGTATATCAACAACAAACCTATCAGAAATCATATGATCATATCAATAGATGCCGAAAAAGCTTTTGACAAAATACAGCATCCATTCCTATTAAAAACACTACAGAGTATAGGAATAAATGGACTGTTCCTTAAAATAATTAGCAGTATCTATCTGAAACCATCAACAAGCATTATATTCACTGGGGAGAGGCTAGAGGCATTCCCAATAAGATCAGGGGTGAAACAAGGGTGCCCATTATCACCACTACTATTCAATATTGTATTAGAAATGTTAGCATCAGCAATTAGAGAAGAAAAAGAAATTGAAGGAATTAGAATTGGGAAGGAAGAGACAAAACTTTCACTCTTTGCAGATGACATGATGGTCTACCTAGAGAATCCCAAGAAATCATCTAAAAAACTACTGGAAACAATTAGCAAAATTTTAGCAAAGTTGCAGGTTATAAAATAAACCCTCATAAATCCTCAACTTTTCTATATATGTCTAGCAAGAAACAGTAGGAAGAGCTAGAAAGAGAAATCCCATTCAAAGTAACATCAGGCAATATAAAATATTTGGGAGTCTATTTGCCAAGACAGACTCAGAATCTTTTTGAAAACAATTATAAAACACTTCTCACAAAAATTAAATTAGATTTAAATAACTGGGAAAATATCAACTGCTCATGGATAGGTAGAGCTAATATAATAAAAATGACAATTCTACCAAAACTAAACTATCTGTTTAGTGCCCTACCAAACAAAATTCCAAAAAATTACTTTGAGTTAGAAAAAAATTGTAAGTAAATTCATATGGAGAAATAAAAAGTAAAGAATTGACAGGAGCTTAATGAAAAAAAGTGCAAAAGAAGGTGGCTTAGCACTACCAGATCTAAAATTATATTATAAAGCATCAGTCATCAAAACTGTTTGGTATTGGCTAATAAATAGAGTGGTGGACCAGTGGAACAGACTAGGTGTAAAAGCAGGAGATGATTATAGTAATCTGCTGTTTGATAAACCCAAAGAGTCTGGCCATTGGGATAAAAACTCCCTCTTTGATAAAAACTGCTGGGATAATTGGAAGTTAGTATGGAAGAAACTTAGATTAGACCAACACCTCACACCCTTTACCAAGATAAGATCCAAATGGTTACAGGACATAGACATAAAAAAACAATACCATAAGCAAATTAGAAGATCAAGGACTAGTCTACCTGTCAGACCTATGGAAAGGGGAACAGTATATGACTAAGGAAGAGTTGGAGAACATCACCAAAAACCAATTAGATGATTTCGATTACATTAAATTAAAAAGCTTTTGCACAGATAAAACCAATGTAACCAAGATCAAAAGAAAGGTAGTAAATTGGGAAACAATCTTTACAACTAATGATTCTGACAAAGGACTCATTTCTAAAATATACAGAGAACTGAGTCATATTTTTAAAACAAAAAGCCATTCCCCAATTGACAAATGGTCAAAGGGTATGCAAAGGCAATTTACAGATGAGGAGATCAAAGTAATCCATAGCCATATGAAAAAATGCTCTAAATCATTAATTATTAGAGAAATGCAAATTAAAGCTTCTCTGAGGTACCACCTCACACCTCTCAGACTGGTCAATATGACCAGAAAGGTAATAATCATTGTTGGAAGGGATGTGGGAAATCTGGGACACTATTACACTGTTGGTGGAGCTGTGAACTCATCCAACCCTTCTGGAGAGCTATTTGGAACTATGCCCAAAGGGCAACAAAAATGTGCATACCCTTTGACCTGGCAATACCACTACTGGGTCTATACCCTGAAGAGATGAGGAAAAAGGGTAAAAACATTACTTGTACAAAAATATTTATAGCAGCCCTGTTTATGGTGGCAAAAAATTGGAAATCCAGTAAATGTCCTTCAATTGGAGAATGGCTTAGCAAACTGTGGTATATGTATGTCATGGAACACTATTGTTCTATTAGAAACCAGGAGGGACGGGATTTCAGGGAAACCTGGAGGGATTTGCATGAACTGATACTGAGTGAGATGAGCAGAACCAGAAAAACACTGTACACCCTAACAGCAACATGGGAGTGATGTTCAACCTTGAAGGACTTGCTCATTCCATCAGTGCAACAATCGGGAACAATTTGGGGCTGTCTGCAAAGGAGAGTACTATCTGTATCCAGATAAGGAGCTGTGGAAGGACTATTCCCTTTAATTTAGAAAAAAAACCAGATATCTTATTGTCTGATCTTGTTACCTCTTAGACTTCTCTTCGCTTTAAGGATAAGATTTCTCTCTCATCACACCCAATTTGGATCAAGGTACAACATGGAAACAAAGTAAAGACTGACAGAGTGCTTTCTGGGGGGGGGGGAAGCAAGATTGGGGGGAAGTTGTAAAACTCAAATAATATCTTTAATAAAAATAAATTTAAAACCTTAAAAAATGCAGTCAATAGAAAAAAGGGAAATGTAATGGGAGAAAGAAAAAGGAGAGGGGGGAATAGGCCAAGATATTTCATATAATATTTTTCTTTATCACAATGAACTATTGCAATGTTAGGGAAGTGGGGAAGGCAAGGGGGAATGAGGGAATCTTTGCTCTCATTAGAGGTGGTTAGGAGAGGAAACAACATATATACTCAATGGGGTATAGACTTCTGGAGTAAGAAGAAAATGGGGGACAGGGATGAAGGGGGGATGTGAGTGATGGAGGAGAGGATGGACCATGGGGGGAGAGTGGTCAGATATAACACATTTTCTCTTTTACTTCTTGCAAGGGGCTGGGATTGGTTGGCCTGTCTGGGACCATAGGGCCAGGTGGATGCTGGGCCTAAGAGGTAGTAGGTCAGGACCAGGGATCTGTCTGCTGCGCCACTCAGCTACCCTACAGCAGAGTCAGAGTGAAAGGAAAGAGAAAATATAGTACATGGCAGTGGAGAAATACGAAAGGAGGGAACTGCGATCAGTAATGGCAATGGTGGAAAAATATGGAAGTAACTTTTGTGATGGACTTATCATAAAGAATATGATCCACCTGCGACAGAGTTGCTGGTGTTGGAACAAAGACTGAAATACATTTGTTATTATTATTATTATTTTGAGGGGGTGCAGGGCAAATGGGGCTGGGTGGCCCGCCTGGGGCCACATAGCAGGGTGATCTTTGGGTGTCTGAGGCCGGATTGGGACCCAGGTGCTCCTGGCTCAAGGGCCAATGCTCTGTCCGCCACCCAGCCACCCCTACTATTATTACTATTTTATTTTATTTTGGGTTTTTTTTCTTTTTTTGGTTTTTACAGGGCAGTGGGGTTAGGATAGCTTGCATGTCACACAGCTGAGTGATTATTGGGTGTATGGGGCCAGATATGGGCTCGGGTACTCCTGGCTCCAGGGTTGGTGCTCCATCCATTGTGCCACCTGGCCATACCTACAATTATTACTATTTTTTTATTTTAATTTTTTTCTTTCTCTTTTACTTTATTTCTTAAGCGAGTCTATATTTTTTGGGGGGAGGGGGTATTTTGTTTACTCTTAAACAAGAATATTTTATTAATGTATAAAAAACATTATTTGTACAAAATGAGAATAAATAAACATTAAATTAAAAAAATTTTAAAAAGTTATTAAAGGGGTGGCTAGGTGGCATGGTGGATAAAGCACCAGCTCTGGAGTCAGGAGTACCTGGGTTCAAATCCAGGCTCAGACATTTAATAATTACCTAGCTGTGTGGCCTTAGGCAAGCCACTTATCCCCATTTGCCTTGCCAAAAAAAAAAAAACCTAAAAAAAGTTATTAAATATCTTGTACTAGCTGTTTAATAACTTTTTTTAGGTTTTTTTAGGTTTTTTTTTTACAAGAAAAATGAATGATACAATTTCTACTTTGAGGAACACAAGGACATACAGAAGTGTGTACTAAAGAAAATACAAAGTACATACAAGCATAAACCAAGTAAATATATATGTATGTATGTATGTATGTATGTATATAAATGGTTTAGGAAGGAAGGTACCAGCAGTTGAGAGATCAAGAAAAACTTCATTGTTAAAATTTTACTTTAGCAGCTTACTAAAGGAAAAAAGGCAAAGGTTGGGAGATCAAGAAAGGCTTCATTTTTAAAGTTTTACTTAAGCTGCTTATTAAAGGAAAAGAGGCAAAAACTAGTACATTCCAGGAATGTACATATTAGTATGTATTCACTTTTATTCTTGTGGTATTTTTGTCCTTATTGATTCTCCCATTAGAATGTAAATCACTTGTGAATAGAGTGTTTAATTCTTTATATTTTTATCTCCAGTAAGTGCCATATATATATATATTGATTGCCCTAGTTTCCCTATGGCTTTCTATTCTAGTAAGTTAAAGCTTATAACCAAAAAAGTGTTTTGATTTGGATTTTTTATTTGAGAATTTTTCTCATGAATTTTAATAGTTTATATCTTCTCCTTCATATACTATCTATTCATATTCTTTGACTTTTGCTCTAATGAGAAGAGTTTATTAGTCTTATAGCTATGTACAAGTTTTTTGAGGTTCTGGATATCAGACTTATTTGATATGTGTGCTGAAAACAGTTTCCCAATCTTTAATTTTAGATATATTATCAACAAGAGATATCAAGCCCATCAATTTTGCCTGCAGTAATTTTTTCCATCTGTTTGATTAGTAAAATAAAAATCTTGCTCCCTACAATTGTGCTAAATACACTATTCTTTTTTATAGAGATTTTTTTGGGAGAATTTAATACATTTATATTTTTAAAATTTATCATTTGTCATTTCATTCATTCTATAGAAAAGGAATACATTTTTAATATTTTTGTTTTCAACTGGAATATAAAATTACAGTAAACAAATTCACTCTTTTATTACTGATTGATAGGTTTCTTCAACCTGAACTCCTTTTGACAAAGACAAACCAATCCCTTCTTCCCTCTTATTCATTCTCTCTCTCTCTCTCTCTCTCTCTCTCACATACACAGACACACACAGACACACACACACACACACACACACACACACACACACACAGAAATACACTATTTTTCCTCTATTTCTCTGAAAGACCTTTCTGAAACATCTAGTGATTTAATTGTTGATGCTTTGTTGGCAACTGGTTCATCTTGTTTTGAGAAATGTCAATTGTTTTAATGATCATTTTTTACTTAGAAGTTTAGCTGTAGTCCCAAGACTTCCTTGAAGTACTTATGTATCTCTGCAAATTTTAAGATGTTTAAATGTTCAAATGTTCATCTTTTTCTTTAACAAAACATATTGAATTAGGTTGGATTGATGATCCTGTAAACAGTTTGTTTTTTCACTTTGCATTTTATTAGTGTTGTTTTACAATTTTGGGGGTCATTCTTTGAAATATCTTCAATGATCTTAAATAATTTTCCTTAGCAAATAATTTCTGTCTTCTGACATCTTGGAGTTATTTTTTATAATTAGTCTTTAGAGTTCTGGCTTTATCATGTATCTAATAAAGTTGAAACTTGGATTCTTCCTTATTGGGGTTCTATGGAATTTTTTTCTAATTGTATATTTTTGCTTGCATTTGCTAATTCTCTTAAGATTTCTTGAATGATTTCTTGGGAGTTTAGTTGCTTTCATTTTTCTAAATTTTCTGGGATGCTAATAATCTATTACTATGTCATGACTTAGCACCACACCCCTCACTCAAATCCTATTCATGTGCTTGTCATGGCATCACCTCCCTGATGTCATGGAACTCTTTGAGAACGAAGGACAAACATTATCATCATCACCATGTCATGACGTATCCTTTATATCCATCTTTTGGCTCATCATGTTTTCAGATTCCTTGTATAGATCATCAACTTCCTGAGCATGTAGGTTTTCCTTGAGTATTTCTCCAGTTGATCTATGTTCATTATAATTATAATTCTGCTTTGTTGTTACAGACTTCATTTTCAGTTAATTCTACAGGTTGCCCCATATGTTCTCCATATCATTGTCTTCATTCTTTTTTCAAATTTTTTTAGCATATTTTAAACTTTAAACTTTTCCTTTAACATTTATAACTTTCTTCACACTAAACTTTTAATCTTTTCTTAGTTATATTGATTCTTACTTCATTTATTTAAACCATTTATGTATTTGAAATTTTCTTTTTCCATCTATTTTGCTTCTAGAACTTCAGAGTTTGTTTTTGTTTGTTAATTCATATACAAACACATATACAAGATTTTTACAAATTGAATCATCATTTTTCTTCACTTTTTTCAGTTTATATTTTGAATTATTTTGTTATAGGCTTTTAGTAACTTTTTTCTTCTTTGGTATTTCTATTTGTTGTTTTTTTTGTTTTGTTTTGTTTTAGAGTTTTTTGTAAGGCAATGGGATCAAGTGGTTTGCCCAAGGCCACACAGCTAGGTAATTATTAAGTGTCTGAGGCCAGATTTGAACTCAGGTACTCCTGACTCCAGGGCTGGTGCTCTATCCACTGTAACACCTAGCCACCCCTATCCTCTCCACCATTTTTCATGGAAAGCCCAAACCCAAGTCTTCTGAACTATTTCTATGGGTGTTTTTGTGTGAGTGTGTGTGTGTGTGTGTGTGTGTGTGTGTGTGTGTGTGTGTGTGTGTGTGTGTCTGTGTGTGTGTCTGTGTGTGTGTGTGTGTGTGTGTGTGTGTGTGTGTGTTGAAAGAGGTTACCTGGCTAGCACGGGGGCACTTTCTTACTGGCCCAATTGTTTGGAGTTCACAAGTCTTCAAGGATAGCATCCTCTACTCCGTGGATTGATGTTAACCAAACTTAACAAAATATGATTTATAATTCAGGTCATTTCATTAAATTTAAAATTGAAATTATAGGGGCTAGGTGGTGCAGTGGTTAGAGCACCAGCCCTGGAATCAGGAGTACCTGAGTTCAAATCCGGCCTCAGACACTTATTACCTAGCTGTGTGGCCTTGGGCAAGCCACTTAACCCCATCTGTCTTGCAAAAACCTAAAAAAACCAAATTGAAATTATACCTTATGTTTTACAATATTTATTCATTTGAGACTTGGGGGAGTGATGAGATAGTGAATGAATGGTTAGCTTTTATTCTATCCTGTAGGAAGGAGGTGAACTTTTAGACTTGAAAGAAAATAAAGGATAAAAAAAGTGTGAATTTGCTGTTCTTTTATCAACAATAGGAATGGCTCCAACTACTCTGGGCCTGGTCCATCTAGCTTTAATTTATTTCAGTTATAGCCCTTCTTTAGCAATGTTTACCTTCTTTCCTTTGACATTTCGCTCACTGCTCAGGGTCCTTTTAGCCACAGTTTCCCTCCTGCCCAGGGTCCCAGTAGAGAAACATGGGAAACTTAAATCCATGGGCAGATGATTTATTTCCAACATCTAAATATGTTGGCAAAAATAATTGGCATAACTAGTATATTGACTGACAAAGGAAGCAAATGATAGATCAGAAGGTTGTTGGATGAACAAGAAATCAGAAAATGAGTTGGATGATCTTGAAATACATTTCCATCAAGTTGGGCCATTGGAGGGAATTATGATTCTCCACTCTATGATTATAGGACTAGTCAACCAGTATTAGTCACTAAACTTCACACCCTTTCTTCTAGACACTAATGTTGACACATCAACAAATTACTTTTCCTTTCAATTTTCAGCTAACCAACACCCTTTTGTTATGACAACCCTGACATAACAAATGGATATATATATATCATGGACTAGATTATCTCTAAAGTCTTTTCTAGCTCTAAATTATAACTTTAGTTACTACAACCAATATATCTCCCTCAGAAAATGTCAGTATGCTCTTGTCTCACCAACAATAACCCATTTATATATCATCACTTCAAGTGTATTGATTCTAATATCATCAGACTTAGATTGGCTCATATTAGCATAAACTTCAAATAGTGACTTCTAAAAAAACTTCATTCTCAAATTTGAGGGATATATTCACTTGCAGCCCACTATATACTGATTAAAGAACATGTATTAAGAACAAGCTTATTTTAACCTAAAGAAATTCTTTATTTTCTACCTAATCTTTCATAACTCAAACTATCAGTCTTTTTTTTATTTAATTTAATTTGTTTAGGTTTTTTTTTGCAAGGCAATGGGGTTAAGTGATTTGCCCAAGGCCACACAGATAGGTAATTATTAAGTGTCTGAGGCTGGGTTTGAACTCAGGTACTCCTGACTCCAGGGCCGGGGCTCTATCCACTGTACCACCTAGCCACCCCCTCAAAGCTATAATTCTTAAGACTTTTTTAATGGGAAGCTTTCTTTTAAAACCCTTTTAAAACATCTTCATTGAAACCATATCTATACTGTTTATTTTGGCCACAAAGTGATAATATCAACCATTTCACAAATACCTAGTAAGGACAAAGGATCTAGGGATGATGAGAACCAAACAGTGCCTATCCTGTTCTCCCCTGATAGCACCAGAAACAGAATGTCTGCCTTATCCCCAGTCTAGTTTTCTCTCTAATCTAGGGTTATGGTCTTCTTTTTTTCAACAATCCAATTCAATTTGTTAACAACATTTTGCTTGTTATTTCATTTAATTCCATTAAGCATCTGCATAAGATGACCATATAGCCAGAGTGGGTTGTTCTACCCCCTAGGAATGCTAAGCCTCAGCCCTAGCCATTTCTGCACCACTCCTCCTCTACCCATCTCCTCCCCAAAGGATCTAGAGTTGGCAGTAACTTCAGAGGCCATTGAGTCCAATAGAAGTGACTCAATTACTTGCCCAGTTTCACACAAATAATAAGTCCAATATGAGTAAGACACTATAGTTGAAACTATCATAAGGATGAGAAATAATAGTCCCTATTCATTTTTCCCCTCCCTAGTTCCCAGGAGCAGAATGTCTCTTTCTTTCCAACTCCCAGGTTCTTTGCCCAAAATTTGTATTTACTATTTATTTCTTTGTGCACATCTTAACCTCACTGGGTTTCAATTTCTTCATCTGTAAAATAATAATGTACTGGATTATCAGCTCTAAAACATATTTCAGTTTTAAATTCTATGACCCTCTAGTCTTAAAAGGTGAAAATGATAATCATATCACTACTACCAAACATTTCTTTCTGTGAATTAACACCATTTCAATAGGATGTGAGCACCAAAAATATACTCATCTATTTTTTTCTCACCAGTCTCCCTTATTCCAAGGAAGTATTCAGATAGTTTAATAATTAAGTCAATCATTTAAAGCTGAGTGCATAAACATTTTACTAGCCCCAGATAAAAAGGCAAGTAACCACTTGTAGGTACATGTAATTTTTAAAATTAAAATGATTTCATATAATCTTACAGGCCAGTTTTTAAATAGATGCAGAATAAAATACCATTAGCAAAATGTCTGGGGTGTGTTTTGTCAAATAGTCCTTTTTAGTAGAAGTAAATTTTATTTTTATTTTATCTGAAATTGTTGGTTTTACTTTATTTCCATATTTATTTGTTTATTTTTCAGTTGTAAAGCAACTGAGAAATGATGGAAACCAGCAATGAAATTGCAATTGTGGGAATAGGATGCAATTTTCCAGGAGGTAAGTGTGGTAACAGCAGTGATATGCCATAGGATTTTTGGAACTTATAAAATATACAAATATCCTATGCTTCATTTATAACATATTTAACAAAGAAGTTTAATTTCCCAATATACTTTATTTTTATTATATAAATGTTTTATTTCTAATTACATATGATAATAGTTTGTACCTATCACTTTTGGAAGGTTTTGCATGTTATAGTTTTTTCCCCACCCTCCCTTCCTTCTGCCTTCCCCTCCCACAGAAACCAATCTGATAATCTTTCCTTTTTTTCCCATGCTATGCATCCAATGTATTTTAAAGATATGAGAAAAGTTCAAATTTTTTTAGTCTGATATTTCTGAGGATCTACCTATCTGAGGTTTTACCAGTCTAACCAAATTACTCATGATTTACTGTCCCATGGGAAGGAAAGCCTAAAGATTATCTATAAAATGTAGCCATTAAGTAATGGAATTGATTTTTTTTAACAAATATAAAGAATTATTTTGTTATTCATGATTATCAATATCATTTTATCTAAGGATACATTTAGCTAAAATGTTTTAAAATATTTTTATTTATTTGTTTTTCCAACAACATGCAATGGTAGTTTTCATCAATCATTTTTTATAAGGTTTTGAGTTATACATTTTTCACCCTTCCTCCCTTCCCTCCCCTGACAGAAAGCTCCTCATGTTTAATTATGTTAAATGTAGATCCATACTAATCACATTGTGAATGAAAAATCAAATCCAAACAGAAGGAAAAAATTAGAGAGAAATTAACAACATAATACATAAAACAAAATTGAAAAACTGAAAACAGTAAGCTTTGGGCTGTATTTAATCTCCACAGTGCCCTCTCTGGATGCATCTGGAATGTAGAGTTCATTAAGAGATATAGTATGAGTTATAACTGGAAAAGCAAATAGGAGTCAGACTATGGAAAGTTTTAAATGTCAGGACAAGGAGTTCATCTATTATCCTTGAGGTAATGGAGAATCATTTTTGAACCTGGCATTGATTTGGTTAGAATTGTACCTGAGGAGTAGCTGAGTTCATATCCGACCTCAGACACTTAATAATTATCTAGCTGTGTGACCTTGGGAAAGTCACTTAACCCCATTGCCTTAAATAAATAAATAAAAATTTTAAAAGAACTGTACCTGAGGAAGGTCATTGTGGAAGGTGTTTGGTTAGGGAGTGAGAAAGAGAGAAAGGAGTCATGCCATAGAAAACACCTTGAGAAAGCTGCAGGAGAAAGGAGGTACTTCGGAAGAGACGAGATCAGAGGATTCAGGGGTGGCTTGGTGGTGATATTGCTCTGTGATGGATTAATCAAGGCAGTTTTGAACTGGATTCTCATTTCTATGTGTTGGTTGAGAGGGAACTCCCAGGTTGCTTCCTGAGTTTTTCCTCAGTTCAGAGTACTGACTTGGTTAGAACTGTACCTGAGGAAGCAGAACCAGGACAACACTGTAAAAACAACTATATGATGATCAACTATGATAGACAGCTCTTCTCAGCAATATAATGATCAAAGACAATTCTAAAAGATGAGATGGAAAATGCCATCCACAACTAGAGAAAGAACTATGGAGTCTGAATGCAGATCAAAGCAGACAATTTTCATTTCTTAAAATGTTTTTGGTTTTTCCTTTCTTGTGGTTTTTCCCTTTTGTTCTGATTCTTCTTTCATAGCATGACTGTGGAAATATGGGGACATTGAAATAGGTGTTATGTGATTGTGCATACATATATAACCTATATCATATTACTTAAGGGGGGATAAATTTTTTTTAAATGCACATTGAAGCTATCTATCTTTACATAGAATTAGAAAATAAATAAATACATTTTTAAAAAAAGAAAAGAAAAATCTGGAAAGACTTATATGAACTGATGCAAAGCAGAACCAGGAGAACAATTTAGACAATAGCAATGTGTAAAGGTGATCAACTTTAGGTGGGTTTTTTTTGCAAGGCAAACGGGGTTAAGTGGCTTGCCCAAGGCCACACAGCTAGGTAATTATTAAGTGTCTGAGATCGGATTTGAACCCAGGTACTCCTGACTCCAAGGCCGGTGCTTTATCCACTGCACCACCTAGCCACCCCTAGGGTGATCAACTTTAAAAGATTTAGGAACATTGATCTATGCAATGACCCACCACAATTCCAAAAGACTAGTGATGAAACATGATATGCACCTCTAGAGAGAAAACTGTTGATCTCAGAGTAGAAATTAAAGCATATTTTTTCTTTTTTTTTTTTGAGGGCCTGGGTGGGTGGGTGAAGAATGGTTAATATGGTTAATATTGTTTTGCTTGACTATAAATATTTATAACAGATTCTGTTTTTCTTTTCTTTTCATTGAGTGGGAAAGAGAGATCAGGGAAAGAATTCAAAACTGAAACTAAAATGAATTTAAAGTAAAGCTAACTGGCATAAAAGGTAAAATACTGACTCTGGAGTCAGGAAACCTGAGCCTAAACCTCAAGTTTCCACCTCTGGCAAAACCTTACCTCTTCCCTAAATTTCCTGTATTTCTTAATATATAGTTGACTTCTCAAATGAATAGATAGAACTTATTTAACTGTATACAGTATTTTATTTGACAAAGATTCAAAATTTTAAAACTAGTAAAGTATGCATGAAAGTTATAAGTGATGCAAAAACAAAATGTCAACCTATCTGCTGTGGGTACCTTGGGGATTTCCAAGATCTTGCACATCCCAATACTACGATATCACATCAGTCTTTTGTTCTCAATAAAGACCATGACATCAGGGAGGTGATGCCAAAACATGCACATGAAGTGGATTTGAGTGAAGAGGACTGTGCTAAGTCACCAACCTCACTTTCTCTTCCAGGGTCACCTGGATCCAGTGGCCAGATATGACTGGAGATAGCCCTGCATGTGAAGCAATCTGGTTTAAGTGATTTGCCCAAGGTCATACAACTAGTACTTTAAAAACCTTAATTTCAGAGCAGTTTCTTGCCAATCCTCTGAGAGTAGTCAAAGGGATGTCACTGATGCAATACAGTTCTAACCTTAATATTTATCTCTCACTTCCAATAGGTAAAGCCTTTTTTTTTAGGTTTTTGTAAGGCAAATGGGGTTAAGTGGCTTGCCCAAGGCCACACAGCTAGGTAATTATTAAGTGTCTGAGACCAGATTTGAACCCAGGTACTCCTGACTCCAGGGCCAGTGCTTTATCCACTGCACCACCTAGCCACCCCGTAAAGTCTTTAGTTAAAACTAAACTTTGACTGAAGACTTCCTCGATCCTTTCCCTCCCTATTGTTCTCCCCCCCCCCCCATAATTTTCCTTGAACTAGATTTAGTCTTGTACATTTGAGTTCCCTCAGTGGAATGGAAGCTTTCTGAGGGCAGAGAGACTGCTGTGCTTTTCCTCTCTGTATCCCCTTTGCCCAGCATCTTACCTTGCATATGATGGATGCTTAGTAACTTTTTTAGTTGAATTTCCCACATCTACATTTGGGAGTTCTTCCCCCTTACTTGGATTTTCTGGAATGTCCAGTTTTCTTCAAGGTTCACCTCTGAGAAACCTTTCCTGCTTCTCCTTCCCTCCCAATGGTAGCAATTCTCTTCTTCCTCAACTGTATTTTCTAAACCATATGTCTCCTGTATCCCCTGACCTTACACCCTCAGTAGAATGTCAGCTTCTTGAGAGTAGGGACTGTTTTCATAATTATTTTTGTGCTTCCAGATGATAATGTTCTGCACATAGTAGGTACTTTATAAAATGGATGTTAAATGACCCCAAAACACTTTGCCTTGAATTTATCTTTTTTTTTTGTACATATCTAGAGTATGTAATTTACTGTTCTTCCATCTCTCTAGCAAAGCTTAGCATCTAGCCCAGGGCAACCTGAGAAGGTGATAAATTAATGTATATTAGGCTAAATTAAAGCAAACATAAATCCCAGAAGACCTATCACCAGGCTGGCATTAAATGAATCTCATAAGGGAAAAAAATACATTTACTGTATTAAGAAACTTCTACTGATTTCTTCTACCCAAATATTCTTTTTTATATGACATATTTGAAAAATATCTCACTCAGTTGCTTCTGCTCTGATATAAATAGCATTTCTGTGAAGTTAGGAGACCAAAATCTGATGCATAATAATCACTCAACCTTTTTAGAATGATACAATGGAAAATTACATTATTATTTCAATTCAAAGAAGAGGAAATGGCCCAGAGAATGTAAATGACTTGTCCTGTGACAGTCATGCAATTCTCCTTGACTTCAAGTCCAATACTCTACTCTGGCACACCCAGACTAGATGAGAGGCGATAAAAAATGAGTTATAGGGTGGTGGCAATGTCACTAGAAAAGAGGTGTGTATATATAGATATATATATGCAAGATGTTATAGAGGCAAAAATAATGGTTAAGAAGACTTAAATTATGAAAGTCTCTCTCTAAACATGATACTATTAAATTCAATTAAGGATCTACTATATGCATAGAACATTTTCAAAACTATAAACCCCACTTTTCACATGCATTTATGTTAAAAAGAAGTCATCAAAGTATTTTTCATATAGGTAAGCTCCTTATAGTTCTTTCTTTCCCTCCTTGTATTCTTTTTGGTTGCTTTTATAGTTTATTTTTGAGAAACTTTTGCCATTGTAAAAACATTTGGTTTTAACAGGTCAGGTTTTATGTTAAGCACACAAAAATGAAACTCTATCCTCAAACAGTTTATGTTCTATGGGAAAGAAAACACATATTACAGGGAGACAACATAAAAAATAATTATATGCAAGACATATACAAAACCAGGCAGTTTGGTTGGGAAGACATTGGTTACTCTGGAGGTTTTCTAATATTCTAAGGCTTTGTGAAGATGGCTCTTGAGAGTGAGCTTAGAAAGAAATCAAGAAATGAATTTAGTTGAAAGCCATTCAGCTAATTATTAAAACAAATAGAAAAAATGAAATTATTTCAACAGGAGAAGGCCGAAACTGCACAACAGAGATACCCTGTGAAAGGTTTAATGTTGAAGAATGGTATGATCCAGAAGAGAACAAACCTGGTAAAAGCTTGACAAGACAAGGCGCTTTTGTTGAAGGGTGAGACTGTTCCTAGAATTTCTGTAAATATATATTCTAATTATTCAGAACCAGACTTCATTCTTAAAATCCTATTAAAGATTCTAATATTGATGCTGATGACCACTCCCTCCTTCTGAATACTCTCTCTTTCCTTGGCTTTTGTGATATTGTTCTGTCTTTATTCTCCTCCTACATATCTGTCGGTTCCTTCTCCATCTTTTTTGCTACACTGGCTGCTTTTTCATATCTTGAACTGGATTTCCTTTGAGCATTTTGAACTCAATATGTCTAAACAGAATGAATCATCCTTTTCCAACCACCCACTTTCAAACTTATTTATTATTGTCCTCTATGCCAGCATCCTCCCAGCTACCCAAGGTTTGCAACTTCGGTGCCATCTGGGATTTCCCACATCCCACATACACTCAGTAAACTCTAATGACTACCTATAGCCCTTGTGATAAAATGTAAAGCATCTGGTTGTCATGCAAAGGTTTTTGTTACTTGGCCCCTTAACAACATTTCCAGTCTCTTCCCACTTTACTGCTTTTCATGATCACTCCAGTTATATTGACCAACTTGCTCCTCCTTGCCCATGGCACCCCATGCCCTATCTTTGTCCCTCATGACTGGAATGTCCTTCCTCATCACCCCAGCTCCTTAGTTTTCCTAGATCCCTTTAAGACTCATTTCAAATCTTCTGGAGTCCTAACTCTCTGAAATCACCTTCTATCTCTTCATTTTACATATATATGTAAATATATTATATATAATACATATATAAAAATTACATTTATATCCTTTATATATCTATTTATTTGTTTTTTTAAAATCCTAAATGAATGAGGAATTTAGTGAAATTGATCATGGACAAGGGGAAGTATTTGAACCAAAATGCTTAGCTTCCTTGATGCTTTCAATAGATGTATGACAAGAAACTATCATGATTCTAGTTCTTGTAACCAGTTTCAAAAAAATGCCAAAGTAACTACTCACTAGGTGCTATTTCAATACTCTTTTTTTTCTACTTGTCTTTCATAGGTTTAATGAATTTGACAACAAATTCTTCAGTATCAGTGATGCAGAAGCTGAGCGTCTGGACCCACAGCACAAGATACTCTTGGAATGCGCTTACAGAACTCTGGAGAGTGCTGGAATCCCCAGTGATGATGTATCTGACACCAGCATTGGAGTTTTCATTGGTGAGCCAGTAGGAGTGGAATGATCTATGCTTAGTCAGGAACCAATTAAAAAATGCAAAGAGCAGTGACTGTAACACTATGATGTATCAGCAGAGTTTAGCTTTTAGGTAAAAATGAATGTATATTGAACAAAAATTTTAAATGCAGGAAATGTTTGGCTCTCCTCTTGTCTATTCACTCCTGAATAGACTTGCAGTTCATGAAAAGTGAGGCTGGCATGATTGCATTATATTTCTATCTCGTAATGTTTTTTCTTACTTTCTTTTGGTAGGTTTTTTCCCCAATGCAAATGGGGTTAAGTGGCTTGCCCAAGGCCACACAGCTAGGTAATTATTAAGTGTCTGAGGTCGGATTTGAACTCAGGTACTCCTGACTCCAGGGCCGGTGCTCTATCCACTGAGCCACCTAGCCGCCCCTTTTCCTTACTTTCTAAGATATTATTTTGCAATCATATAGAATAGAGGCCTAGTTTTTTTAAAAGTTTGTTAGCTACAATCTAGTGATATTATTTTTATTAATAAGTTATTTGGTGAATTTAATTTCAGTTTTCATTTGTGTATATCCATGCCATAGTTTAAATTAATCATTTTATTTATTTTTTTATTAAAGATATTATTTGACTTTTACAATTTTCCCCCAATCTAACTTCCCTCCCCCACCCCCACTCCACCATGGAAAGCAATCTGTCAATCTTTACTTTGTTTCCATGTTGTACATTGATCCAAATTGAGTGTGATGAGAGAGAAATCATATCCTTAAGGAAGAGACATAAAGAATAAGAGATAACAAGATCAGACAATAAGATATCTGGGTTTTTTTCCTAAATAAAGGGAATAGGCCTTGAACTTTGTTCAAACTCCACAGCTCCTTATCTGTATACAGATGGCACTCTGCTTTGCAGACAGCCCAAAATTGTCCCCAATTGTTGCACTGATGGAACGAGTGAATCCTTCAAGGTTGATCATCACTCCCATGTTGCTGTTAGGGTGTACGGTGTTTTTCTGGTTCTGCTCATCTCACTCAGCATCAGTTCATGCAAATCCCTCCAGGCTTCCCTGAATTCCCATCCCTCCTGGTTTCTAATAGAACAATAGTGTTCCATGACATGCATATACCACAGTTTGCTAAGTCATTCCACAATTGAAGGACATTTACTTGATTTCCAATTCTTTGCCACCACAAACAGGGCTACTATGAATATTTTTTGTACAAGTGATGTTTTTACCTTTTCCATCATCTCTTCAGGGTATAGACCCAGTAGTGGTATTGTTGGGTCAAAGGGTATGATCATTTTTGCTGCCCTTTGGGTGTAATTCCAAATTTCTCTCCAGAAAGTTTGGATGAGTTCACAGCTCCACCAACAGTGTAATAGTATCCCAGATTTCCCACAACCCTTCCAACAATGATTATTATCCTTTCTGGTCATATTGGCCAGTCTGAGAGGTGTGAGGTGGTACCTCAGATAAATTAATCATTTTAATGGAAAAACCAAACTCTGATTGGTTTAGGAATATCAAGTATTCCTAACTACATGCCAATTTTTATTGATAGATATTTCCTATACTAAAAAGTTCAAAATATAAAAGTTTGAAGTTGCAAAATAAAATAATGAGACATTTTATCTGTGGATTTAAGGAATTGTCAAACTGAATTTAATGAAATGAAAATGATTACACCCACAGGTAAACTATGGTATTGTGCCCATCCTCAAGACATCTTAGAGATACCTCAGAAAGAAAAAAGAATGAAGCAAAGTTTTCAGAATCACATGTTTGAAGTTAGCAGGTTCAATTCAAATTGATCTATATTCATTATGTCTAATAAGTGCAGAGCTCTGTACTTTGCACCAGCCTTGGAGTCAGGAGGACCTGAGTTCAAATTTGGCCTCAGACACTTAATAATTACATAGTTGTGTGATCTTGGGCAAGTCACTTAACCCCATTGCCTTTCAAAAAATGTTTTTAAAGTCTTAGTGGAGTCATAAGCTTATTTAAAAATAAATCTATCAAAAAAATTTTTTTAAAATTTTAAAAATTAAAAATAAAGCTACCAAAACTTCAAACTGCACTAAGACTTTTGGGACAAACCAATTAAAATTTGGATAAAACACTGTCTCTCATCACAGAGTGTTCAGCATACAATAATTAAAATACACAACAATACAGAACAAATACATTAAAGCTGAAGCTATGGAAGGATTAAGGCTGTCCAAGGGAGGAACTAAAGGACAAAACCTTTTGAAGAGGTCAGGAAAGTGAGGAGTCAGAAATGGAGTAATTGCATAGATAGGAAAAGGCATAGAAAGAAAATATGGAGAGTGGGACTTTGCAAAATGGATTTTCCCAAAATTGATAATATCCCAATGAAAAAAAAGTATTAATAACTTGTCAACAGTGTCAAAAGCTATAGAACAACCAGGAACAGAGGAAAAAGTCATTGGACTTCATGATTTATGATCAGTGGTACAATTTGAGAAATTCTTTTTGTAGTGGTGGGAGTTGAGGCCACAATGATAAGAACTAGAACATCTTGCAGTGGTCACAAATCATTGTCCGTATTTCACAAGAGTTCTATGAGGGAGCATTGCTTGGTTTGGCTACACTGATTTTTTTTCTTTTTTTTTAAAAACTATGTTACCAGGGATGGTTCTCTCAGTTGAGAGGAAAGAGGGAAATATTTGCAAATGAAAGTAATAGAAAAACAAATTATAGCAATAAAAATACTTTTTATATGTCACTCAGAACTTGAGTAGATATTTAATAAATCCAACAAGAAACTAAAGTATGTCATGTTAACCTTTCAGATGTCTTTCAGCTGGTCTTCCTTAACAATGTTTTCAACTCATTTTGTTAGAAAACAATGCTGGGTGCATGGGTGTGATGTGTGTGTACCCTCCACATTTCACATTAGCAAAAAAAAAGATTCATTTTGCACAGATCAATTTTATTGCCAATCTGGTTGGAAAACTGATAACTATGTGAAGTAAAGATGCTCGAATAAAATGAAAGCACCCATTGAAAATAATACAGATATTCAAAACAGAAAAATAATTTAGATTCAGAATTTACATTTCTGCTATATATTCTTCCTAAGTCTCTCACTTAAATTTTTTAATTTACTTATAGGTCTTATGAATTGAGATTATGACTGCATGACCTCCAAACTTCCAAAATCTTTGAACCATTATAATGTCACTGGATCTGCAATGAGCCTAGCTGCTAACAGGATTTCATATGCATTTAATCTAACTGGACCATCGATTACATTGGATACTGCATGCTCAGCATCTCTTGTTGCATTGCATTATGCATCCCTTTCAATTAAACAAGGTATTTTTTGAACTTGAGTAACCTATAAAATAATGTAGTATTGCTGATAAGTACTGCATTACTTATTATTGGGTTTTTCTTTTTAATAATTTATTCATATAGTTTTTAAAACATCACTTTTCTTTTCCCAATAGAATTCTTCCTTTATAACAAGTAAGTGCAAACAAAACATTGTCCTTGTCTGAAAACATATGACTTAAATATTAATCTGCCTCTTCATAATCTATAATTATATTATCTACCTAATAATCTATAGTTATAATCACCTATAATCTACTACCTTCACCTTTGTTTATGGAAGATATACTTCACCAATCAATCCTCAAGAGTCAGTATTGATTATTACATTGGTAAGAGTGAGTAGACTTTGGTCACCAAGAAAGATGCGATTGAGATTCTCTGTAGTTGAATGAAACTTCAGTTTTCTTCTTCCCTCTATTTATCACCAAAAATGCTGCAATTGAGTTTATCTATTGTTGGCTGAAACATCATATGATTTGCTTGATCAACCATATCCAGAAAGTCAAATGCTTCAAAGCAAAGTGAGAAACAATAGTAGGTTTCTCAAATTCTATTTCTAGGTTCTCTATATTTAATTAATCTGAAAACCATTGCAGAATTTAGGAACAAGAATTATGACAAGTGAAAGGGCCTCCAGAGATCAAGCCATTTGAATCTCTATTTTGAAAAGGTAACTTGACATGTCAAGGTGATAATGATTAATTAATGGCAAAAAATAGGATTAGAAATTCCATCAATCATTCAATCAACAAACATGCTAAGAACAATGCTAATGCATTGTGACAAGCCAGCTTTTAAATCTGAAAACTGCCCTGAGATTTTGAGGATACCTTGTAGAATAGGAGCCAAGATTGACATAATATTTTAAAGTTTACAAAGCACTTTCCATGCGTTATTTCATTTGATCCTCACAACCCTATGAGATGCCATAGATATTATTGTTCCAAATGTCTAAAATTCAAATGAAGTTAAGGGACTTACCTATCTTAATAACACATCTTTAAAAAAATGGGCTGGGGGGCAGTTAGGTGGCACATTGGATAGAGTAGCAGCCCAGGAGTCAGGAGGACCTGAGTTCAAATCCAGCCACAGACACTTAATAATTGTCTAGCTGTGTGATCTTAGGCAAGTTACTTAACCCCATTGCCTTAAATAAGTTTTTTTTAATGGGCTAGGTAAAATCTGACCTTTTTTCACTACTCTAGCACTAATATTCTTCTTTTTTTAGGTTTTTGCAAGGCAAATGGGGTTAAGTGGCTTGCCCAAGGCCACACAACTAGGTAATTATTAAGTGTCTGAGACCAGATTTGAACCCAGGTACTCCTGACTCCAGGGCCGGTGCTTTATACACTGCGCCACTTAGCTGCCCCAACTAATATTCTTCTTAAGTAACATTTAAAACAAGAATTCCGGATGTCATAAGCACAATGCTTTGCTCACGCATCCAAAGTCCAAATTGAATCTGGTCCTTAAAAAAAAAAAAATGGGTAGTTAGATGTTGCAGTGGGTAAATCGCCAACCTTGGCCTCAGGAAGACTCATCTTGAATTCGAATCCAGCCTCAGACACTTTAACCCTATTTGTAGAATGAGCTGGAGAAGGAAATAGCAAACTCCTTCAGTGTCGTTGCCAAGAAAACCCCAAATGGGATTGTGAAGAGGGAGACACAACTGTAAAGACAAACAACATAAACTAAAGGAATAAAAATAGGCCTAACCAGTGAAAATCATTTCTTTCTGTTAAACTCTAAAAATCCAATAAAACATTAACTCATAGAGCTGAGAACACAAAGTCTACAGCATTAAAAATTTAACAATCAAAAGGAGTATACACTTATAAGAGGGCTGAGGAATATGTAGCTAAAAAATAGAGAAGACTTAAGGGAAAGGAAACATAGATTATTGAACATTTACCTTTAGGAAAAGGTTTTTTTTTTTTACATTCACCAGATCCTGTCACTGAAAAATTGTTTTTTTAAAACTCTTATTTATTTAAATCAAAGTCTATTTCTTTTAGGCAAATAGTCTCCCCCCCACCCACCCACCCACTGCAGGAGACTGTGAAGCAGCTCTCTGTGGTGGAGTGAGTTACACTTTAGATCCTCATGTTAACATAATGCTGAGTAAAGCCAAGATGATAACACCAGATGGGATGAGTAAACCCTTTACCACGAGAGCAGATGGTTATGGAAGAGGTGAAGGCTGTGGTGCTGTCTTATTGAAGCCTCTAAAGAAGGTAAATTTTGAGTAAAATTTTTTGTATGAAAATTGTTGAATACAACTATAATTTGTAAGACTCATTTTCCTGGATTCAAATCTGGCCTCTGGGCAAGTCACTTAACACTATTTGACTCAGATTCTTCATTTATAACATTAGTTGGAGAAAGAAATGGCAACCATTCTAGTTTTTGCCAAGAAAATCCCAAATAGGGTCTTGAAGAATCAGACATGATTGAAAAATTACTGAATAGGGGTAGCTAGGTGGCACAGTGGATAGAGCACCAGCCCTGGAGTCAGGAGGACCTGAGTTCAAATCCAGCCTCAGACACTTAATAATTACCTAGCTGTGTGGCCTTGGGCAAGCCACTTAACCCCATTTGCCTTGCAAAAAAAAGAAAAGAAAAGAAAAATTACTGAATAACAACAAAATTCATTCCACCAATAATATTAAGCTAGTCAATATTATAACAATACCATATATTTTGCACAATCCTTACAACCACCCCATGAAATAGGTAGAAAAAATATTATATCCATTTTACAGATGAGAAATTAAAATAATTTCTTCTGTAAGTATTAAAGTAGGGACTTGAACTTCTTTCAATTAATTCCAGTTCTTATGTTTACAGAATCAAAGAATGTCAATGATAAAAGGAAACTCAGAAATTGCCTTTATTACCTTTTTCACCTGAATAACATATCCAACTTATGGTTATCAAGATTTTCCTTGAAGACCTACAGTCAGGGTTGACCTAATACATTCAATGTAGCCCATTTCATTGTTGACCCCTGTCTCAGAAAGTTTTTCTTAATATCATGCCTAGATTTTCCTCTTTGCAATCTCCTCCCTTTGTTTCTAGTTCTTCCCTCTATGACACCAAGAAGAATATATTTAAGGCCTCTTCTCATCTTCCAGGCCTTCAAATAATAAAATAGTTTTCATGTCTTCCCCAAGTCTTCTCTTCTCCAGGCTAAATATTCCCACTTATATCAACTGATTCTCATATGCCATAAATTCACGGTCCTTTCCCTCCTTTGGACAATCTTAACGTCCTCTTCAAAATATGGTATATGCAAAAAAAAAGGTATACACAACATAATATAACATGGGTTAATATAAACAAGACAGAGTCCAAGAGAACTATTACCTTACCAAACCAGAGCTATGTCTTTCTTCAGGCAACTTAAGGTGGCATTAGTTTTTTTGGCTAACATATCATGTTGCTACCTCATAATGAACTTGCAGTCCCCTATAATTACCCCAAAATTTTTCAGGTGATCATCTAACCATGCCTACTGCACACTGTACTTGTAAAGGTGATTTTTGAAACTATACTGTCCTTTATTTATCGGTACTAAATTTGATGTTACTATAATTGGTCTGATTTCATCTAGTATATTAGCTCTCCCACCCAGCTTGGAATCAGGTACAACTTTGATCCATGTGCTAGCTATAACTTTATTCAAATCACTGGTAAAAATGATAAACAGCATGCCACCATGCCTAGACTTCCAGGGCACTTGAGACCTCCAAAGCTGACATCTAACCATTAATCACTACTCTTTAGGTCTAATCATTCAACTAGTTTTTAAATTCACCTGATTATAATACAGTCAAGATCACATCACAGCATCTTTTAAGCATACATACATACACAGCATGAGAAACTTTAATTTCTCATCTATTAAAAATTAGTTTTTAATTTCTACCTCTCAAAAAAAATCTCTACTATTCAAACAGGAACTTTAAACCCTAGGGAGGAGAGATGTAGGATGATAACTAAGCAGTGAATACCCACTAAAAGTGTTGGAAATCATAAGAAACATGATTAAGGTTGTTCTTTAATAAGATTAACCTGGTAACAGAATATGCAACATATTCAAAGTGAGGAAAAACTGAACAAACATAAGCAAAACAATTTAGAAACTATTGCAATGATCCAGGTAGGAGATAATGAAGACAGACTTAAGTGATGGAAATTACACTGGAAAAGAATGTAAAAGGCATCTTCTTCAAGTCAGGGTCTGTTTTTTTTTAATCACCTTTATATTCTTAGTGCTGTGTACACATACTTAAATATTGGTTGTATTGTATAGAATAAATTGAATGCAAATAGCAATACAAGTTTATATAAGAGGAATGAAAAAAATGCTTTGAGATCAGATGATGATATTTAATATACTTTTTAGTTTAATCTTATCTCTCAGGAGGAGACCAATCAAGGAATAAACATTTATCAAGTTTGTGCTTAATGTATCCCCAAAGTTCTTCATTTTCTTTAACAATCTTCAGAGAAACTTCAAAACTTCCTTGGATTGAAAACAAAAGTTATATTCAGGAAATGTTCACTTCCATAACATCCACATTTCTTGAACCTTATAGCACATCTAAAGTAAAATTAAAAACTTTGAACTTTCAAGAAAGAAAATTCCATGTTTCCTTTTGTCGGTTGTAAAATAAGTATATAACACTTCTGCTATGTTGATTCTGCTTGGATTGTTTGTACTCTAAAGGATAGGGCAGGGAGGAAAGGACATTTTCCCTCATGCAGATCAGCTCAATTTTGATGCTTTAATACTTGATGAAACCTGTGATGACAACAATGTGGGTCCTCTTTCCAATGATACAGACAGCAATCCATCATTACCATTTTATCTTGTGTGATTCATATCTCTATTTCCCCAAAAATTCCCCAGAGGAGTTCTACCCATTGGGCAGGTGGCATTTCTTACTTTCTCTTAACATTGCTTAGATAACAGTGAAGTACACAAGCTATTTTTCCTCCACTTTCATCTTCTTTTGTTGTTTTTATTCAATTGTTTCAGTCTTGTCTGACTCTTCATGACTCCACTTGGGGTTTTCTTGGCAGAGATATTAGAGTGGTTTTACCAGCTCATTTTACAGATCAGAAAGTTGAGGCAAACAGAGTTAAGTGACTTGCTCAGGGTCACAAAACTATTAAGTGTCTGAAACTGGATTTGAACTCATTAAGATAAGTCTTTCTGATTTCCAAGTTTAGTGCTCTATCCTTTGCACCACCTAGGTAACCCACTTTCTTTTACATAGATCTAATTTATGCTACTCTTTCATGATTATTGGTTGGTAATATATCATAATTTATTCATTTTTATTTTCCATTATCCTTTGGATTGCTCTTAATTTTAATACTTTAAGGCTTGTGGTATTCTTTTACCTGGGTCCATACAGCATCACCAAAAGAGAAATAGTACTAAAAAGATAAGCCTTTGTTTCATGGAGAAGCTTGGGGCCATTCAAAGCACCGGTGCCCCAAAGTATTCACTCTGCATTCTGGGTTCTGTTCAATTCTGAGTCTGGTAAATGTCTGTACACAATGTCCGTCCAAGATATATGTACTAATGTACTGATTCTACATACTCTATATACATTAGCACCCCTAGAATAATAGACGTTTTAGATGGGGTCCATGTCAGTTCTCAGAATTAGAGTAGCTCAGACCTTAGATGCCAACTAATATAATCTATTATATACATAAATAAGAATCTTTTCTATTATACCCTTGATAAGTGATCATGCAGCTTTTGCTTAAAGATCTCTAGGGAAAAGAATTCATTGTCTCAAAATAGTCCATTTGTTTTTCAATAGTTCTAAGGGTTGCCATTGGGGCTTTTCCTCATATCAAGCCTAAATTTTTTTTTTGCTTCTTCTGCCTATTATTCCTATTTTCCCCCTCTAGTGCCAAGCAGAACAAACATAATCCCTCTTGCAGAAGTCTAATCCCTCTTTTAGATCATAGCCCTTTCAAATATTTGACAGGCTTTCCTGTTGACCATAAATCCTTTGTTTTCTGTCTTAACAGACCTAACTTCTTCAAATGAGCCTTGTATGCCATGATCATGATATGCTTTACCATCCTGTTTACCTTCCTCTGGACATAGCCAAGCTTATTAATGTCCTTTCTAAAATATAATATCAAGAACTGAAAGAGGTATCAAACATATGGTCTAACCAAGGCAGAGTACAATTATATTCCTAATCCTGGATACTACCTGATAATTGATAACATCTTTCCCCCCCAATCAGGTTTTATAAAAGAAAACAGATATTGTGCCTAACATGTCAAAATAGACTATACAACCATTACCAAAAAACCATACTATTATAAGTCAATCTATCACATTCTATTCATAACCTGGGTCATCCCCCCCAAAAAATCCAGAATTTTAAAAGAATAGAATGGTTCCTGATCCCCAGTAACTCTGATCTGGTCCTTGGAGACTTGGAACTACTTTATCATAAATAAGCCCCTGGGTCACTCAGAACTCCTAAAACCAATTCTGGATTGGGTCCCATATCAGAGTCTCCTTCTTACAACTACAGATTCCCATGTTAAAGAGTATATATTCTTCTGCTCCCACAAAATCCATAAGAAAAAACTTCTTACTAGAAGAAAATAAAAAAGCATAAGAAATAGAGTTAAATCTTAAATTCCTTGTGTGGTTTTCAGATAAATATCAATGTTCTAACTTACAAATCACAAAATAAAAACTAACATAGCATAATGGTCAATTGCCCAACTCCATAGCTCTCAAATTGCTTCATTTTTATAAATACATATTAAACACACACATATATAAACACATACATAATATATGCATGTATTTCTCTATTGATAAAACTACTTCAAAAATGGCAAAGCAAATTGATAATTCATTCCAAAATAGCAAATTATTCATTCAAAATAAAACATTCCATTTCCCCTTTGGATTTTTTAAATTAGGAAACCTATACTATTCCATGTTACTGAGTCATATTTTCTATAACAGGCACTAGAAGACTGCAATAAAATCTGGGGTATCATCAGCATCAGTGCAGTGAATCAAGATGGGCGATCAGTAAGTCCCATCACCAGGCCCACACAGAAGCAACAGGAGAAACTCCTCAAGAGCATTTATTCAACCCACATCAACCCATCCAATGTCTAGTATATTGAAGTTCATGGCACAGGAACGCCTGCTGGAGACCTCACGGAAGCAGAGAGTTTAGGTAACATTGTTGGTAAAAGAAGATCTGCTAACGTACCTCCCTTGAAGATTGGGTCAGTGAAAGGCAACATTGGTCATAGTGAGTCAGCTGCTGGAATAGCTGGCTTCATTAAAGTCCTTCTCATGATGAAACATGAAAAGATCGTCCCATCTCTCCACTATTCAGAGAGTGTGAGTAGCATAAATACTGAAAATTTAAATCTTTCCATTCCAACAAAAGTAGAGAAATGGGAAGAGTCCACAGATATTTGGTAGAGTGGCTGGTATAAGCAGTTTTGGATTTGGGGGGACCATGCTCACATCGTTGTCAGACAATATAAGCAGCAACCTCAGTATATACCTCTTAAAAGACCCTATGAAATATTTATCCTTTCTGCAGCTTCTAGAAAATCCATCAAGCTCACAATGGAAGATACTGCTCAACAGCTGAGTCAAGGAAACCAAGAATCATTGCAGAATCTAGCCTACACATCAGCATGTAGAAGGAACCATGCCAATCACATATATAGAAAAGCACTTGCGACAGCTTCCATAGAGAATCTGCAACAAAAACTTAATTCAGCAAGTAAAGCACAAATACTTCATACAAAGGGGACCCCTCAATTAGTATTTGCGTTCTGTGGTAACGGAGTCCATTATAAGGGGATGGGCAAGGTCCTGCTCAATTCTGAATCAGTGTTCAAAGAAAAGTGCCAAGAAATTGCTAACCTGTTTCTTCAATATGACCCCACTAGGTTCCTGGACTTGATAGAAAAAGAATTTGATGATTTTTCAAGACCTAGCATAGCCCAGCCCATCCTCTTCATAATTCAGGTGGCTCTAGCATCCCTCCTGAAGTTCTGGGGTATTAAGCCTGCTGTTGTCCTAGGTTCATCAATTGGGGAAGCAGCTGCTGCCCACTGTTCTGGGTTTCTTTCTCTTGAAGATGCTGTGAAGATTATTCATTATAGGATCATGCTTCAATCAAACATGATTGGAGGAAAAATGTTGGTCGTTGGAAACATCCCTACAGAGGAGATCTCAAAAACCTTGGAGCCTTACTCTGGAAAGGTGTGCATCGCATCTTTCAATAGTCCCTACTGTTGTACTTTGTCTGGAGATACAGATGCTGTGAGTGTCATTCATGAAGAACTCACACAGCAGTTTGGGAAAAGAAACATATTTCTATATATCTTGCCCGTTTCAGCTGCTTACCACAGTTATATAATGGATTCAATGATCAAGGACATTATGGAAAAAATAGGAGATCTGGAGAAACAGGAACCAGAAGCTGAAATGATTTCAACACGGGAAGAGCAATTTCTAAAAGAGATTTAATTAATGGCAAATATTGGGCCAGGAACGTTCACGAGCCAGTTGCTTTCACAGATGCCATCACGACATTACCTCAAGGAAGGAAAAACCTAGTATTTGTTGAAATAGGCCCTAAGCCATATTT
The DNA here is from genome assembly GCF_037893015.1 of Macrotis lagotis. Classification (NCBI taxonomy): domain Eukaryota; kingdom Metazoa; phylum Chordata; class Mammalia; order Peramelemorphia; family Peramelidae; genus Macrotis; species Macrotis lagotis. The sequence goes on along the minus strand of NC_133664.1, from coordinate 66,484,442 downwards.
CAAAAGAATCATCAAGGATATTTTAGGAGAACACACACTTATTCTTCCTTCCCTACAAAAGGAGAAAACTTATGAGACCCTTTTTACTCTAGTAGAAAATCTATTTGATTTGGGATATAAAATCAATTGGCCACACTTCTATGATGGGTTGAAAGCAGTTCCAACAGACTACCCTAGATTTCAATTTGATCATCAGAATCTCAAAGAATACCTGCAAAGTCTTCAGCAGCATCAGAACACTGTAAGTGTCAATCATCCTCTTGTTAGCAATGCAAATAATGGCTTAGAATTCACCTGCACAATATCCCAAGATACCACCCCCTATGTCTTTGAGCACAAAAACAATGACATGCCTTTGGTTCCTAGTGCGCTGTTTGTAGAGCTCGGCTTTGCCTCAGTAATGAATAGCGCAAGACCCACAATACCTTTAAAGAATTATCAGATGAGCATCACCTTTTTAGCTCCCTGTGTGATAAAACAAAATTTCCAAGATTTGAAGATCCAAGTGGAATCAGGAAAAACAGAAACAAAATTCAAAATTGTTTCCTTATCATCTGCAATTTATGCAACAGGTAGAGTTGTAAAAATGACTAAAACTTTGAATGGAAAAAACCATCTCTGCCTTAAGGGCATCCTACAAAGGTGCAAATCAATCATAGACATTAATAAAGTTTACGAAGCCCTCCCCCTTATTGGTTTTCAATATGGCCCCATATTTAAACAACTAAGTGATATTTTATACTGTGATAAGCTAAAAGAAGGCATCACAATCATCACAGTGAATGAAGAAACCAGAAGAGAGATACATGACTATCACATCCACCCTGTGCTATTGGATTGTTTCTTGCAAATGACTGCAATGACGGCCACCAAAAGCATAGAAAATGAAGGAAAACCTGGATTTCCAACCACCATCGGCAGCCTTACAGTCTTGGGGCACCTGGAAGAGGAAATGCATATATATATAAAAACCACCAAGTCCACTGAGAACTACGTTGAAGTGTGTGGATGCTTCACAAATAAGCACGGCCAAGTGTTGGCCGAACTGAAGAATGTAGGGTTCAAGTTTGTGATGCAAATGACTGGCACTGATAACATCTTTCTAGAAAATGAATGGACAGAGATCTCTCCTATCCCAATGGCCCAGAATTCAGATAAACTGCCACAGTTCATTGTGTTTGCTGACCAATTCGGAGTAGCACAACTGCTAAAAAAGTACTTACACAAGAAGTCCAAGTGGGAAGCCACTCAAAATTCTGAAGGGACAGGTGACATTATGAGAAGGGAGATCAAGGACTTCCATGATGTCTTATTCATGTGGGGAATTCAAAGATTAAGCGAGGAAACTCCAGCAATGCTAATTATGCAACATTCAGCTAAGTGTTGTGAGGCCCTCTGCCAAATTATCATGGCCTTGCGAAAACAAAAATGTCATTGTTCTGTGACAATCGTCACCTACCGCACAACCTCAAGAAATGTGAATCACATTAATCCTGGATATGTTCTGCCTGGGATGATAAGAAGCTGTTTTATGGAAGTGCCAGAGATCACCTTTAAGATGATAGATATTAGTTTTACAAATAAACAGGACATAGCAAGTTTAGCACAAGCGATCATTAATTATAAAGGGGAAGATTATCCTGAACTCTGGATTGATCAGGGAAAAATTTACATGAATGAAGTCAAACTTACCTCTTTTCAAGATGCTGATGATATCCCATCTTCAAATCACCTTCAGAACTCTGAAATGTTTACTTTATACACATCAGATCCATATAAGGTAACAGATCTGTCTGCCCATTTATTAGATCATAGGGTTACTTACCTTGAAAATCACACTGTTGAAGTTCAGATAGAAAACATATGCATTCATTCAGAAGACTATTTTCCTGTTAGCGCCTCTAGTTTGACCTTTGGAAAGACCCTGTATTGGACTGAGCACACCACAGAAAAATATCAGTTGCTAGCCCTGGACTTCAGTGGTAAAGTAACCAACATAGGTAAAGGGGTGAAAGAAGTAAAGGTCGGGGATCATATTGCCACATGCTTCCCAGTTGTTGCATCATCGAGGGTCTTAATTCTGGAGTCTGTCTGTCTTGATACCACAAAGTTCCCAGTTCTTGTAAATGCACCTTGCCTGTCATACTTCATAATAGCCTGGAAGATTCTTACTCAGATATTATCTCCAAAGGCAAAGCCTCTTGCTTCCCTTGCCATCATCTCCACTGAATCTGGGTCTATTCTAAGCAAAGTGATAACTTCTGTTGCCAAAGATAAATGGAAAGTCAGCCATGTCTCACCTTCATCCAATCTATGAAATAAGGTGAAAAATTGTCAAGCTCTCATTTTTCTACCCCCATTAACAAGCTTTTATGTAGAGATGTTCTCTGGTCTTTCCCACCTCAAAGATGTGGTGTTTGTTTATGGGAGTCACCAGCCTGAATTTCTGCAGAAACTCTTTTATAATGGCTGGGAACATATTCAGATTCACACAGTAAACCTGAGCGAGATTTTTCAGAAATCAGCTCTGCTACACACCAATTTGGCTGTCTTTGAATGGATAGATTCAATGAAGTCGAAACAGATTACAAACTTAGATTATTCTGTTTTTCAAAAAAATAAATCATTTGCATGTGCAGAGCCAGCTCTTGTCTCCTACTTCACATGCACAGCCATTCCACTTGTTGTTCTGGGAGGAAGTTTACCAGAAGGTGAATTTTCATACATACCTAAGAAAAGAAATTATTTAAATCAAATGCAGTGTATATTGTGGCAGGTGGACTCTCTGGTCTTGGCTTAGAAACAGTAAGATTTATTGTCCAGAATGGGGGTGGCTCTGTGGTGATTCTTTCAAGAAGTCCAAATGCTGAGCAACATAAAGAAATACAATCTTTTGAAAGTCAGAATGAAAACTGCAAGATCATCAGCTTACAGTATGATGTGAGTACCACCTCTGAGGTGAAAAAGGTGTTCAATTATATTGGCCATATCTTTCCAAAGGATACAATCAAAGGGATATTCCACAGCGCAGTTGTGCTGGATGATGGACATCTTGAAACTCTGAACCTCACTCACTTTGAGAAGGTGCTAAGTCCCAAAGTTGCAGGAGTGATAAATCTTCACTGTGCTACTAAAGGGTATGAGTTGGATTATTTTGTCTGTCATTCATCTGTTACTTCATTCCTTGGAAATGCAAACCAAACAAACTATGTTGCTGCTAACTCCTTTCTAGATATCTTCTGCCATTATCGGAGGAACTGTGGACTTGCTGGTCAATCTATTAACTGGGGAGCTTTGAATCTTGGGCTATTGCTAAACAAAGAAAACATTCAAAAATTTTTGGCAAGCAAAGGAATACTTACTCTTCAGAAATCTGAAATTTTTAACTACTTTCATAAATGCTTGCTTCTGAATAATCCTCAACAAGCAATTATTAAATTTGACTACAAAAATTTACAAGATTACTATTTTACACAGGTTCCATCTCTCCAAGTCCATTTTTCGACAATTTTCCAAGAAGAAACCAGGAAGTTGGATGTTAAGTTACTTGTTCATGAAAATTCATCTCAGTCAGAGAATGACATTTATGTTAACTCCCTAGTAAATGAACTCAGCAATACCAATCTTAAAGACATTTTGATAGACACATCTCTTAAATCACTTGGCATAGACTCTATGGCAGCTATGTCCCTGAAAAATAAGTTCTTCCATGACAAAAAGCTGGATGTTCCTTTTGTCAAACTACTGGACCCTGATGCAACTATGCTGACCTTAAAATTGCTTTTGGATGAAAAATCAAATGAAACAGTCAACTATGAAGACAATGACAAAAATAAAACAAATGAGAAGACTTAGAATAGCTGGAGGAAGAATAATAAACACAAGTTGGAAAATTAAAAACCAAAAATACATAATGAGAAACATGGTGTTTTGGGAACAGTAAATAATTAATTCACCATTTTATATCTCTCTTATTCGGATTTCAAGTGTAATATTAAGATTGAAATAACATAAAATAGAATTCAGGTGGCAGAAAAACCTTTGGGGAACAACTCCAAAAGAATATTTACAAGACAAAGGAACTATGAACTATAACACTATGTAATATCAAAGATTATATAGCTGTATATAATCCTTATTACTGTAAAATAATTCCAATCATCAGATGAACAGAAATTTCTGCAATAAACAAAAAATCTTCTGCATTAATATGGGATAGTCTGTCTTACTTGAAAAAGAATAAAAGTGATGAAAAATATTTTTTGGAGAGTATATATCCCAGGAAAAGATTTTTGTATAGGATCATAGAATTATGGAATCTCAAGAGTAGTCAAGGTCCTCTGAACCCTTCTGGTTTATCCTGCTCCTAATGAAGAAACCCCTCTCTGACATATCTGATGATTGGTGGTCCAGCATCTACTTGTAGTTTTTTAATAAATGGAAGCCCACTATATCTCAAGGCAGTCACTCTACTTTTTTGGAAGCACATCAGAATTTTATCTTTAATCAAACCTTTCACTGCTGCTATACAATTCTGGCCCCTATTTTCAACAATCTTCTCGGAATTCTACTTCTCCTAGAGAATGTTAAACCACTGGATTAAGCCTATCATTTAGATTATATCTTATTTTTTCAACTCCACATTCGTGATGTAGGAGACACTGTGCTAGATTCTTGGAATACAAAGGCAAAAAGGAAATATCCCTACTATCAAAAAAGCTTATATTTTCCTGGGGAGAATGAAACGTATACACAGAGAAGGAAAGAAAAGACATTTTTTTCTTGATGAAAGCGAGAGTATTAAAAATGGGAGGGATCAACAAAGTCCCTACATAGGATGACAAGATCTAAGTTTTGAAGGAAAACAAAGGGCTCCAGGACATGGACATGAAGAGTAGATTGACAGGAGAAAGAATGCCAAGTTCATTCATTGAATATTATATTGACCGATTTGGCTGAAACATGGAGTATATGAAGGAATGTAACATGTTAAAGAAAAAGATGTCTAGGAAGGTAGACAGAAGACAATTGAGGAAGGCTTTAAGTGGTAGGTTGAAGGAAAAAATCAGATGATGATAGATAGATAGATAGATGATGTGTATATACATATATAGATACATTAAAATGTGAAAGGCAATAGAAAGCCACTGAAAGCTTCATGAACAAGAAAGTGACATGGTCATTCTTGCACCTTAAAATTGTCTTCTCAGCTATATAGAGGATGGATTGGAGGAGGAAAAGACTTGGAAGCATGCAGATCAATTAAAAAGTGATAAAAAATAGTTCAGGTGAGAGATAAAACCCCAATAAAATTTGACAACTGATTGGATTTCAGGGACATGGGAAAGAGAAAAGCTAAAGATGACTCTTGAGGTCAAGGATGATGACAAGCCTGACAGAAACAGGAAGGTTCAAAACTCATCAATTCTATTTTGAACCAGTTGAATTTGAGATCCCAGCAGCATCCTAAGAGCATTCCAGCAGACAGGTGACAATGTGACATTGGAGTTGAGGGGATTTGATCTGAATATATATCATTGTGGATCATCAACAAAAAAGATGAGAATATAATCAATAAGAACTAATGAAATATAAGGTCTCAGAATAGAAAGTTGGATTATATTCATCCTTAGAAGGTAGAAGATAATAATCTAGCAAAGGAAACTTAGAATGATCAGATAGATGGGCAGAAGAACAAGGAGAAAGTGTGGCCAGAAAGGTCCATTAGAATGAGGGCAGAAGAAAGTCTATTTAGTTTATCAATTGAAATTATTGATAATTTTGCAGAAAAATGACTTTTGTCCACTGGCAGTACCACAAACCAACTTATCAGGTAAGAGAAGAGGCAATGAGAGTAGGTGACTTGTTCTAGAAGTCTGGCTGTGAAATGAAGATGATGTAAGAGGATAACTTGAGAGAATGAAAAGGTAAAGTGAAAAAAAATAATAAAGGGAAAGAACAGGGTTTATTTGTAAGAGAATAGAGAGGAGTAACTAAGAACAGAGAGGAGGCATGATGGAATCTTCCTGAAGTGACATGAGAGGATGTGATCAAGGACATAAATGGAAAGACAGACTTTGATAATAAAAAGGGCACCTCTTCCTCAGAAACTAGAGTAAACCATTGTGGGGGAAGGCCCCAGCAACATAATTTGGTGATGTGGGAGATGAAGAGAAAAGGGAATCTCAAGACAAATAACTTCTGTTTTTTAATATAGTAGGTGACAAGGTCCAGTACTGAAAGGGGGGGTGGAGCCAAGATGGCAACAAGAGCGATGTGTCTTAGGTGCTCTCTCAAAAATCTTCGAAACTAAGGACTTTAACTAAATTTTCGAGAGACAGAACCCACAGAGGGACCCAGTGAGGCAGTTCTCCTACTCAAGGTAACCTAGAAAAGAGAAGAAAGGCTCTACTCCCCGGGGTTGGAGGGTCAGCTGCCAGAGGGGTGGCTCGCCAGAGTGAAAGAACTTCAGCCTCCCAGAGGCAGCCCTCGGTGCTGGGAGCCACAGCTCACAGCAGCAGGGAAGTTTCCTGAGCTACGCCCCTGGGGAGCACCAAGCACAAATTGGGGGAACAGCGGGGGGGGACCTCTGCCAGAGCAAGTATGTGAAGCCCAGACCTCAGGGCACGCATAGAGCAGCATGACCACGGCAGCCCAGATCCAGGAAATATAAGCAGGTGGAGCTGGTAAGCAGGAGCCCCCAGGGCATGAGCCCATTGAACCTAGGGAAGGGAGTGAAGAGTGACTGGGGAGCTCTGTCCTCTGCCTTAGAACAGGATTCCGGGGCTCTGAACACATTCAGATCCTGATCGCAGTCTAGGCCCCCCCCACCTCAGCCTCATGGCAGAGGGAGGTGCTTATGGTCATTCACAGACCAGGAGGGAGGACAGAGACTCACACACTGAGACCCTTGTGGGAGTGTCCCAAAAGCTCATGAAGCACCCCCAAAACAGGCTTAGGCTGGGAAAATGAGCAAGCAGAGAAAAAAGCGGAACACCATTGAGAAATACATTATCTATGGTCCCAAGAATCAATATATTCAGTCAGAAGATGAGGAAACACAAGCTCCTGCATCTAAAGACTCCAAGAAAAACAGAAAATGGGCTCAGGCTATGACAGAGCTCAAAAAAGACTTTGAAAATCAAATAAGGGAGTTAGAAGAAAAACTGGGAAAAGAAATGAGAGAGATGCAGGAAAAACATGAAGTCAGCAGCCTAGTTAAGGAAATTCAAAAAAATGCTGAAGAAAATAGCATGCTAAAAACTTAGGTCAAATGGATAAAACAGTTCAAAAAGTTATTGAGGAGAAGAATGCTTTAAAAAGCAAAATTGGCCAGATGGAAAAAGAGATAAGAAAACTCTCTGAGGAGAACAAATCCTTCAGACAAAGAATAGAACTCAGGGAGATTGATGAATTTACAAGAAATCAGGATTCATTACTTCAAAACCAAAAAAAAATTAAAAATTAGAAGAAAATGTGAAACATCTCATTGAAAAAACAACTGATATGAAAAACAGATTTAGGAAAGATAATTTAAAAATTATTGGAATACCTGAAAGTCATGATCAGGAAAAGAGCCTTGACATCATTTTCAAAGAATTACTACAGGAAAATTGCCCTGATATCCTAGAAACAGAGGGCAAAATAGAAATGGGAGAGAATCTACCGATCCCCCTGAGAAAAAGATCCCAAAAAACCAACCCCTAGGAATATTATAGCCAAGTTCCAGAACTCCCAAGTCAAAGAGAAAATATTACAAGCAGCCAGAAGGACACAGTTCAAATACTGTGGAGCTGCAGTCAGGATCACACAGGACTTAGCAGCAACTACATTAAAAGCTCATAGGACTTGGAATATAATATACCAGAAGGCAAAAGAGTTTGGAATGCAACCAAGAATCAACTCCCCAGCAAAAATGAATGTCCTCTTCCAGGGAAAAAGATGGACTTTCAATGAACCAGGGGAATTTCAAATGTTCCTGTTGGAATGGCCAGATCTGAACAGAAGGTTTGATCTTCAAATACAAGACTCAGGTGAAGCATAGAGACTGGAGGAGAGGGGGAAAATATGAAGGACTTAATGATGATGAACTGTATGTATTCCTGCACAGAAAAATGACACTGATAATACTCATATGAACCTTCTCGGTTAATAGAGCAGGTAGAGGGAGCTTTTATAGTTGAAGCACAGAAGAAAGCTGAATTTGAAGATAAAATATGGTGTAAAAATGGAGTCAATAGAAAAAATGGAAATGTAATGGGAGAAAGAAAAAGGAGGGGGGAATAGGCCAAGATATTTCATATAATAAGATTTTTCTTTATTACAATGAGCTATTGCAATAATATGGAAGGGGGAGGGAGGACAAGGGGGAATGAGGGAATCTTCGCTCTCATCAGAGGTGGCTAGGAGACGAAACAGCATATATATATACTCAATGGGGTATAGGCATCTGGAGTAAGGAGGGGGAGGGACAGGGGCAAAAAGGGGGGATGTGAGTGATGGAGGTGAGGATGGACCATGGGGGGAGAGTGGTCAGATATCACATTTTCTTTTTCACTTCTTGCAAGGGGCTGGGATTGGATGGCCTGTCCAGGACCATAGGGCCAGGTGGATGCTGGGCTTAAGGGGTGGTAGGGGGGCCTCAGGGCCTCTTGGCCCCAAGGCCAGGGATCTGTCTGCTGCATCACTCAGCTACCCTACAGCAGAGTCAGAGTGAAAGGAGAGAGAAAATATAGTACATGGTAGTGGAGAAATACGAAAGGAGGGAGTTGCAATCAGCAATGGCAATGATGGAAAAATATGGAAGTAACTTTTGCGATGGACTTATCATAAAGAATGTGATCCACCCGCGACAGAGTTGTTGGTGTTGGAACAAAGACTGAAGCACATTTTTTATATTATTGGGGGGGGGGTGCAGGGCAAATACGGCTGGGTGGCCTGCCTGGGGCAGCATAGCAGGGTGATCGTTTGGTCTCTGAGGCCGGATTTGGACCCAGGTGCTTCTGGCTCAAGGGCCAATGCTCTGTCTGCTACCCAGCCACCCCTACTATTATTACTATTTTATTTTATTTTGGGTCTTTTTTGGGGGGGGGTTGCAGGGCAGTGGGGTTAAGGTGGTTTGCATGTCACACAGCTGGGTGATTGTTGGGTGTATGGGGCCAGATATGGGCTCAGGTGCTCCTGGCTCCAGGGCTGGTGCTCCATCCATTGCACCACCTGGCCATACCTACAATTATTACTATTATTTTTTTATTTTTTTTCTCTCCCCTTTACTTTATCTCTTAAGTGAGCCTATACTTTTTGGGGGGAGGGGTATTTTGTTTACTCTTAAACAAAAATATTTTATTAATGCATAAAAAACATTATTTGTAAAAAAAAATGTGCATACCCTTTGATCCAGCATACCATTCCTCGGTCTATACCTTGAAGAAATGATGAAAAACGGTAAAAACATCACTTGTACAAAAAATATTTATAGTAGCCCTGTTTGTGGTGGCAAAGAAATGGAAATCAAGTAAATGTCCTTCAATTGGGGAATGGCTTAGCAAACTGTGGTATATGTGTGTCATGGAACACTATTGTTCTATTAGAAACCAGGAGGGACGGGATTTCAGGGAAGCCTGGAGGGATTTGCATGAACTGATGCTGAGTGAGATGAGCAGAAAGAGAAAAACACTGTACACCCTAACAGCAACATGGGGGTGATGATCAACTTTGATGGATTCGCTCATTCCATCAGTGCAACAATTGGGGACAGTTTGGGGTTGTCTGCCATGGAGAATACCATCTGTATCCAGAGAAAAAACTGCAGAGTTTGAACAAAGACAAAGGGCTATTATCTTAAATTTAGAAAAAAAACCCTGATATCTTATTGTCTGATCGTATTATCTCTTATACTTTATGTTTCTTCCTTAAGGATATCATTTCTCTCATCACACTCAATTTGGATCAATGTTTACCATGGAAACAACGTAAAGACTGACAAACTGCCTTCTGTGGGGGTGGGGAGTAGGGGGAGGGAAGTAAGATTAGGGGAATAATTGCAAAACTCAAAATAAATAAAATCTTTAATAAAAACATTTTTTAAATAAAAAAATTAAGAGGGTGTGGTATTAAAATAGCATTTATATAGTTTTAACACTTGCAAAAACACAACAATCCTGTGAATTAGGGGTTATTATTATTCCCATTTTTACAGATAAGAAAATTGGGACTGAGAAGATAAGTGACTTGCTTGCTCAAAAACACCCGGGAATTTAGTATCTGAAAATTTAATTCATGCCTTTATCCTTCCAAGCACATATCTTATGGACAATGTGATCTAGCTGTTAATCAATTTTAAGGACAGAAGAGCAGAGCTTGTGATAGAAAGTCAATAAACAAAGAAAAAAATTTCTCTGTAACAAAGAGTATCCATTTAAAGTAACTTGCCTTTAGGGGCAGCTAGGTGGCGTAGTGGATAGAGTACCAGTCCTGGAGTCAGGAGGACCTGTGTTCAAATTCGATCTCAGACACATAATAATTACATAGCTATCTGACCTTGGGCAAGTCATTCTTCCCATTGCCTTGTAAAAACTTAAAAAAAAACCCCTAAACTTGTATTTATAAGAGAACCAATCAACTCCACAGTTCTCTGACTTCCTCCAGTAATCCTCAGAAACTCCCAAATAGGAATGAAGAAGGCAGTGAGAAACCCAGTGTTAGAAGTTGGCAAGGTATAGGGGGCAATAAGGGAGGAAGAAAGAAGGAAGGGAAGAAAGGAGGAAGGAATTCAAGGTAGGGGATGAAATTCCAATAAACTGGTTAATTCTGGGGGGGGGGGGAACCTGAAGGGGTAAAAAGAGGGGTCAGATCCAGAGTGATAGACTGGGAGAACAGAGAGCATAGAAATAGCAAAGGTCATGATGAAAACAAAGGATCAGTTTTGGAGGAAAAGAGCAAAGGAAAATAGGTAGAAGATTATAATCAGAAAAGAAAAATTCAGAGTTCAATGTCATGAGGTTGCCAAGATATGTGAATAGCAAGAAATAAGTCACGTTCATGCTAATGAGGACTTTGTTCTGACATTTCTCTCCAAATGGAGATTTTTTTTTTCATTTTTTCAGTTGGATTGAATAAAACCTATTCTTCATTTGATATTATGTTAACCTGTTTGCTTGGTAACTGATGGTCCTTTTCACTTTCTTTTAGAAATACATAGACAAAAGCCAAATTCTGATATTCCAAGGGGGAAATCTTGGCTAAGGAATGACAAACCCAAAAGAGATTTGTTTAAAAAGAATTAAAATCAAACCCAGTCAGTATAGACTTGGGAGTTTTAGTTTTGAACTGCAGATTATACTTGCATTAGATATATTAAAATTTAAATGGGATAAAGAGTTCTTAGATTATTTCTATCATACTTATTTTAAATATAATTCTATTAAAATTTTAAACCAGAATCAGAAATGACTCTTGGGTTACTTCTGTTTAATTCAAAAACCTTCTGAAGTTAGTTGTGAGACTTTGAGCAAGTCACTTAACCCCACTTGCCTTGCAAAAAATAAAAGCCCTCTGAAGTACAAAATGCACCTGGGCTATTCTAGGAAAGTTAATTCTTCCTATATTCAAGGGTGATTCAATCTCTAACCAGTTATGCCTTTTAAGGCCAAGGTCCTACAAAAGGCCTGCCATGTTTAGCATGACATTTTCTAAAATCCCCCAAGTACAAAGAAAAACACAAAGCATTTAATGTATCATCACTACTTCTCAAAAAATCAAATTAAGTCATTTTAATTCTCTTCAAGGTGTTTTCACTTCAAGGCAAAGTTGATTTGCTTTGAAAATTTCAATTCTCAAGATGATTTTTAAAAATGCATATTGAATTCTATTAATACTCAGTAATGACCATGTTAGATGCAATGACTCATTTATATAATTTATGGTGTATTATGTTATTATCCCACTGAGTCTCCCAGAAGTGGTTTGACCAATATTATATTCAGCTAAGAATTAAAGTATCTGAGGTGATGCTTGAATCCAGATTTCCAGATTCCAAGTCCAGAGCTCCCCATTCACCCCACTTGCTCAATTACAAATGAGGGGTAATTAATTAGGTGGTGTAGTGGCAATACACCGGGTGTCTTGGAGTCAGGAGAACAGGAGTTCAGACACTAGATGTTTACTATATTGGGCAAATCATTCAACCTTGACTGCCTCACATCCAGGGCCATCTACGGTCATCCTGATTCATATACGATCACTGGACCCAGATGGTTCTGGAAGAGAAAGTGAGGCTGGTGACTTAGCACAGGTGCCCCCCCCACTCAAACCCAATTTATGCACTTGACTTAATATCACCTCCATGATGTCATGATCTTCTTTCATAATGAAAGACAAACATGATTGTCATCATTAACTTTGAATGAGAACAGGGTACAAGGAAAATCCTCAAAACAGAAAAAGTCAACCTGGAAAAATTTGAAGTGATATTGGAAATCATCTAATCCAACAAACCACTGCCAAGAGGTCAATGATGCGAAGCCCGACTGCATAGCTTAAAATGTCTTCTTTCTGTGAGTCTACTACAATGGTCAAATGGGTTAATTTTTCTCAAGGGCTTACCCCATGAAGGTTAGGCTAGTTTTTACTTGAAAGTCGCTGAAATAAATGGTTTTCAAGACTTGATTGACCTAGGGAACCACTGATGTAGCCACCTACCCACCTGAACAGAATAGCTAGCTGCTCCTGGTAGCCTGACCAGCACTGGGAAGTTGTGCAAAACTGAATTAATGCCATGTCCTCAAAGAAAAAAAATCCTTTCTCTGTTCTGAATATCCTTCCCTAATTAATGGCAGAGTAAACCTCTGTGTATTAACTATAGAATGGACTTTCATTTCATTACAATCTTGAGCCAGAACTACTCGCCCAGCTGAGGCGGTCTGGCCAACTATACATATGTGCGGATAGCTGCCTCTTTGTTCCTCAGTCTGCCCTTTGGCCAAACGAGCATCAGCTTTATCCACACCCACCCAAACATCTGAAGATAATCCATGGTAGTGAAGGTTTTATGGCTAGGAACACAGAGGGCATCTAGATGTCTATCCTGAAGGTAGAGAAATCAACCCAGAGATTTAGTCAATGACAGAGCTAGGTCTTCCGACTCCAAATCTATTTCTATTATATCATCCTTCCAATACTGGTGGGAGGGATGAATGGAGGAGAAAGGTGGTTTGCAACATTCCTACTGTAACTTTCCCTCTGAGTTACTTACCACACCTAAACCCACTCTCTCATTCGAAGAACAACCCTATGATATTACACCATATGAGCTCATTGTCCAGTCATTTCAGTCGTGATGCCATTTGGGAGTTTTCCTGGCAAGGATACTGGAGTGGTTCACATTTCCTTCTCCAGCTCATTTACAGATGAGGAAACTGAGACAAATAGGGTTAACTGACTTGGCCAGAGCCACAAAGGTAGTGTCTAAGATAGATCTGAGATCAGGAAACTGAGTCTTCCTGACTTCAGGCCTGCCACTATCTACTTCACAGAAGAAAATATTTTTTAAAGTTTAAGAATTTATGTAATGTCATTTTCAACTGCTACACATGCACGCGCGCGCGCGCACACACACACACACACACACTTTTTTTTTTGAGGTGCCTCCTCCTACATTTGGCCCAATACTTTTCTTTCTACATTTTCAACACACAAGTAAGACTTGCTCCTGTTTGATACAGACAGTTCTCTTTTGTTAAACTCTTATAAGTAAAGATTAGAAACTTTGGATAATGACAAGATAAAGACATTTTCAGAGAAGATGGTAGAGAAGAAGATAGTTTGACAGAACTTCAGCAGCAAATTCATGAAATGACTGAAAAATTAAGGGACTAAGAAACCATGTACTAATTTATATGACCATAGGTCACAACCTCTCTGAAATTCAATGTTGTTTGTATAGAATGGGGAAGATACTAATTATGCTAACAGTTCACAAGCCTCTTGGTAAAAATCATATGAGAATATATGTAAAGAGCTATATAAATGTTATTTTTTTAAAACTATTTTTAAAGTATGCTAATATTTAAGATTTTCTATATTTATAGTTAGAAATGTTCCCAACCAGTCATTATGAAATAACCAAGTTATCATATTAGCAAATCTAGAAAGAAATAAAGTGTCTAAAACTGCTTTCTATTAAAAAATTGTCTCAGATGAGGTGACAGAAGTCAAAGAAGACTGAAAAATAAATACTCAACTTATAAAAGTAAAATATAACTATATGGAAAAGAAAATAAGCATTCTGATTATTTGTAGTCAATCACATAAAAATATCAGGAAGCAAATGCAATGCAAAATTGGCATAGAATGATAGATATTTTTGTTTACCATAGAGAATCTGAAACAAGTTTATATTTCTCCATTTGAAGGAATCAAAGTGCCCAGTGCTTATTCACTTCTCTAAAATTATAAAATATGCTTTTATTGCACACATAATCTAACAAACTTTAAGTTAAAAATTTATAATTAATGTTTTAAGATTCTTTTGGAGGAAAAAACAGAACAAGACATCTAATTAAAATTTTTATTTCAGAAATGAGACAAAGCATATTTTTGAGGTTCCTTTCCCTAAAGCACGTTACCACAATACATATATAACTCAAATAGGCTAGCTTCTCACTTGTTAATTATGTTCCAGACCAAGATTCTTGAGACTATTTGGAAAACACAGTGAACCATGTATAAAGCTGTACTAAGCATTTGTTCCGAAAGAAAAGGAAACCATATTCTTAGCTAAAAAATGGGGATCAGTGGCATAATTACAAAAAAGAAATATTTCTTGTAGAAAAAGATGATCTTTATTCCATCTTTTGTGAGGTGCTCATTTTCACTGGTATAAACTATTTTTAAAGTATGCTAATATTTAAGATTTTCTACACTTATAGTTAGAAATGTTCTTAAGCAGTCATTATGAAATAACCAAGTACTCCCATCAAAATGCATGTTAAAAAAAACCTAGAAATATAACATTGCTGAAACCGATCATTTTTTTAAATCTGATCATATTCAATTCATAAAAGTTTTGATATTTTGACAGTTTGAACGCCTTTTACTGAAATGGTAAATTTTTTAACATAAGTCAACAATATCTTTGATAGACAAGTTCAATTATATTCATCTTCCACAAGAAAGAACATGCATATTTTGGAGCTCTTTTAAAAACAACATACAATACTAATAAAAATCACTTTAATGGGTATAGTTTATTATAGTAGCAGTATATCGACACTGCTCAAACAATATCTCTCTACTGGTTTAAATAAAATGTATTCAAGAATCTTTTGCAGCAAATAAGTGATTCCTTTTTAATTAGCCAAATTCTGACCCAAATATAAACAACTCCCAATGTCTGACAAAGACCAACATGTACTTCAAAATCAGATGCTTGTATTTCTTTGCCTTCTGGCATAATTACACAAGGATAAAGATTTTTTTGAAGGCAGTTGTTCATTTTCTACTTTTAACAAAATTCCAGGAAAGAGACAATCTCCCCTTAGAATGGTGGTACCCATGGTGATACAAAGAGATATGCAGAATATAGATAAAATAAAGAATATTATCTTTTTCATAGTTTTGCATTTGTCTCTATGCCCACAAAGTCCCTAATTTTCAGATTTAAAAACCAATTTACTTTAATTCTAGATTACAACTAGGATTTATATGGGTTCCCTTTGAAACTGGCAATTCAAGGTTTATAACTAGATAACATCATTTCTTGCCAAAATCCATTGATAATATTAAATTATAAAGATGATCTTTTAACCACTTAAGTCATCAAGCTCAAAATACTCTACATGAGCTAATGAGGCATCATTTTCCCTTTACATCTAGCAGCACAGCTCACCTTGAAAAGTATGCTGCTGCACTATTTCCAACTTACTTAAGGTCTGACTGAAGTCTCTCAAACAAGCTGTATTCAATCCTGATAGTTCTTTATTGTCTATGATGATATTTGCTATGGAAAACTAATTTGTTCTAAGTGTCACTGAGAATAACCAAAATCAGTGAAATGTAACAAAAGGCTCACAAAAAAGTATATTATAACCTTGAAAATGTCATTACAGCACGCATCAGGAAGGGGGAAAAAAGCGTTGCATAAGGAGACTACTGCACTGCTAGATTTACAATTCCGCAAATGAAACCAGATATGAATCCGTAAGAAGGGCTTTATCATCTCACTTCCAGTTTCTTCCCTTCAAGAACAATTTGAATTTCTTTGGCATCCAAAGTCTCATAAGTCAATAAAGCTTCAGCTAGATTCTTATGTTCCTTTGCATGTGTCTTCAAGATGTTTTTTGCTCGTTCATATGAGTCCTAAAATGCAAAGATAAAACACAAAAGCTCAAAAAAATTACTGTGAAAATTTAAAAGGAAAATAATTTAGAAATTGAGTTTTATATTCCATAAAATCCTACTCCCAACATTTCATCATGGTCAGGAGGAAATCATAGATTCTCAAGGCTACATCAGCCGCAAAGCTGCTGGCAGGATCCTCAGTCCTGAAAGGCTTGAAGGATGGTCTCCACAACCAAAGGCATCTGCTTTCCAAGGAGCAACATAGCTTAAAGCCTTGAGGGTCCCTAACAGTAAGTGAAATACTTGCTGAATCTGACTATAACAACCCTCATAACAAAGTGACAAAAAAAGAAACTGCCTCCCACTCACCTTCTACCTTTTCCTAAGAGGATAAAAGCAAGTGGCATAAATGGGAGCCAAGCAAGGCAAGCTGTAGTGCAGTTTAGAGTTATCTAGAAACATTTAGCTACACACACACACACACAAACACAAAGTACTACTAAATGAAGCATGAGAGGTTATTCTTTGAGACTCAAAAGTGTTAGTAGTGTTGCTATACATTAAGAGATAACAAAATTAGATTATCCAATCTACTGTTGCAGTTCTCATAAGACAATAACACAAAAATAACTGTAGGTAATGTACACATTTCTGTTACAGAGAAGGAAAAATTAAAATTCTATGAAGAATTTGATAATGCCCTCCAAATTATATCGATACACTTTCAAATTTAATGATGATAATGTAAAATTGAGCATTAAAAAAGTTAGTAAAAACATGTTAATGAGCTGAGTAAAAAAAAAAGAAATCAAAGGTTTGGGATTTGTAAGTCATTCTTTTAGGAAAAGAATAGAATTGCTGAAAATGGTGAGCGCAAAATAATAAAAAAGAAATTAATCATTTTAACAACTAGGAAATGATGTGAGAATTATTCCTACATCACCTGTCTATATAGTCAAATCACTACCATGTAAAAAAAGTTAACATAAAAGTAGAAAATACAAAGATATGAAATTTAAATTACTAAGTGACCCACATGAAAAAAAATTACACTTAAAGTGGAAAATAGAATAGACATCAATACAAATTATGCCCATTTATTAAGCAGTTTAATCAATGTACATCAATTGCCATAACAAGACTTTTTTTTTTTGCAGGGCAATGAGGTTAAGTGACTTGCCCAAGGTCACACAGCTAAGCAATTATTAAGTGTCTGAGACTGTATTTGAACTCAGGTACTCCTGACTCCAGGGCTGGTGCTCTATCACTGCACCACCTAGACACCCATAACACTATTTCAGTCAGCAAACACTTGATTTCCCTGTTAAGCAATAAAATATGGCAGGCAAGAAAAACACCAGTTTAGAATATACACTTCCAAAAATATGAAGATAAAAAGACACACATATGCCTGGTTGGAGCAACTTTGAAATAGTTTAGCAATTTTGGAAAATAAACTTGAATTATATGAGAAAAGTCACAAAACTTTTTATACCTTTTTACCTAGAAAGATCTCATTACTGACCATGTATTCAAAGAAGGTCAAAGACATGAATAAAAGCACAATATGTAGCAAAATAGTTATAGTAACAATACTTTTCATGGCTGCAAAAAACTGGGAAAAAAGCAAGGACCCATCAATTGGGAAATGATAAGCTAACATTATTTAACATATATTTAACGTACATAAGGAATATTATTGAAGTGTAAGAAATGAATATGAAAAATTCAAAGAAACACAAGAATTAAATGAAATGATGTGAAGTATACAAAAAGAACAATATACTCTCATAACAATGACATTTAAAAAAAAGAATGAGGTGACTAGATGGCACAGTGGATGGAGCAAAGGCCCTGGAGTCAGGAGTACCTGAGTTCAAATTCGACCTCAGACACTTAATAATTATGTAGCTGCGTGACCTTGGGCAAGCCACTTAACCCCACTGCCTTGCAAAAACCGGAAAAAAAAATAAACAAAAAAAATAATGTAGAAATAAAAGCTGAATGCTGAATTTGATCAATTTTGGCTCTGGAGAAGAAATAGCATAGTAACCTTTTTTTTGATAGAAATAGGAATGAAAGATGTGGAATATCACATACACTCTCAGAATCATTAGATCAGTTGGTTTTACTTAACTAATATCTTTATTAAAAGGGTGGGCACAATATCAAGAAACTGTAACAAAAACAAAATATCGTCAGAAGAAAAGTTAGCAGAAGATCAGGAACGATATTACCGTACAAAACATGAGAATTATTGGAAAGAAAGCTTGGTGAAAAATAATGTGAGGACATTCAAAGGTAAAATGCAAAAAAGGACAAGAAATAGATGAAAATGAAAATAATCTATAAAGATTTTCTCCATCAAAGAAAATGAAACTATCCCATATGTGGACTCAATAACCCAGATTTGGCGGCAGAAAAAATGATGCTATCAGGGGCAGCTAGGTGGTGTAGTGGATAAAGCAACAGCCTTGGTCTCAGACACTAATTACCTAGCTGTATGGCCTTGGGCAAGCCACTTAACCCCATTTGACTTGCAAAAAAAAAAAAAAAAACTTAAAAAAATGATGCTATCATTGAAAAAAGCATACAATGAATAAAAACAATTGGATAAAGTATATACAAAGGTGGAACTTGTTGGAAGTAACACAACTTTGAAGACACTAAACTGATCCTAAAAATTAAGTAACAGGAAGGAAAAAAATAGATCTTGTTTACTTCATACCATCAGAAAACTACCAAAAGATTAAAAAACCTAGGCAACTTTTGAAAGACTGAGTCTCCTTATTTTGCCTAGGCTGGGAAGTACACTCCTAATTCCACTCCTGGTCAGCATAGGTGCTTTGACTTCCTCTTTTTCTGACCTGGATTGATTTGTCCTTCCTTAAGCAGCTGGGTCCACACTACCCTTCCCTTTCTAAATAGTTCACCACATGGGTATATATTGGTTTCAGTACACTGCAATCCATTAACCTCACAGGGTTTTCACAGTAGTAGGAATTCACAGGGATCAGCCACTACACCTAGCAATACTTTCTCTTCCACATAAGCTTTATATGAAAATAATCTACATCAAAATGTATCAAATGTATTATTCTTAATGAAGATATGAGAAGGGAATAGGAAGGTTTCCATAAACAACATCCTATGAGACCACATTTATACTATGACATAATTGAAGGAACAGAATAGAATAAAAATGTTATTGCATTTATTATTCACTATTTTCAAAGTCATTTACTTGATTTAATAACACTAGTTAATACTTATATAGCACTCCCTTTGCCAAGCACTTATACTAAGTGTTTTATAAATATAATCTTACTTGATCCTCACCACAACCCATCTTACAGATAAGAAAATTGAGGCAAATGACAGTTAAGTGACTTGTTCAAGTTCACACAGCTAGTTAAGTGATTGAGGCAGGATTTTAGTCCATACCTTCCTACTCCATGTAGAGCCAATATCATTCACACACTCACAAAGTTTGGTGTCGATATACATCCAACTCAGCAGAGGACAGGAAGAGAGAGGATGATACCAGGGAGGAAATAGTAATAAACAAACACTTTCTGATATTGAAAGGGAAACTAAATGTGAAAGAGAAAAAAAAAAGACTCTAAAAGAGGATTTCCATTTAGACCACTAGGCTGAACAAATAATGGCATATGAGCATAATGAAATATTACCATACCATAAAAATGACAAGACACAGTTTCAGAAAATCCTGAATAGAATGAACTGATACACAGTGAAATAAGCAGAACCTTCAGGACAATTTCCAAGACATTATATAGAAAAACTTTTTTTTAAAATGACAATGGTGGATTTATTGATTTCTAAAAAATGTATTTAGTATTTTATTTTCCCCCAGTTACAAGTGAAAATAATTTTAACATTTATTTTTAAAACTTGGAATTCCAAATTCTTTCCCTTCCTCCCACTTCTGGAAGATTTAGAATGAAATGAATAAATGTGGATGAAATGATCAATGATATCTCCAAAGAGCATGATAAAGCATGTTAGATCTTGTTCTCCCTGACTATTCTGGTCTATCATGAGAGTATCTGGGAAAGGAAGTTAGCAACAGACCAAAAAAGGGCTATTTTAAACATTTTTTTAAATACCCACAAGAAAAGAGGTAAATTCTAAAAGAAAATTTATTTTAAAACATTTTTTCAACTATATATTTGGAAATGCTCTTTATTTTTGGTGTTTATATTATGAATAATTTTTTAAAAAATAAAATAACAAAACTGAAGAGGTTGCCCAGAGATACCACAACTGTGCAACTTCTATTTTGATGGAACCTGGCACCAATGACTTCAACACACAGAGCCTGTGTTGAACCCTGAAAGTGTGTTGGATTTTATATAGGACTTAACTCAGACCCCCATTTTCAGAGGACTGAATATGGTCTAACAGTTGATCTGGACAGAATTCTTACCTTATACTTATCCTGGGGGCAGCTAGATGGGACAGTAAGAGCTCTCAGCACCAGCCCAGGAGTCAAGAGAGTTCAAATGTGACCTCAGATGCTTGATACCTACTAGTTATGAGACATTTGGCAAGTCACTTAACCCCAAAAACATAAAAACTTCACAATAACAAAAAAGATTTATCCTGCAATACCTCATGATTTTGTTAAATATAGCCTTGGTCTACAAATCAGGAAATTAAATATTATGGAATCACAGCAAAAACTGCGATTTGAAAAACATGATTATACCTGTAAACTTAATGGTTCACTTCTTAATTTAAATTTTTTTTAAATTTTTTATTTAAGCAATGAAATTGTCCTGCCCAAGGTCACACATTTATTATTATTTTCTTTTTTTTTAGGTTTTTTTGCAAGGCAAACGGGGTTAAGTGGCTTGCCCAAGGCCACATAGCTAGGTAATTAGTAAGTGTCTGAGACTGGATTTGAACCCAGGTACTCCTGACTCCAGGGTCGGTGCTTTATCCACTACACCACCTAGCCGCCCCTACACATTTATTATTAAGTGTCTGAGGCTGGATTTAAACTCAGGTTCTCCTGACTCCAGGGCTGATGCTCTATCCACCATACCACCTAACTGTCCCTTTATTAATAATTTTTTGATAAATATGTAATCCCTCCCCATCTCCTTCCTGATTTATGTTGAAATCTAGATCTCTCCTCTCTTCATGAAGTATCTTTGTATTTAGAGATCTCTGAGTAGAAACTAATCTAAATTAACCAATGTGGGAACATTTTAAAAACATTTCCATTGTACTAGTATTTGATATTTTAAGGTTTTCAATAAAATTAATCCTTATTTCTTCTATTGTGACTAAATAACATAAGATAATCTCTGCTGCTCAAAGAAATAAATCTCCCATTTTGCAAGATCTAGAAGTAAATGTTTTAAAAAAGGAAAAAGAAATCAACAGTATGTGCATTTTCTTCTTTTTCTAAAATATTTGTGGGAATGCTAATCTTGATGAAAATATGATTTCTTAATTATCAGATAAATTGCTGGACAATGTAAATGATGTTAAAATTCTGTCCTATTTATTGTCTGCATTTTCTGAATCATCCAAAAGAACTCCAAAGTACACATGATGAAAATATTATCTACCTCCAAAGAACTAATGAATTGAACCACACTTATCTTATTTTTTCTTCTCTCCTTTTGACACAACATGGCTAATATGTAAATATGTCTAACGAATATACTGGTAACTTCACATACGTAACTGATATATTACTTGCCTTCTCAATAGGAGTAAAGAGGCTAGAAAGAGAGAATTTAGAAATCACATTTTTAAAAAATGTTAAAAAAAAAATAATAACAATAAAAATGAGAGTACTTGGCTCAGTAGAGCAGGTTGAACTCAAGGCAATGGGGTTAAGTGACTTGCCCAAGGGTCACACAGCTAGGTAATTATTAAGTGTCTGAGGCAGGATTTGAATTCAGGTCCTCCTGACTCCAAGGCCAGTGCTCTATCCACTGTGCCACTTAGCTGCCCTGTGGGTACATTTTTTTTAATTTTAAAGATTTTATTTATCTTGAGTTTTACAATTTTTCCTCTAATCTTACTTCCCTCCCCCCCCACCCCCCACAGAAGGCAATTTGCCAGTCTTTACATTGTTTCCA
The DNA here is from genome assembly GCF_037893015.1 of Macrotis lagotis. Classification (NCBI taxonomy): domain Eukaryota; kingdom Metazoa; phylum Chordata; class Mammalia; order Peramelemorphia; family Peramelidae; genus Macrotis; species Macrotis lagotis. The sequence goes on along the minus strand of NC_133664.1, from coordinate 66,461,982 downwards.
TGGTATACCATTGATGGTGGGTGTATTCTTAAAGGCCCTCCTCCAACTTGACTTTTAACATTTGTTAAAATCACACAAGATTTCTTGGTAAATTCAATTATGGAAAAAATCATTCTGCGACTCTGAATAAATAGGCAATTCATTTTAAAAAAAGGGACAGAAGCTAAAAATTGTGGTTCAGCAAGGTTCAAATGGACAAGGGATTCCCCAAAGATGGTGAAGTATTTCAGATGACCCTTTACACCAATCTTATTGCACTAGTTCAATCAAATATAGGGATGTTACAGGATGCCCTCAATGAGATACATAATCGTTTTTTAAAAATGGCCTCACAATCAATGAAGGAAAAACTAAGACATTCATTTTTAAGACTATGTATGAGGCCCAGTCCACTGAATTAGTAAACCTATTTGGGACATGGGTTAGAGGGCATTTGGAAACTAAAAGTGGTTTCCAACAATTCCAATTTTCAAAATAAAAATCCATATCTTTTTAACTTAAATATTTTCCCATGGATGTTATTATATAGTTGCAAATCACCAGTCACTGAAGAACCAAATTTACAAATGAACAAAAGGGAATAGAGAAACACTCAGGGCCACATGGAAGTTAAGCTATAGCATATTTTCAAAGAAGACCTATCCAAAAAGATATAGACATGTATGACTGGGAAAATAGATGGTGAAAGTGAAAAAAGACAGGTAGAATTTGGGTCAGTTCTACTGAAGATCACTGGAAGATCATGGACCAGAAAAACACAAGATAAGAAGACATCTATTATCTTTTCTTAACTAGATGCTTTTTATGAATACCATATGTCTTCCTATTACATAAATAAAAGAAGAAAAAGAATAGTCTTACCCTCAGAAGTATTCTTATTTCTTGTTCAATAGCAGATTGAGTTTCTGGACTTAATTTCCCTGTATCAGTATATGTCATGACTCCAAGCTAAAACCAAATGGAAGAAAATAAAGTTGATTAAAAAATGTAAAGTCTATAAATTTTCATTATACTAGGAGACAGTAACTATCTCCCACCACATAAAAAGAAACACTATTTTCAAAGGTAAAAATAATTTCATGAACAAAACATAAATATTAATATAAAATATAAAAAGTACAGAGCAAGCACAGGTTTATGTACTAAAATTAACAAGAGGCAAAAATTCCATAAAGTCAAAATTATCCTTGAAAAATTCATGCTTAATATCTTTCAAATAAAAAGATCTTTTTAAAAGGTCTATGCCAATCAGTTTGATATGAAATATTTGCTACTTAAACAACTGCATAAAGATTTTATTTTTAATATAACCAAATAAACTATTGATCAGAAGATTTGATAAAACTTAAGTTTTACTCTAATTGAAAAAAAAACCAACTGGTAAGAAAAAAGTGGGTTTCATATCCAAATATGATCATATCAGAGGGTGATTGATCATTAAGTTTCTTCTCCCTGTCTCACTATGAGACAAGATAATTCACAAAAAGATCAAAGGGAACACAGCAGGAGCAATTCCACCTAACCAGAAATGGAAGAAAGTCCAACCACAATTGTCCCTCTCCTAATTTTCTACCAATTTAAGGAAGAAAAAAAAGACTCTCTTTGAGAATGAAGAAAAACAGATTCTAGAGTGACATTCAATATAGAGTAAGTCTGATATGGAAACCAATGAGAAAAACAACCATGTTACGCTCACTTGAAGTATTTTCATACTGAAAGGAAAGTCATGCTTAATCTTTTTAAGTTATTACTTCTTTCTTTGCCAAGCATTGAGGTTTAGATTTATGTAAGTTAAAAAATATATGGCACCAATAAATATGACTACTACATTTTATGATGAAAAGAAAAGAACATTGGATTTGAAAATCAGATCACTGGATTAATGTCTGTTTTTAACCGTTTATATGACAATGGGTCAATCAACTAATCTCACTGGTCTTCAGTTTCCTAATCTGCAAAACAAGCAGACTGAATTAGATCAGTAGAGTTCCCAAGAGAAAATTTTTTTCTTCAAAAAGTGATGGTGAAAATGTTTGTCCTTCATTCTCAAAGACCATGCATGACATCCAGCATGAACTGGATTAGAGTGAAGGGATACTGTACTAAGTAAGCAGCCTTTCTCCTCCAGAGCCATATGGGTCCAGTGGCCAGACAGGAATCAGGATGACTGGAGGTGGCCTTGGAAGCAAGGCAATCAAGCATTTTTTTTCAAATGCGTTCTAAATAGCCATGATAATTTAATATATACTACTTGTAATATTCTTGAAAGTTATTTACTTCTCAAGATTGTAGCATTAAAGAATTTTTAGCATGAATTCTGGACCATCATCAAGAACCACTGAATGGGAACAATTAGATTAGAAATATCTCTTTCCTCCCTTCCAGCTTTGAATCCTGCAATTTGTATTTTCTTTCACATTTCTTCCAAACTAAAAATGCAATACAAGAGCAAATGTGGGGGCAGCTAGGTGGCAAAGTGGATAAAGCACCAGCCCTGGAGTCAGGAATACATGGGTTCAAATCTGGTCTCAGACACTTAATTACCTAGCTGTGTGGCCTTGGGTAAGCCACTTAACCCCATTTGCCTTGCAAAAAAAAAAAAAAGGGCAAATGTGTACTACACAGAGTAATTGTGACAATATAGTAGAATTAAACAAGATAAAAAAACTACAGTCTATCAGAGGTCATTACTTTCATTCCATTTGTAGAAAGGTCAAATTCTAGTACAGTATAAATACTAGTTATGCTGCCACAAGTTTCAAAATTTTCTCCAAGAGGCAACTAAAAATCAATGCAAAAAAGGTGAATAAATGTAAGTTAGAAAATAAAACTGAACCAAACACATCTTTTCTTATAAAGTGAAAGACATTTGTATTGATTAAGTAAGGGGAAATACTGATATTTATTTCACCATTTGCCTAAATAATGGATAACTTTTTATACTTATTTATGGGGAAAATACTGAAATGAAGCATCTCTCAAAAAAGAAAAGAGAAAAAATAAGAAATGAGATTAAAAAATGAGCTCTTACCTTTTCACTCATTCCAAATCTAGTCACCATTCGTTTTGCTATTTTAGTAGCATTATCAAAGTCACTAGAAGCACCTAGCATTAAAAATGAGAAAATTAGTATTTAAAAGTTATTGAATTGATAAACCAATATTTGAACCACAGCATTTTTTGCAGGCAACCTGTTGTAATATGGTCAGTTCCAAATATAAGCTCCTCTGCAACTCTTCCTCCCATACTAACATCCATTTGTGCAAGCAGCTGAGACCTTGTTTCATTCCATCTGTCATTCTCAGGTAGAAGTGACACCTAGAAAATTTGGGAAACATTCACATTATAATAGAAAAAGTCAGATTACAATTGTCAAAAAAAAAGTTAGTATTCTTATTGTATTCCACCTAGTATTATGCTCTTAACCAATTAATTAGAAAAAGAGCAAAAGAAAATGAAAATTATTTCCACTTCAGAACCAATGTTTATTTCATGCCAAGAGAGTGAATTAAGTAATTATGATGATAACTGCACTCATATAAAGCCCACTAAGGTTTCCAAAATGCTATACAAATAGTTATCACTTCTTAATCCTCATGGCAATACTTTAAGATAGAAGCTATTATTTATCCCCCATTTTACAAATGAAGACACTGAGACATGAAAAGTGAAGTGACTCGCCCAGAGTCACTCCCACAGCTCAGTCAATGTTTAAGGAGAGGCGCAGCTATGGGGGCAGAGGATAGAACACTGGCCCTGGAGTCAGGTGGATCTGAGTTCAAATCAGACCTCAGACGCAATAATTATCTAGCTGTATGACTGTGGGCAAGTCACTTAATCCTACTGCCTTGCAGAAAATCAAAAAACAAAAAAAAAAATGTCTAAGGAGGGCTTTGAGTCCAGCTGTCCTGACCCCGGGTCCAGCACTCTATCCCACTGCTACACCAAGAAGCCTAACTATACAAAGGCTGTATAATGCTATGATAGGATCTGGTGCCTTCAAAGATGAATTTATATAATGCTTTCTACAGCTAGGAAGAAATATTAGAATGGTACTTGTGCTACACGACCCTAAATCAAGAACATTTAAGAAAAATAACAAACCAGTGATTTGTAATCCACATATTTGGCTTTTGTGACTTTCGAGAAATAAGTTATCCAAGAATTGAAGCTGGGATAAATTCTGAATCTATATAAAATTGAAAAAGGCACTTATCAAGAAAAATACATTTCTGAAGAATTCTTGGTTCACAAAGAATTGGTTCAACTATTGCTCTATTAGAAACCAGGAGGGATGGGAATTCAGGGAAGTCTGGAGGGATTTGCATGAACTGATGCTGAGTGAGATGAGCAGAACCAGAAAAACACTGTACACCCTAACAGCAACATGGGGGTGACGACCAACCTTGATGGACTTGCTCATTCCATCAGTACAACAATTGGGAACAATTTTGGACTGTGTGCAATGGAGAATACCATGTGTATCCGGAGAAACAACTGTGGAGCTTGAACAAAGACCGAGGACTATTATTATCTTTAATTTAGAAAAAAAAACCTGATATCTTATTGTCTGATCTTGCTCTTATACTTTATGTTTCATCCTTAAGGATATGATTTCTCTTTCATCACACTCAATCTGGATCAATGTTTACCATGGAAACAATGTAAAGACTGACAAATTGCCTTCTGTGGGGTGTGGGGGAGAAGTAAGATTACGGGAAAAAGTATAAAACTCAAAATAAATAAAATTTTTAATTAAAAAAAAGAATTGGTTCAGAAAGAAAATTTCAAAACGAATTTCCTTTTCTTTTAGGTTTTTGCAAGGCAAATGGGATTAAGTGGCTTGCCCAAGGCCACACAGCTAGGCAATTACTAAGTGTCTGCGACCAGATTTGAAACCAGGTACTCCTGACTCCAGGGCCAGTGCTTTATCCACTGCACCACCTAGCCGCCCCATCAAAACAAATTTCAATTCATGTGCAGGATGTTCAGAAAATCAGGAAAGGCTTACATGAGTGATGAAAAGTTAACAGTAATATCGTAGGATGATCATCTGAGATTGACTTACAATGACCCAAGAAAACTCTGAAGGACTCTGATGAAGAATTCTACTCATCCCCAGAAAAGAGCTGATGGTTTCATAAAAGAGGATTTTTTTTTGGGGGGGGGGTGGTTGAGAAGGTAGGGAGTGGGGAATCTTTTCTTTTATGACATGACTATTATGGAAATGTTTCACAAGAATACACATTTATAACCCATATCAAATTGCTTAATTTCTCAATGGGAGGGTAGGGAGGAAGAGAAATTGGAACTCAAGGCTTTAAAAATGAATTCTAATTATTTTTACCTAAAATACTAAACTTTTTAAAAAGAAAAATACTTTCAACTAAATCTGTAACTAATTTCTCCCCATTAGAACACACTACATTTAGACAATTTACACAACTTTATTACTAGAGGGTTCACTAGTGATTGCTATAGGAACCTTTATCTTAAAAATCAACATACAAAAAGTTTCTAAAGTCTCACATGTCCAAGTGTTGGTCCTCTTGGCATGATTGTAGCTTTGTTGATAGGCATAGCATCTTTAGTGTAATAAGCAATAATAGCATGGCCAGATTCATGATATGCAGTGATGGTTTTGTTTTTATTATCAATTTCTACACTTCTACGTTCAGGACCTAAAAATAAGAAATGACTTAATTGAAACAGTACAAACAAAATAATGTTTTATTGAATCAAAGAAATTATTTGACTTAATACAATACTAGTGTTATAGTATCTGATATTGTTATGTACTTAGCTGGGTAGAGGTGGAAACAGACAAAATAAAATACATTCTGAAATATCAATCTCATTTATCTACAATAAATGCCAGTTTTGCAATAACTGAAAGTCAAACTTTTCCATTGTTAAACCATAACAAAGCTTTGGGAAATGAACCCAGTTCAGTTTCTAGAAAATACATGACCTGCTTCATGTAAAAAAATCCAAAACATGACAATATTTAGGATCTATTAGTCCCCCTCCAAAAAGCATGTAGCATCAAAAAAAAAAAAAAATCAGAACAATATATATATGCTAACCACGACTATATAAATAAATAAAACAATAAGAGCAACTAAATCAGGAAGAACTACAAGAAAGATAGTTATGAAGGAATCATAGAAGCAGTTTTTGATACCTTCTGCCAAAGTCAAAAAACTTTTTTTTAACACTTAGATATTTAAATTTATTTTTCTGGATGGTTACAACTCTATGTTTAGAAATAACTTTAAAAATTATACTTTAAAGGTCAAAGATGGAATAAAAATTTCAAAATTAAGTACTGAAAATGGACAAAGAAAATTATCCTTTTTGTTACTATATGGGCCTTTAGAAACAAACTGAAACTCGATACATGACTATATGGAATATCATGTAAAAACATTTAATGCATTACAAATTAATGAAATATTTTTACTTAACTTCATTCAAGCAAATATGTCTCTGCACTACAGCCATGGGTTTGTAGTATAGTAATATGTTTGCAGTCTGGGTTCTATGCACTCTAATATGATTCCTACTATTGCTATCCTAACCTTTAGTGTTCTACCATGAACTACCTATAGAACATTTTGAACTGGAAATACTTCAGGAATCTCAGACTCAATATGCCCAAACTATAACTCATTTTTCCTCTAACACTCAAAACCTCCTACTAACTTCTAGACAACGAGGTTTTCCCATTTCAGAGTTAGCCTCAATTCTTTAGTCTTCTTCACTCCTAATTTCCAATAATTTTCAAAATCTAAGATGACAATACCTTTCATACTTATCCCCTTCTTTCCATTTACAGTTACCACCCTAGCCCAGGTTTTCAACATCTTGTCAAAACTATCAGAATATAGACTCCAAACTGGTCTCTCCCCAATATAATCCATCATCCATACTATTGTCAAAGTGTTATTAATATAATAAGGACAAATCTAATTATGTCACTTACTCTATTTAAACTCCAGATGCTCCTTATTATCTCTAGCCTCATCTGTCATTTAAAGTCCTTCATAGGGGTGGCTAGGTGGCGCAGTGAATAGAGCACCAGCCTTGGGAGTCAGGAGTACCTGGATTCAAAGCCGACCTCAGACACTTAGTAATTACCTAGATGTGTGGCCCCGGACAAGCCACTTAACCCCATTGCCTTGAAAAATCTAAAAAATAAATAAATAGTCCTTCATAACCTGACACCAACATGCCTTTCCAGCTCAGCATTATTCCTCTTTATCCATTCTATAGTTTAGTTGAACAGGCCTTGTTACTCCAATTCATTGCATCTCCTATTTCTTTGCCTTTGCCCAGGATGCATTCATTTCCTCCTCACTTCCAATTCTTTGAATGCCTAGTTTTCTTCAAGGCTTTTTTCAAATGTCACTATTTTCAAACTTTTCTGATTCTCCAATTTCCAGTACCACTCAAAAATTAACCTGTATATTCTTATACACTATATAGGTCATCTACCCAAACATAACTGTTACGTGAGGGCAAGAATTATTTCACTTTTTTTCTTAACTCCAATACAGTACCTGCCTCAAGAGAGATGCTTCATATAATGCTTGATTAACACCTCAGACCATTGTACTTCTCTTCAGTTCCTTTTGACTTTTAAGGCTTTTAAGATCAAAATGATGCATACTTGTTACTAAGTGAAAAACCGAATTGTAGGACTAGACAACTTTGGTATCTTGCAAAGAAAATTGGAAATAGTGCTCAAGGACATTTAATTCACACTGCAGCATTCTTATAGCTAAAACTTGAAACATGAAAATGAGAAAATTTTATGTATCTAGTTTAGTTCTACAGAACACTAGAACTCAATAATTTTATAGGTGGAAAGAACCTTAGAAATGTAATAATTCATTTCTCTTATTTTACATAATTATTAACTGACTTGGAGAAGTTTTGACTTGCCAGAAAAATCTAATGATGAAAGGCACCCACAATCAAAGGAAACTGGAATTTAACATGTATATGAGAGCAATTTACTCTCAGAATTATTTCAATTACCTGAAAAGTAAGGAAGTCAAAGTACATAAGAAACATACCCATTAAAATTTTATCCTTGGAGAACTCCAGTTCCTTCATGGTAACCATATCTTTCCCATCAACAGCTGCTTTTAATGCAGCTTGATTCACAAGATTCTCTAATTCTGCTCCAGAAAATCCAACTGTACCACGAGCTATTATTTCTGGATCAACAGCTATATAAAAAGAATATAAACACTAAAATTTAAAAATGGAAGCCAAGCTTAGATTATTAAATACAAGATGTTTACTATTTAATTCTGAAGGATACTATTAGAAAATATTTTTTCAGGTACCATCAAGGCAAAAAGGGTATATGGCACAATGCTTTATTCTAGACAAGAATTAATTCATCAAAAACGTTTAAAGTATCTCTCCAAAGGAAACAACGATGGAAATCAGCATTCACAATTTAGTAAAAAGTTAAGAACAAGATTTTATTTCCATAATACATTCATTCAAATGAACCTTAAGTTTCTATTATGTAGTCATGCCAATGGATCTTAAGAGAACTATCACCATTTCTTCAATACTTCCAATGACCTATAATGTCGTCAGTGCAGCTATTATCCCCCCCACACACACACAGATGGCAAATCCTCTAAAAAAGATGATTTTCAAAAATCATGGTGGTCCAAAAATTCATCACTTTGGGCTCTCATTTTAAAGTCGTTCCAGATTGGCAAGACCTAGGAGAACTCAAAGGCATCCACTTTCAGCAACAAAGAATTATCTACAAATCACAATGAAGTATCAAAGCTATTATTTAAAGAAAGAACTCAATCATGGAAGATATCTAAAACAGAATTCAGGGATGACCAACGATGTGCAGCAATAAAATCCATAAGATGGCCTGCCTTAAAACAGTAAAGAGGTAGAAGAGGCTATGTATCTGATACTCAAATCAGAAAACAGTATACTTGGAATTCCAAATTCACAGAACTAATTTCTCAAAGATAATTAAAGTATTCATTTCCTGGATAGGGAAATAAAGGCAGGTAATTTTACACTACTGCCTAGAATTTACCTCTGCTGCTTCATTTTCACTTTCAGAAGTTTATGAGGACATCAGAGCCTGAATATACATCAACTCCTAAAGGGCTCAGAAAAACATCTACTGTAGAAGTGTCATTGCTCCTGGGATAGCAATGACTACTAAGTGTGAAAAACAGTTGAATATTTAAATTCAAAGCATAAGGCTATTATTTTGTTAGCCTTTGACTGCAAGTGGTGAAGAAAGAAAGCTTCTTGTGTACTAAACCTTCAGCTAAGCATAAATTTATGATAGCTTCAGACAGGAACAAGTTCTTCAAATACTTCCTAAATACTAGCTATATGGTCATCAAAGTAGAAATCTAATGGGGCTATGGAAAAAAAACTGTCAATCTAGCACTAATATTTTGGTTGACTGCATAGAGATTTCAATCACAGAAGGTAGAATCACTGTGAAAACCAAATATGTCCATATATAGTGAGCATTTACAGACCTATAAAGACAAAATTTTAGATGGGAAAGTTTAAAATAACAGATGAATTTTCTAGCATGCAATTCTTAGAAATTAATTCATAAAATAGAAGGAGTTCCAGGTATTTCAAAACATTCACCAATCTATTATTATTGTGTTGAGAGAGAAATATATACATATATATATATATATACAGCTGGAATTTTAACTTACATTGATCAAATTTTATTTTATTCAGATACCATTTGAGAATTTCTGTTCGACCTTTTACATCTGGTCTTGGAACTGTAACTTGCATGTCAAAGCGACCAGGACGTATTAAAGCACTATAAACAAAAAGTGGAAAAAAAAATCCACAATCCAGGTTCAATAAATTCAAAGTCAGCACTGAAATTTAAGACCTCCCTAGATTTATTTCATTCGAGGGAAAAAAAAGGGGTGGCAGCCAGAATTTAGAAGAGGTTGTTGAACCAAGTAGTTTCTGGAGAAATATTCAAGAATATAAGGGCATAGCTCATTTCTAACAACATTCACAGAAACACAAAATATGGGAAAGGACTAAGCTATGAGTTCTTTTTTTTTTGTTTGTTTTTGTATTTTTTGCAAGGCAGTAAGGTTAAGTGACTTGCTGAGGTCACACAATTAGATATATTAAATATCTGAGGCTAAATTTGAACTCAGATCCTCCCAAATGCAAAGTCAGTGCTCTATCCACCACCTAGATGCCCCTAAGCTTTAAGTTCTTAAACTCTTTTTTGTATTAAGGACACTTTTGAAAGTCTGATGAAATTTATGAATCTCTTTTCAGTGTTATTAAAAGGCATAAATAAAATGCACAGAATTATAAATTTAAAAAAACAATTATATCAAAATAGTTATCAAGATATCTTTTAAGAATAAGTTCACCAAAACAGATTAAGAACCCCTGGCCCATAGTGTAAGCAATATCATTATTTGATTACTGAGATAATTAACACAGGATGAGAACTTTGAAAGAAGAATCTGAAACGAGTTTCTGGTGAATTGACATACACATAGTATATTAATTGAACAAAAAGCAAAATCTTTATCTGTCTATGAATCCCCAGAAAAATGTTAGTTTTTAACAAACTAAGAAATTTCAGTACAATTTAAAAAAAAATTAGGAAATATCCTCAAAGCAAATATAAAGATTTCTAAACAGAAGTTTTCATGAAAAACTAATTTTATACATACTTATCTAAAGCTTCAGGGAAATTCGTCGCTCCTATGATGATAACTCCTTCATTAGGTTTAAAGCTATTAAAAAAAACCACATTGATGACAAAAGTGACATATTTCATTTTCTTTTAAAAAACCACAATGATTCTAAAGTAGCAGTTATTTATCTCCCATCTTTAATGTCACTTAATTAAAACCAAATGTGAGAGCTGAGTAACCAGAAAAACAAAATTAAGTCAAGGGGTAGTTTACAGCTTAGTAATGTTAAGAAAAAAACAACACAGCACAACATTAACATTAGAGCAATATGCACTTCACAGAGTTCCTATTGTTCACTTTCAGTAGAGAATAACTGCCAAATCAATCAGATACAAATATGATATGTAACTAAATGTTTTTCAAATTTAAACTTATCAACTCAGATTTTCTTTAAATTTTAAAAATCTTATAAAAGGGGCTAACTGTTAGTTCAGATGTTAATAAGGTGTAGGGACATAAAAAACAACTTTTAATTACCCATCCATTTCAGCAAGAAGTTGATTTATGGTTTGTCTTGAATATGGATGCATCGGAGACTCAATCCTCTTTCCACCAACAGAATCCAATTCATCAATAAATATAACACAAGGTGCATTTGCTTTTGCTTCCCCTAACAAATGAGAAAATAGATCCAAATAGATTTAAATAAAAAAGTATTTTTTTCCCCACAAATTGATAAGTGGAGCAGTTAAGTACAACTTAATTGGATAAGTGGAAAGAGTGCCAGACCTGTAATCAAGAAAATCTGGGTTCAAATGCAGCCTCAGACACTTACTAGCTGTGTGACCCTGGGCAAGTCACTTAACCCTAGCTTGTCCCAGTTTCCTCATCTGTGAAATGAACAGGAGAAGGAAATAGCAAACCACTCTAGTAACTGTGACAAGAAAACTCAACTGTCAAGGACCTAAACCATATTTGAATACAAAAAGAAATGTCCATTGTGAAAAAATAAAACTTGACGAAGCTATAAAACTCACTTTAAACTTAACATAATCTTTTTCAGTACAAAATTAGTAAACACCACTACATTCAACTACAGAAGTTATATAACATAAGAGTTGCAACCAGCATTCCTTTTTAATGTATGATTATTTCAATGGATTAAAATGTGGGAGGAAAAAGCTTCAGTCCTAAGTAGTCTCCAATCTAATTTATCCTTGGATCACACTACATTCTAACCCATCCTACTGCCATCATGCTAAACCCTAGAGAAACAACCGGCTTTGTACAAGGCTGCAATTCTATTTTAATTCACCACACCGAATTCTGTAAAACCAGCCCCTCTCTAAACTATAATGATCCTGACCCACTGTCATTTATGATTCATCAGTTCAGAAAGAGAGACAGTTGAATTGGTTAACTTCTTATTTTTTTTAAAGTGGAAATTCTTGTGAAGGTGCTTCTCCCCAATGCCCACAAATAATAAGTTAATTCTAGCATTTTCTAATATGCAAATCATTACAACATACTAAAAAGATTTCTGATACGGCTGGCTCCCACGCCCACGAACATCTCATCAAATTCTGATCCGGAAGCATAATAAAAGGGAACATCAGCTTCTCCAGCCACTGCTCGAGCAAGAAGTGTCTTTCCTGTCCCTGGGGGTCCAACTAAAAGAATACCTAAAGAAGAAAATATTCATGTTGTCCAATGTTAACAAAACAACCTCTCAAATCAAATCTCTACAAGCAAAATAAAATATAAGAAGTAAAAGACACTAGACATCACTCTCTAGGCTAGGGGGGTCTAACTGGAGATCTGTGACCTCAATGTACATTTCAAATGGTTTCCCATAACTAGTTTCCCCATATTAAAATTATTTTCCAATCAATTTAGGAACAGAACACTAAGTTTTTTAAGTACTTGAACAACCCTGAGATAAGAAAATAATATTTTACAGAGAAAGAAAATGAGCCTCAGATAAGTTCAAGTGATTTGTCTGTGAATATTCTGCCTTAAATAACATTAAAAGAATACTGGGGGGGGGGGGGGGGGGGCAGCTAGGTGGCGTAGTGGATAGAGCACCAGCCCTGGAATCAGGAGAACCTGAGTTCAAATTTGACCTCAGACACTTAATAATTACCTAGCTGGGTGGCCCTTGGGCAAACAACTTAAACCCCACTGCCTTGCAAAAAAAAACTTAAAAAAAAAAAAGGAAACTAGGATGAGAGATTTAGACTTAGAAGCATTCTTCTACTTCAAAACCTTAGCCTAAGGTCTATGGAAAATATAAAGTTCCTCCATTTTTATGAAGAATTTAGCTACATAAGGCAGGTGTTAACTCATATTAGTACTAAATTCCAACATTTGATATTTTATTAAAGAAAGATAAATGTCACTGGGTCTATACCCTGAAGAGATCATGAAAAAGGGTAAAAACATTACTTGTACAAAAATATTCATAGCAGCCCTGTTTGTGATGGCAAAGAATTGGAAATTCAGTGAATGTACATCAATTGGGGAATGGCTGAACAAATTGTGATATATGTGATGGAACACTACTGTTCTATTAGAAGCCAGGAGGGATGGGAATTCAGAGAATCCTGGAAGGACTTGCATTAACTGATGCTGAGCGAGATGGGCAGAACCAGAAGTACATTGTACACCCTAACAGCCACCTGGGGGTGATGATCAGCCTTGATAGACTTGCTCATTTCATCAGTACAACAATCAGGGACAATTTTAGGTTATCTGTGATAAAGAGTACCCTCTGTATCAACTACTGCTCTGAGGGAAGATAAATTCTAAGTTAATGCAGTCTGAATTAATTAGGTTTTATTTTATTTTTAATTTGAATTATCATGATTAAAGAATTACTCTCTTACCTTTTGGAAGTTTACCTCCAAGCACTGTAAATTTTTGTGGGTTTTTCAAGAATTCAACAACTTCTTGTAATTCCTGTTTAGCTTCCTCCACCTACAACAAATTAAATATATACATACATACAATTATATACACACATACATTTATGAGCAATGGAAAATTTATAGTATCCAAAAAAAATCATTTGGTGTTTTGGTTAACTTGGCTTCTTTCTGATTTTAATTAAAAAGGCTTACTTACATTCTATCATCCCAAAGCTCATATCTAGTGCTTTTAGGTTTACAGATACTTTCTTCACAACAATTATCTGGTGCCCAATGCAAATATTATTCCTATTATACAGATGAAAAACTGAAACAGAGAAAAGCTAATGGGCATGTTAAAGGTTTACAAAGGGTATATAAATATCAGCCCCAAATCATAAACATTTAAGTGAAAGTTAAGTAACATTCCACTTTCCCCTATTTGCTACCATCCTCCCCCCAAAAATCTTAGTTTATGCTTTATAGATTTAACAGTCAAGCTATATGCCCCTCTCTAGTCCAGAAAATTTCAATCTGGGGAACATGGATTTCTAAGAGGGCCCCCATAAACGTTTTTGCAATATTTTGCAAGATCTTGTCTTCTTGAATTCTGACTGGTTTTGGTAGTTCTTGAACCACTTCTGGATATGTGCAACATTTTTTTTTCAACATGGGAACTCTGAAGTTCAGCCATGACAAATGGGACTTTTCCTTTGGGAGTTTTTTTCCCAGAACGTAAATATTGTATTTTTCTATTTTCAATTTGCTGATTCTAATAGGTCTGTACAATTTTTCACATACAAATTCATCAATATTAAAAATTCATCAATTTTAAAAATCTTTAGGAAAGTCACTTTTTTTTTAGGTTTTTTTGCAAGGCAAACAGGGTTAAGTGGCTTGCCCAAGGCCACACAGCTAGGTAATTATTAAGTGTCTGAGACTGGATTTGAACCCAGGCACTCCTGACTCCAAGGCCAGTGCTTTATCCACTGCGCCACCTAGCCTCCCCGATTCTTTTTTTAAAACTAAATTATTGAAGGGCAGTTAGGTGGTGCAGTGGATAAAGAGCAAGATGTACATTGTACACCCTCACAGCAACATAGGGGTGATGATCAACCTTGATGGACTTGCTCATTTCATCAGTACAACAATCAGGGACAATTTTAGGTTATCTGGGATAGAGAGTACCCTCTGCATCAACTACTGTTCTGATGGAAGATAAATTCTAAGTTAATTGTAAAAACCTAAGGTTGATCATTTTCTCCTTTATCTTCCTAAATATTTATTCACCTTCCAAATCTTTTCTCCAGATCTTTTATTTCATTTTTAATCTCTTGCTTCATTTTTTCAAAATATTCAAGTATTTCTTGCAAAAAATCCATTGTTTTAATTTGAGTTTATAATTGTTATATGTTAATTCTAGGTTAAATTTTTGAGGATCTCTAAATGTACAGTAATTTCTTATATTGATAAATGTCTTCTTTGGCTTAGTCATCTCTCCAGATCCTGAACTCTGGTTCTGTGCCCATCTCAGGCTCTTTCGCCCCTCCTTCCTTGAATATTTTTGGGTAGAATGGTTGAGTTGACCCCACTAGGTCTTGCCCTGGGTTATACCTGCACAATTTTTCACTCCTAGGAATTATTATTCTCTCTTTCCCACCCTGATCCTTCAAGTTCAGAGGACGGAATATTCAGGGTCTTACAGTATCCTCAAGACAGAGTGCTAGGGACTTTGAGGCTCTAGGAACCTCTGATCACAACCCTCAGTCTGCTGCTGTCTTTAGACACACACTCTACAGTTTATGTATTATCTCTGGCCCAACTTTTGTTGCAAAAGGAAGTCACTAGTTGACTTCTATCTGTAGTACTGGATTTGCTGGCAGATCTCTTTTCTTATTGCCTATAGGCTTCTGACTGACTGACTTCGAGGTAGTTCTGTGGTAGAAGTCATTATTTCTCATTGGATTTCTTGCTCATTCTTTAGTATATTATATTTGTATCGTATCTTATGCAAAGCATAAGCTTATGAAAAGGCAAAAGGCATGTAGAATGATATTCATCCCATTCAGAAGCTATTTGAAGAGAATTAAACTTTTGAACTTACTCCTTTAACATGTTCAAAGGTCACATTTTTCATCTGGACAGGGTCAACTGCAGAATCAAGTCCAGTTGTTGTCCGGAATCGGACTATAAGCAAGAAAAGAAGAATATTA
Source organism: Macrotis lagotis (assembly GCF_037893015.1). NCBI lineage: Eukaryota > Metazoa > Chordata > Mammalia > Peramelemorphia > Peramelidae > Macrotis > Macrotis lagotis. Next base: position 66,446,157 of record NC_133664.1, on the reverse strand, counting down.
TATTTCACAGAATCATAAAATGTTAAAAGCTTGAAAGAATCTTAAGGAATGTAAACATGCATGTTTTATATGTATGTATAGACATACATAAACACACAAACATGTGTATGTAATAATTACACATATATGCATATCTATGTGTATATTATGTAGTTAACCCAACAACCTCATTGTATAAAAGGAAAAACCCAGACTGTAAAAGATTTATATGTTTTGCCTGTGGCCAAAGAGGTAATCAGAAACAGAACTGGAAATAAAAATGTAATCTTCTGATTCAAAGTCTTAATTTGATAACATGTGTAATTTTCATCTTGGCTACTTACTTTCCCTTTAAAGCAGATGTTTTCTTATCCTATTTCTCTTAACACATGGAAAATAATTCTTTTCTGCAAAGGTATAAGCCTACAACCTAAAAATACTAGGTTTGGTCTGAAAGAAAGCAGTCATTTTAACTTTATATTTAAATTATAAACTCCAAATCATGGGTCAGTTGCTGCCTGTAACTACTTCCTGGTTGTATCCAGATACAAAGGGGGTGATGAGATCATTAGGGTAAGAAAAAAAATTGAGAGGACAAGCAAAAATATTTCTAAGTATCAATTTGGGAGAAACTTCTGAGTGAAACTATTTTAAGGGGCAGCTAAGGTGGCATATAGGATAGAGCACCAGCCCTGGAGTCAGGAGTACCTGAGTTCAAATCCAGCCACAGACACTTAATAATTACCTAGCTGTGTGGCCTTCAGCAAGCCACTTAACTCCATTGCCTTGAAAAAACTAAAAAAAAAAACAACTATTTTAAGCTTTTAAATTTTCAGATGCATTCACTGACTTTCTACAGTGATTTTTCATTTTTTATATATGCAGAATCTCCTACTATCCCAGGCTTCCTCATATTCTGGCAAACGGTGATCAATTTAGAACTTTTTCAGACCTAGTCAGATATTATTGCCTAAAAATAAATTTTATTCTCCTTACTAACAAAAGGACTATCATTAGCAATCTGAGTAAAAATGAACCAGACCATATAGTATCCATATCACTTTTAATTCTCTCAGTAAGAATACCATCCTCTCCCCAAAATATTCCAAGTATCTTAGTTTATTCTTTGAAGATTTGACTAATGAACACAATTAAGAACAAGATGAAATAGAAAAAAAGAAATTGATTTTATTATAATACTAAACTACAACTACACTAAGCATATTACTTTCAGAGAAAGAGGATACAAAACTTATATTTAAATATTATCACTTGTACTTCCTTAGAAACTGAAATAAATTAAGAAAAGTATAAAAGTAATCTTTTTCTCACATACCTCCACTTTGTTTCTAGATCTTAAGGTACTATTAGAGAAGCAAGAAAAGAGAATTTTACCTTAGAATGGAATATATACCTACAAAAATACCACGTGACTGAATGACTGAACAAGTCATTCTAGAATAGTATATTTCACCAAGAAGGGTAAGGATGAGCAAGGGCCATTAAAAGTGACAGTATGGCATCCTTACTCATTCATTCAATACCCTGGATACACACAGCAATTTTCCTTTCATTCATCAGTACGGAAAAGCAAAGAATTAAGTGTGAACAACATGATTAAAATGGATCTATGTTAGTATGATTATATATGTATAGTCTATGTTAGATTATTTTCTACTGGGGGAGAGAAGGGAAGGGAGAAAAATGTGAAATTCAAAACCCTGCAAAAAAAAAGATTAATGAAAACTGTTACATGTAGCTGGAAAAATGAATAAAATATTCATTCAAAAAACCGAGTTTGAAAAAAATTGACTATGTTTACTGTCCAAGTATGTCTATCTTTTAGAAAAAATTGAAAACATTCTATGGAATCCTGCTATTTTTAAAGAAAATTAGCATTTCATTAAACAATTAAAAATTCATCTTTGCAATAAAAAATGAATTACAAAATCTATAAACTTATTAAAATAAGGAACATTTGACTATCATTATATATAAAATGAACTGTTTTATGTACTTTGCCTATAGTACTCTCAAAAAATGTCTTTTAACTGAAAGTTAATCAACTGCCTAACCCTGAAGAGTTTTAACTAGTTTAAATATATTTTATTATACTATTGTCTACAGTTTTAACCTCAAGTTCTCCATTTATTTTTACAATAAATGTAAATTATACACACACACACACACACACACAAAGTAATATACAGAAAACTCTGATGTGACAAATGACTTGGAAATGTGCCATCACTCACAAATGTATTACTTTTTCATGTTTGAATTCCCGAAAGTCCCTTATCTAATCGTAAGCTATTGCCATTTCATCTCTCCCTCAGCCTTGAGCAACTCAAACTATATTCTTCATTCTCAATTCTTCAAGTTTTTAGCTCTTTCTCCACATAATCACCTCCACACTGGCTACAATCATCTTCCTTTCTCATACTAACTCCTAAGTAAACTCTATATTGTCTTCTCAAGTCCCTTGTTTCTACCTTTATCCAATCATTGATCTTGCCCTGCCAAGGCAAAGGCTGGGGTTACTTCCACCACCTACTAATGCCTCTGCTTCTTCTTAGGAGCTGCTGACTGCTAAGTGGAGGTGGAGAAAATCATGAAACCTTCAAAACCTTTTTAGGCCTCCCTCAAACTTCCCATGGTGACCCTTCCACAGCTGAGAATCTTGCCTCACAGTTCACTGAAAAAAAAAAAAAGAAAAATTGAGGCCATTCTCTAAAAGTTCCCTCTTCTCTACTCCTAACCCTTCACACATCACTCAGAGCTTTCTGCTATTATCTCTCCAAGACTACTCATCACTATCCTTTATTCCTGCCCTTGAAAAGGTAAACTACACTATCCGAATATATATTCCCTTTCCATTCCATCTTGAGAAAACTGTACCCTCTCTCATCCTTGATCTCTCGCTTACCTTCAACCTGCTTCAACATGCCCATGTCACCAACCTCAAAAAACCCTCATTTGATCCCTGCTAGCTATTATCCCATATCTCCTCTCTTTATTAGAGGTCATCTACAATCAATGCCTCTATTTCTCTTCCTAATTGGCTACAGCCTGGCTTCCAAATTTCATCATTCAAACGAAACTGCTGTCCTAAATGAGCAATGATCTTGTCATTGCGAAATCTACTGGCTTTTTCTTGATGTCTCTGTTTGACACTGCTGATTGCCTTCCTCCTCTTGATACTCACATCTCTCTAGGTTTCTATAACGTTTACTCTATATTGGTTCTTCTCCTACCTGCTTGACTACTACATCTCAGTCTCCATTAGTGGATCTTCATCCAGATCATATTCACTAATTGTGGATATTCTCCAGGACTATGTCCTGAGTCCTTTTCTTCCTCTATATTATTTCCTTTGGTGAACTCATCATTCCCCATAGATTCAACTATTATCTATTATTAGATCTATCAATAGAGCTATGAATTCATTATCTATAATTATTCATTTATTATCTCTCCCCTGATCTTCAGTCTTTTATCTTCAACGGATTATTAGACATCTCTGTCCCATCTTAAATGCAACATGACCAAAAATTAACTTATTCTCTATCCCCTCAAAAAACATCACTTTTTAAACTTCCTTTACTGTTCAGGGTACCACTTTGCAATTACTGAGGGTCACAACCACATCACCCTCAACTCCTCAATCTCTCACTTTCCTCCCCAATATAGAATCTGTTGCCAAATCATGTCCATTTTACTTTCATAAAATCTCTGGGAAACTCTCCCTTCTCTCCTCTTAACATTGCCATCACCTGAGTACAGGCCATCACATCTGGTCATTAATAACAGCATTTTAGTTAGTTTAGCCCTGCCTCAAGTCTCTCCCTAGTCTAATCTATACTCCATTGATTTTTCAAACTGGCCTTCCTATTGTGCAGGTCTGATCATGTCAACTCTCTATTCAATAAGTTCTGGTGGTTCCCTGGTACCTTCAAGATCAAATGTAAAATCCAACATGTGGCTTTTAAAGCTCTGCATAAAGCTGTCTCTCTCCCATCTCTCCAGTTTTCTTATCCATTACCTTACTTACCTCCACATACTCTGCAGCTTCTAAGCTGCTCCTCACATAAGACATTCCATGCATGCCCTGACTCCAGTTTTCACTGGATCTTCCTCTTGCCCATAATTCTATGCCTCCTCAACTCCACCTCCTGGCTTTCCTGGGCTCCTTCAAGTCCTGGATAAAATCTCGGCATCTACAGTAGGAAGTTTTTTCCAAACCTGCTTAATGCTAATGCTTTTCCTCTAATGATTACCTCTAATTTATCCCATTTTGTTTGTTCCATTATTTAACTGCTGTCCTGATGAGACTGTGAGTTTCTGGAGAGCAGGGACTGCTTTTTTTCTTTCTCTGTACCCCCAATGTTTCTAGCACAGTGCCCTAGTACATAGTAGGTGCTTAATAAATTCTGATTGATTGAACATATGTTTCTCTTCTAATTCTCCTGAATTATCGGTCAGATAATTCTTTTTTTTTTAGTTGTTTTTTTTTTGCAAGGCAAACGGGGTTAAGTGGCTTGCCCAAGGCCACACAGCTACGTAATTAGTAAGTGTCTGAGACGGGATTTGACCCCAGGTACTCCTGACTCCAGGGCTGGTGCTTTATCCACTGCTTCACCTAGCCGCCCCAGATAATTCTAAACTAAGAAAAGTAACTGTTGATTAGTTTTAGATTGGTTGATGATAATGTACTTCCTAGATGATGAAATATTTATATGAAAACAGAGAGCAAGGAAGTATAAATTTACAGGAATGAAAAGTTAACCAACTGTTGTTAGAAAAAGAGTCTTTGGGGGCGGCTAGGTGGCGCAGTGGATAAAGCACCAGCCTTGGGAGTCAGGAGTACCTGGGTTCAAATCCGGTCTCATGACACTTAATAATTACCTAGCTGTGTGGCCTTGGGCAAGCCACTTAACCCCGTTTGCCTTGCAAAAACCTAAAAAAACAAACAAACAAAAAAGTCTTTAACAGACTGCCTTCTGTGGGGGGGTGGGGGGGGAAGGGAAGTGAGATTAGGGGAAAAATTTTAAAACTCAAAAATAAATAAATGATTTTTTGAAAAGAATCCTTACCAGATAAAAATGGGTTTTTTAATAGTCCATAGATACCAAGCAGCAGGAGAACAAGGAGGAATAAACGTGTTCTTCTTAAGGAATCTGAAAAACATGAAGTAAAAATAAAAGACAGTCTTAAAACAAGGCATATCAAAAGCAGGTTCACCCTTAAATGTATAATATAAGCAAATTAGCCCTCAAAAAAGGCTATTAAGATCATAGATGTAAACTGATAAAGGAAATTAAGAATCTGTCTAATCCAAACCCTTCAGTTTACAGATGAGGAAAATGAGGTCGAGGGAGGACTTGAACCAAATCTTCTGCATCCAGACCTAGTGTTCTTTGCACTATACCCTATTAGAATACTGTAGTCCCCATCTTATTGTGGAACTCTAAAATCCCATAGCTCTTTAATCCAGATCTTTAAGTAATTATAGCGAAAAGCTATCTCACAAGACTACTAGTACCAAAAACTCATTAATGCTTTTCCTCTTACCTCTCAGTATGCTAAATAAAGTTTAAAAGAAACCAAAACAGACTGGGGGTGGATGATGGGAGGGGGTTGAGTCCACTACTGTTCTCCCAAACTGGGAAAAGAAGTAGATAAAACAGAATGGAAAGATAAAGGATTAGGAGCTGACTGTTACCCCTGGATTTAGCACTGGCTTCTACAAGCACTAAAAGTCAATGAAATTAACTTACCATTTGTTTTTTGAGTCAATGCTTGTGCTTTCAGAAAGCCCTCTGCAAAGCCAGTTTTAAATGCATCCTGATGTGCTTCTGGTATGTTTTTTGTTTTCATGAGTTTGTCTAAACTTTCAACATCTGATCCTCGGTCCCGCAAAAGAAACCCCTGAAGATACAAATTTATTAACTTTTTCCAAGTATACAGACAGCAACATTAACAAACCAAATACATGGCTACAGAATTCATGGGATTTTTTTTTCAGATCTAATACTCCATTTTTAGTAGTATTTATCATCATTCCAAACTGGCACTATGGCCTAGTGGATATAGAACCTGTCTCAAAGTCAGAGTCACACAATTCAAGCACCACTTCTTACACATATTGTTAAATGATTTGTCATTGCTTTTGGCATTTCTCTAAGGTTTGGAATAGCAGAGAAGGTGCTGACCTACACTGGTAGTGTCTCCTCTCCTGGCAATACACTATGTCAATGAAATCAAAGATCCAGTCCTCTTCCAAAGGGATAAACAATAGGATGTTGATTTAGGAATTTATAATGTTGATCCTGTATTTTACCATAAGTTTATTGTATCAACCCAGACAAACTAATTAACTAACCTATACCCAAGATCAGTTACAGGAATATTAAATAATTAACACTGGAAAGCAGTGGAATCACTAATCACTCAGATTCCTAATGTGGAAAGAATTACCTAGATAGCTGTGCTTACTAAAAGTACAATCTATTTGCTTCTCCTAATACTGGAAATAATATCCCCACTACACACTCATTTCACTGCAACTGACCTCCAATATTACTATCATGGTTTTCACCCAAATTGCCATAAGTCTAAGATCTTAAAAAATATATATATATAAGCAGGGAAAAATGTACTTAAAACTTTTGCTTACTATATTAGTAGTCATTTTGGCATAAAGAGTTAGAATACATTTCTGACCAAAAGCTAAATTTAAAATTTAGCTATATATAAACATGGATTAGCTAGGAAAAAAATGTGGTAAGTTACTATTATCTAAGTCTGTATGCTGAAAAAAAAAGTCAAACAACAAATAAAAGGTACTAAATGTGCTTGTTTTCACAATTTGAAAAAATAATGCTTTCTGCACTCTTACATTAAGACAAAATAAGTACCTTTACAAACGATGGGGTCACATGTTGTGTTTCTGTGAATCGTTCAGAGGTGGACTGCAAACGCCGTGTCCTTGATTTCAAAGTCTTAAAACCCCGAGATTGTACAAAAACTGAAGAAAAAATATTTATTGTTTCTTTTCTTTTTATTAAAATTGGATACACAGAAAAAAATAAAAAAAGGAAAATGAACACATATACACATAAGATATCCTCTATCTTTTAAAAGTATTTTTACTATTACCTAATACCATACACTTTATACTTTCTTATTGCCTTTATCTCCCCCCCAAATAAAAAGCATCTTAACATTTAATTCACTCCTCCATATGAATTTCCAGTAATTTAATTTCTATTGCAAAATTGATTTACTCTGCAAGGCTGCCTCAGCAATATCATAACAAAAATTAAAAGATTTTGAGAATTAAGAAAAAACATGTTCATAAATTATGTAGCATAGTGTGTAAACAGCAAAGCAATAAAACAAAAATGTAACACTAAGTTGAGCATTTCTTTTGAAGGCAAAAATATAGAGAGAAGCTATCATTTGAAGGCCAAGAGAAATAATTTTCTAAATGTTAACCAAATACTAAGAATTATTTTATGATTTGCCCCACAAATATCTAAGTTTTGAATCTAACCACCCCTTTTATACTATCTTAATTGGTGATCTCATCAGTTCTTATGGGTTCAATAATCATTTCCAGGCACATGATTCTCAGGTATACAAGATACCCCAAAAGTCTTACTGCAGTTTTAAGCTTATTTTAATAGCTTAAGACTTCTGAAACACTGTATAATCAGTCCTGTTGTTTGATCATAGTTGTGTCGGACTCTTCATGACCCTGTGGACTACACCATGCCAACAAACACTGTCCATGAGGTTTCTACTTTGGTTTATCATTTCCTTCTCCAGTGGATTAAGGAAAACAGAGGTTAAGTAATCTGCCCAAGACGACAAAACTGGTAAGTGTCTAAGGCTGGATTTAAACTCAAGGCTTCCTAACTCCAGACTCAACATTCTGTTCACTGAGTCACTTACCTGCTTCCATAACTAACCCTAATCTGTATATATTGTAGAAGATACAACATATTTTCTGCAGTGCTCTAAACATGCATCATGAATTGCCTTTTGGACATTTCCAAGTGGATATCCCATTGGCATCCCAAACTCAATACATTTTTTTTTTAGGTTTTTGCAAGGCAAACGGGGTTAAGTGGCTTGCCCAAGGCCACACAGCTAGGTAATTATTAAGTGTCTGAGACCAGATTTGAACCTGTACTCCTGACTCCAGGGCTTTATCCACTACGGCACCTAGCTGCCCCGACTCAATACATTTTAAAAAGAACTCTAATCTTTCCTCCAATTCTCTCCCCCTTTGAACCACACTACCAGGCAACTAAGCTGCCATACTCAACTTTGTTCTCACACTCACCCAACATATCTGCTATCATGTCCTGTTATTTTTACCTTCACATATCTTAATTATATACCTTTCTCTCCACTTACAAAGCTTCCACTCTAGTTCAGGCCTTATCTCTTCCTGCCTGGAAAAATGAAAAAGTTTTCTAATTGATGTCCCTACTTTTAGTTCTCTATCTTTTCTCTCTCTCCAAAAGACCTATGAAGAAGAAAGTTACCAACTTCATGAAAGAGGTGAAAGAATTAAGGTGCAAAAGAAAACACAAATATTGGTACAAGGCAAGGATGTGGATTTTGAACGCTTATTCATTTTATAAGGGATTTTCTTTGGTTTATATGGAGAGGGTAAAACTGACACCAAAAAAATAAGGTCAACTGAAACCTATCTTAAAGTACACAGAAGATTATAGAAAGAAGACTAAATTAGGACAACAGTTTTGAAAGCAAAATGGCGAATTTATTATATATATATATGTATATATGTATATATGTAAATAAACTAATACAATTTTTTTAAAAGAAAGTTGTGTAAAAGCATTAAGGGGGGGGGCAACTAGGTGGCGCAAAGGATAGAGCACTGGCTCTGGTGCCAGGAGTACCTGAGTTCAAATCTGACCTCAGACACTTAATAATTACCTAGCTGTGTGGCCTTGGGCAAGCCACTTATCCCCATGGCCTTGCAAAAAAACAAAACTAAAAAACTAAAAAATAAATTAAAAAAAACATTAAGAGGGAGAAGCAGCACAAAAAAAAGACTGAAACTGCCTAGTCAATTTCGTACTTTTTTAGCTACAAAATATATGATAATTATTAGTTTTCAAAGGAAAATTAAAGTTAATGGTGAACTTTGAGAAAATAATTTCAGTACAAACAGGGGAATGATAGTCTAAATGCCAAGTGACTCTCAGCTACTCTTTCTTCAAAAGAGTTATATGGAAATAAAAGCAAAAATTTAGATTTTTTTTTCAAGAAGTTAGGCAGGAAAAGGGAAAAGAAAAGATGTCATAGTTAAATAAACTACAAAAATCAAAAAAAGACTTTTTTTTAAGGATTCAAGAAATTTAAGCATGTTTGTCAGAAGTCAAGAAGGAACCAGTTAAGAATGTGATAGTATACATTAGAGAGGAAAAATGCCAGAGAAATTCCGAAAAGAAAATGACAAAGCGGGGAAAGCTAGGTGGCATAGTGGATAAAGCACTGGCCCTGGAGTCAGGAGTACCTGGGTTCAAATCCGGTCTCAGACACTTAATAATTACCTAGCTGTGTGGCTTTGGGCAAGCCCACTTAACCCTGTTTGCCTTGCAAAAACCTAAAAAAAAAAAAAAAATGACAAAGAATAGACTCAAAGGCCAAGGTAGAAGGATTAGTCTCAGTTATAGAGTCTTTTAATCTATCACTAGAGGGAAGAAAGTTTAAGAAATGCAAGAGGTCCATAGGGCCGGGGGGATGCTGGGTAAGGGGTGGTATGTGGGTTCGGGGCCTCTTGGCCCCAGGGCTGGGGATCTGTCTGCTGCGCCACTCAACTACCCTACAGCAGAGACAGAGTGAAAGGAGAGAGAAAATATAGTACATGGTAGTAGAGAAGTATGAATGGAGGGAGTTGCGATCAGCAATGGCAATGGTGGAAAAATATGGAAGTAACTTTTGTTATGGACTTATCCTAAATAATGTGATCTGCCCACGACAGAGCTAGTGGTGTTAGAACACAGACTGAAGCACTATTATTATTATTATTATTTTCTGGGTAGTGTTTCAGGGCAAATGAGACTGGGTGGCCTGCCTGGGGCCTCACAGCTGGGTGACTGTTGGGTGTCTGAGGCCGGATTTGGACCTGGGTGCTCCTGGCTCAAGGGCTAGTGGTCTGTCTGCCACCCAGCTGCCCTTACTACTATTATAACTATTTTATTTTATTTTGGGTTTTGTTTTGGTTTTGTAGGGCAATGGGGTTGGGGTGGCTTGCATGGGGTCACACAGCTGGGTGATTGTTGGGTGTGTGGGGCCAGATTTGGGCTCAGGTGCTCCTGGCTCCAGGGCCAGTACTCCTTCCACTACACCACCTGGCCATACCTATTATTATTATTATTATTATTATTATTAAATTTTAATTTTTTTCTCTCCCCTTTTATCGCTTAAGTGGATCCTATATTTTCTTGGGGAGGGGGTATTATGTTTACTCTTAAACAAGAATATTTTAGTAATGTATAAAAAAATATTTGTACAAAGTAAGAATAAATAAATTAATTAATTAAAAAAAGAAATGTAGGAGGTCCAAAAAGACAACAAACATAAAGAAAAAATGTAAAAGAAAAAAATGACAATGATAAAAGTCAAAAATGAATGTTGTAAAATTAAAGAGTAAGAATGACCCCAAAGATAGAAGACATCCCTACTCCACCTCCTTTGAAAGAATACGAAGTGATATTTTCAAATTTTTTAACATACTGATTGATTTTATTGAAGTTTTTTCTTTTCTTCCTCTTTCTTTTTTCTTCCTTTAAAAATATTATTTTTCATATTAGATGACTCTCCAGGGGATGAGGGAGGAGATAGTTACTAAGAGATACTAATACTAAGAGGATATAACAGAATTATGTAAAAAGCAAAATATATCAATAACCCCATGGAAAAAAAAATTTTTTTAATGAGAGGGAAGCCAGAAAATTCCTGCCAGATGATTTCAATCTTCTCAGTGAAATAGGTAGCCTAGGTCATTTACTATAAATGTCACAACAGGGTTAATTGTCAATAAATAGTGGAAAAAAAAGTTTTGATTGGTGCTATGGCCAAACAGCCAAGTGGTTAACAGCATGACAGTCGGAAAACTGATCAGAAACAGCAATTATGCAGGTAGATAATCATTAATTTGTTGTAAGAAATCAATTGAACATGTTTAGTTTTATTTGTTTTTTAGTTTTTGCAAGGCAATGGGGTTAAGTGGCTTGCCCAAAGCCACGCAGCTAGGTAATTATTAAGTGTCTGAGGCTGGATTTGAAGTCAGGTCCTCCTGACTCCAGGACCGGTGCTCTATCCTATCCACTATGCCACCTATCTGCCCCTGAACATATTTAGTTTTCTTCATCAGTATATAAGAATGGCAAATAAGGCACCATGCTACATGAAAGATTTAGGGAAAAAAAATCAACTGTTCAAACAATGTAAATAAAAAGAACACTATAGAATTGTTTTCTCTCAGGGGGGGATGGGGCATAAGAAAAGTGTAAAACTAAAACTTTACAGAAAAATGACTGCTGAAAGTTATCATTCCACGTAACCAGAAAAATAAATAAACAAACAAACAAATAAATAAATGGCCAAAGAAAAAGAAAACTAAAAAAGAGCATTAAATCTTATCAACAATTTTTTTTAAAAAATCCTCTGAATTCACTCACACATTCATTTTTAAAATCTTTAAAGTACATAAGGGGCAACTAGGTGGCACAGTGGATAGAACACCAGCCTGGAGTCAGGAGGACCCAAGTTCAATTCAGGCCTCAGACACTTAATAATTTCCTAGCTGCATGACCTTGGGCAAGTAATTTTAAACCTCATTGCCTTGCAAAACAAAAAAACAAAAAAAAATTTTTTAACATACTAATCAGGTAGGTATCACAGGATTTGCAGTCAGGATGGGAGTTCAAATTCTATCTTAGATTTATACTAATGGCACTTAGCCCGCCCTAACTCCTTGATCAGTAAAATGAAAATAATAGTAGCACTTATCTCCCAGGGTTATAATAAGAATAAAATAAGGTACTTGTAAAATGTTTCACAAATCTTTAAGCATTATATAGAAAATCAGGATACTATTCAAAATTAATTTGCTTATGCAGTACAATTTTTTGTTTCATACCTGGCCATCGTTGAAGATCTGCACAAATACTCTGAACAGTCTTAGGATATTGTCTGTACAGGCAAGAGGAACGTAAGGTACTAAATATGTCTAAGAAACCTAGGAATAAAATTGTACAGAGAACATATTTTCTGTCACATAAAAGATTTGACATAAAAATCACTAAAGTAAACTCAATAAAAAGCCTAATGATCAATAATGATTAATAAAAAGCCTAATTATTAAGGTTAAATTGGCTACATCTGCTATTTATTTTTAAGAAGTAATTTTTCTTAACATAATTCAAAGAATTTCTAAAAAAAAGTACTCAATTATTTGGGATCTCAACACTTTTCATCATTCTTATAATTTGTCTATAATTCAAAAGAATATTTAACAGATAGATGACTGCCAATTAAGATAGTATCTCTAAGTATGATGTTCAAGTAAATATTTTCTATAGAGTAGTAAGTTTACTTCAAAAGTACGAAAATTTGTCTTTCTAGGAGCAATTCTAGTAGCTCCAAAAAATAAGTAACCAATTGTTCTTCCATTACTTCTAAGTAATTCAGAGACAGTATGCCAGCAATTCTTTCTTCCTCCTTGGTCAAAGCTTCCCTGCATGGTTGGTAAAGTGAGATGGCTTTTTGATACATGGAAGAAATGCATATTTTCAACTCCCCATAATAATTCTCCTAAATGGATCTCTCCTTTACTTAATAAATAAAAATATTCCCCTAAATCAAGAAAATATATAGTAGCACCAAGAATTAAATAGACAACAGTTGTGAAACCAGACTATGTACCACAAGTTCCCTAGATCATGGCTTAAAGTTCTATACACATATATAAGGGACCCTCTGAAAAGAAAACACTAATACTATAACTTAACTAAATCTAGAATAGAGCTATTGATATGATACATATTTTGAATGACTGCTCAAAAAGGGATGACAACAAAAAGGAAAGGAAGTGATAATAGAATTTTTAAACTAAATTCTAAAATGAATGATAGCTTGTCTTTTTCCTCCTGTCTTCCTATTATGACTTAAGAAATAATGTGCATAAAACTCTTTGAAAACATTAAAGAACTTCATAAATGACTTACTGTTATTTCACAAACATTCAATTGAATAAGGAAAGAAAAAAGTAGTACTCTACATCAATTCTCAACATCCTAAAATATCTTAAGCTCTTTGTAGGCTGAACTCCTGTATCTTCCTTTCATTAAAAACAAAGCAAAAAATACTCCTTTTTCCTCTTTTCTGCTTCTCAGAGCAAACAAAATCATTGTAGCTTTCTCATCTGTCTCCTGTTACATTACTCATTTTAGATAACTCTACAAAGATGCTGGGGGGGAAAAAAATCCCACCAACTGATATTATTTCCATAAATATCTATTATTAAGTTATAAATACCCATGATTAAGTTGGCTTTCATGTTCATTAGAAAAATAAGTTGATAATTTCACATACCATGCTTATTTTCAAAGAAGGACTGTGAAGAAATGTAAGATGTATGCCATCGAGAAGAAACTCTGTTGCCTGTACAAAAACCAGGAAGTAGACTATCAACTAGTTCATCAAGCTGTCTGACTTTCAATTCAGATAATCCCAAATCCTTTAGGTTAAGCACAGGCTGTAAAACAACAAAATAAAAACATTTAGTCATGGGATCTTTACAACAAAAAGTATTTTTTTTACCAGAAGAAAAAAAGCAAAATAACCAAAATCTTATACCTGAATATAAAGTCAAACTGTTGACCAATATTTTTTACAAACCAAGTCAAGGTTTAATGTCCTTTTCTTTTCTAACAGGAAATATTTTTCTGTGATCTTAGTTTTACTGAAGTCAGTCACATACAATGACCATGGTATTTGTTTCTAAAACCTTGAGTAATATTTAAAAGTAATAGCAATTTTGAGTTTTAGCCCACTCATCTGACTTCATTGGTTTAATGAAAAAATTCTCTCCATGTACTTATACATGTAAAATTGACAATACCTCTGTGCTTGGAGCCTCGTGTTCAGGGGCTGCTTCTCGATGCTGACTCTGAGAAACCGATGCACTTTGAGAAACAGATGAGCTTTTCGGTGAATGGAAGGCATTGATGAGGTGACTCAAAGGAACAGTAACCTGAATCAAATTAAAGATTTATTGGAAGGAAAGTATTAAAGAGAAGTAATTTTAAATTTTAATGAGGATCAAATAATTTTTAAAAATTTACTTATAATCAAACCTGCCTTTCATAAACGAAAGTATTTTAACACTTTAAGAAAGATGAAGTTAGTTTTCTTGCCAATTAAAAGACAGGTGGTGGGGTGGAGCCAAGATGGAGACATGAAGGGATCCAGTCTTAGGAGCTCTCTGATAAAAACTCATGAACTAAGGACTCTAACTAAACTTTCGAGAGACAGAACCCACAAAGGGACCCAGTGAGGCAGTTCTCCTACTCAAGGTAACCTGGAAAAGAGCAGAAAGGCTCTGCTCCCCGGGGTCGGAGGGGTGGCCCGCCAGAGTGAAAGAATTTCAGCCTCCCAGAGGCAGCCCCCCATGCTGGGAGCCACAGCTCACAGCAGCGGGGGAGTTTCCTGAGCTGCACCCAGGGGAGCACCGGCACAAAGTGGGGGAACAGCGGGGGACCTCTGCCAGAGGAGCACCTGGAGCCCAGCCCTCAGGGCACACAGCCAGCAGCTTGGTCTTCCCCCAGCCCAAATCCAGGAAACAGAAGCAGGTGGAGCTGGTAAGCAGGAGCCCCCAGGGCACGAGCCCATTGAGCTGAGGGAGGGGAGTGAGGAGAGAATGCAGAGCTCTGTCCTCTGCCCCAGGAACAGGACTCCAGGGCTCTGACCACATTCAGATCCTGATCTAGGCTCCCCCATAGAACAACACCTCGGCCCTGTGGCAGAGGGGGGCTCTTATGTTCATTCACAGACCAGGAGGGAGGACAGAGTCTCACACACTGAGACCCTTGTGGGAGTGTCCCAAAAGCTCAGGAAGCACCCCAAAAAAACAGGCTTAGGCTGGGAAAATGAACAAGCAAAGAAATAAGAGGAAGACCAATGAGAAATATTTTGCAAATGAGCACAAGGATCAAAATACTCAGTCTGAAGATGAGGAAGCACAAGCTCCTACATCTAAAGACTCCAAGAAAAACAGAAATTGGGCTCAGGCTATGATAGAGCTCAAAAAAGACTTTGAAAATTAAATGAGGGAGTTGGAAGAAAAACTAGGAAAAGAAAGGAGAGAGAGATGCAGGAAAAACATGAAAATGAAGTCAGCAGCTTAGTCAAGGAAATCCAAAAAAATGCTGAAGAAAATAGCATGCTAAAAAACAGCTTAGGTCAAGTGGATAAAACAGTTCAAAAAGTTATTGAGGAGAAGAATGCTTTAAAAAGCAAAATTGGCCAGATGGAAAAAGAGATAAGAAAACTCTCTGAGGAGAATAAATCCTTCAGACAAAGAATAGAATTCAGGGAGACTGATGAATTTGCCAGAAATCAGGAATCAATACTTCAAAACCAAAAAAATGAAAAATTAGAAGAAAATGTGAAATATCTCATTGAAAAAACAACTGATATGGAAAACAGACTTAGGAAAGATAATTTGAAAATTATTGGAATACCTGAAAGTCATGATCAGGAAAAGAGCCTTGACATCATTTTATTTCCCTGATATTCTAGAAGCAGAGGGCAAAATAGAAATGGAGAGAATCCACCGATCCCCCCCGAGAAAGAGATCCCAAAAAACCAACCCCCAGGAATATTATAGCCAAGTTCCAGAACTCCCAAGTTAAAGAGAAAATATTACAAGCAGCCAGAAGGACACAGTTCAAATATCGTGGAGCTGCAGTCAGGATCACACAGGACTTAGCAGCAGCTACATTGGAAGCTTGTAGGGCTTGGAATACAATATACCTGAAGGCAAAAGAGCTTAGAATGCAGCCAAGAATGAACTACCCAGCAAGGCTGAATGTCCTCTTCCAGGGAAAAAGATGGACTTTCAATGAACCAGGGGAATTTCAAAGGTTCCTTTTGGAATGGCCAGAGCTGAACAGAAGGTTTGATCTTCAGATACAGGACTCAGGTGAAGCATGGAGATTGGGGGGGGGGGGGAATATGAGGGATTTAATGAGGATGAACTGCATGTATAGAAAAATGATACTGATAATATTCATATGAACCATCTCAGTTAATAGAGCAGGTAGAGGGAGCTTTTATAGTTGAAGCACAGGAGAAAGCTGAATTTGAAGAAAAATATGGTGCAAAAATGGAATCAATAGGAAAAAAAGGGAAATGGAAAGGGAGAAAGAAAAAGGAGAGGGGGGATAGTCCAAGATATTTCACATAATAAGATTTTTTTTATTACAATGAGCTATTGCAATGATATGGAAGGGGGGAGGCAAGCGGGAATGAGGGAACCTTTGCTCTCATCAGAGATGGCTAGGAGAGGAAACAGCAAATATACTCAATGGGTTATAGACATCTGGAGTAAAAAGGAAGAGGAAGCTGGGGGAAGGGGTGGGGATGTGAATAAAGGAGGAGAGGATGGACCATGGGGGGACAGTGTTCAGATATAACACATTTTTTTTTACTTCTTGCAAGGGGCTGGGATTGGATGGCCTGCCCAGGACCATAGGGCCAGGTGGATTCTGGGCCTAAGGGGTGGTATGGGGGCTCAGGGCTTCTTGGCCCCAGGACCAGGGATCTGTCTGCTGTGCCACTCAGCAACCCTACAGCAGAGTCAGAGTGAAAGGAGAGAGAAAATATAGTACATGGTAGTGGAGAAATAAGAAAGGAGGGAGTTGTGATCAGCAATGGCAACGTTAGAAAAATATGGAACTTTTGTGGACTTATAAAGAATGTGATCCACTCACGACAGAGTTCATGGTGTTGGAACAAAGACTGAAGCACATTTTTTGTTATTATTATTTGGAGGAGGGTGCAGGGCAAGTGGGGCTGGGTGGCCTGCCTGGAGCCACATAGCAGAATGATCTTTGGGTGTCTGAGGCTGGATTTGGACCCAGGTGCTCCTGGCTCAAGGGCCAATGCTGTGTCTGCCACCCAGACACCCCTACTATTATTACTATTTTATTTTGGGTCTTTTTTTCTTTCTTCTTTTTGGTTTTTGCAGGGCAGTGAGGATCGGGTGGCTTGCATGTCACATGGCTGGGTGATTATTGGGTTTACGGGGCTGGATATGGACTCAGGTGCTCATGGCTCCAGGGCTGGTGCTTTGTCCATTGCGCCACCTGGCCATACCTACAATTATTACTATTATTATTTTTTTAATTTTAATTTTTTTCTCTCCCCTTTACTTTTGCGCCCAAGCAAGTCTATCTATATTCATGGGGGAGGGGTATTTTGTTTACTTGTAAACAAGTATATTTTATTAATGTAAAAAAACCATTTGTACGAAATGAGAATAAAAAAATTAGAAAATAAAAAAAATTAAAAAGGTATCAGTATTTTCTTCCCTAATTTTATGAACTATATGAGAACTTCATATCAGAAAAAAATATGCAGAATGTAAGTTCCCTAGTTTATCATTTTTACTTTTGTTTTTCTATTCCCAGCTTACAGCACTGTGCCAGCACAATACATTCTGAATTGAATTATATACAATTAGAATCCAGGAGTCATGATATGTACATCAATATGTATATGTGTGTGTATGTATGTTTGTATGTATGTATATATATTATATATATATGTGTGTGCACAGACATACATATTTCACTCTCTTTCCCTTTGTATCATAATTTCATCAAGGTCTCATGTCAGCATATTTAGAAAATATTACTAAAAGGAAAATAAAGTAGTATATTAGATGGAGGGTCGGAAGATCTTAACTCTCAGTTAAGTTACTGGAAATTTTGTAAAAAAAAAGTTAATAAAATTTACTTCTATTGCAATTTCCTCATCTGAGAAAGTTCCAGAAAATTACCTGTAAGGCTCTGCCCAACTTTTAAATTCTTAATTTTTGAATTAGCACAAAAAATATTTCATTATTAGCACAAAATTTTTCCAGAGCCCTTGGGAATTAACCTGGCATTATTATTATTATTATAGCAAGGTTACCAATTGATATAGAATTTCACCTTTCTCTATATATCTATATCTTTACGAATGGCTATCTAAACAACATTGCAGTCAAGAAAATCTGGGTTCAAATCTTGCCACAGAGCAGTATGACCACAGGCAAATCACTTAAATTTTCAAGTAATTCCTTCCAACTGCAAATTACACAAAAGTTGTCATTCTGCATCCAAACTAGGAAAACCCTGCACAGCTAAGAATCAGAGATCAACAGAAGACAGTTTAATTCATATCACTTCACAAAGAACTGAGATAAGGAAATTAGTTTTTAAAAACTTCTAAAGCTTTATTCAATAAGCCAACTATATGGGGTGGCTAGGTGGCCCAGTGAATAGAGCAGGTGCCCTGAAGTCAGGAGTACCTGAGTTCAAATCCAACCTCAGACACTTAATAATTACCTAGCTGTGTGGCCTTGGGCAAGCCACTTAACCCCACTTGCCTTGCAAAAACTAAAAATAAACAAATAGATAAACCAACTATACTCAATTTTAAGCAAAAACCAACAAAAATGAAAAAAAATTTTTATTATTAAATGCAATCACATCATTACATCAAGACATCTAAATGTTACAGTAGAGAGAGCACTGGCCTTGGGAGAAAGGACAGAAGTTCAAATCTAGACTGAGACACTTGACATTTACTATCTGTGTGACTTTGGGCAAGTCACATCCAGAGCCAGTGGTCCTGATCATTATCTGGCTACTGGAAACAGATGGACCCAGATGAAAAAGAAAATGAGGCTAGTGACTTAGCACGGCACCTCCTCTCAAATCCAATTCAAGTGCTTGTCATGGCATCACTTCTCTGATGTCATGGTCTCCTTTCTAGAATGAAGGACAAATATCACATCAAGAAATAAAGTTCTCAACTAAAGAAATGTGTGGGGGCAGCTAGATGGCTCAGTGGATAGAGCACTGGCCCTGGAGTCAGGAGTACCTGAGTTCAAATCCTGCCTCAGACATTTAATTACCTAACTGTGTGGCCTTGGGCAAGCCACTTAACCCCATTTGTTTTGAAAAACCTTTTAAAAAAAAAAAGAAAGGAAAAAAAAGAAATGTGTGGAGGCTTATGACAAAGTCATTTTGCTATTTGAGCCAAGGGGTACTATTTTATCAATAACTTCCTAATGTACTGACTCCTAAAAGTATTTAATTTCCTTCTAACTTTAGGATTACAAAATCAAAATATCTTAATAATTTACCCCATCTACTAAGAATTAGTGGTCAAAAAGTTTCATTGCCTTTTTTTTATCCAGAATTTCCTTTCCTTCGCAGATTCCTCTCTATCAAGTCCTTGAATGAATACAAAGCTAAAAGATCTGCAGTAAGTCAACATTTATAAAATTAGGAGCTAATCAAAAACAAGTAAAAAAGGCAACGTCTAAAAATATTTCAAAATTTAGATCCGGAAAGCTGAAGAGAGAGAAGCGGGGCGTGGGTGTTTTTGAGGGCCGTCCGGGATTTGCCATGAGCATGAAGGAACACCTTGGAGCTGAAGCTTTTCATTTGGGGGGCTGCGGACCCCTTCGGCCCAACGTAATCTACAGCAGGTGAATGATTAAAACAAGCCGCTCCCCTGGACTTCGTGGTATATCTTTCCAAGGTGTCTTTTCATAGTTATAAAGATCCCTTCTTGGAGACGTAAGTTTAACTTATCACTAATATTCAGGACAGGAGCTGACCCTGTGGTTTTACTGGAATAGGGCGCTCCCAGATGAGGACCCCCCACACGCGTCCGACAAGGGAAGCGCGCCCGGGTCTGAGCTCCCCCGGCGCCACCTCCGGATGGAGCCCCCGGCCTTGCTTCGGGGCGGCGGCCTCGGCCCCGGGCCTCCTCCTCCCCCGGCGAGGCCGCGGGGCCGGGCCCGGGGTAAAGCGCCGCTCATCACGGCTCCCTCCCACGTCCCCGCGGCGGGGCCGGCTCCAAGCGGGGCGTGAGCGGCCGGGCCCGGGCCGGGGCCCCGCGGGGCGCCTCACCTGGGGCTGCACCGTGCTCGACAAGGAGAACATCTCTCCGGGCCCGGCGGCGGCCTGGCCCTCCGGCTCTGCCCCCCTCTGCTCGGCCGGGAGCGGCTGGACCTTGCCCCCCTCTTCTTCCGCCGTCCACTCGGTCCGCTCCCGGGCCCGTCCGATCGCCCCTTCCTGCCCGAGATGGAAAATGGCCTCCTCGCCCGGCGGCCTCGGCAACGACGGCGCGACCCCGGAAGTGGGGCTCGGGAAGGGGTTGTGCTTCCGGGGCAGACGGCCGGCCCCCACGAGGCGGGGCTCCGCAGTCTCCAGTCCCAGCTTGGCTGGGGGACCCGGGTGTATGGCCCCCTCCAAGTGGGCCGGGGGCCCACAGGGAATTTTTGACGAAACGGGGAAAATCTTTGAAAGGCGGGGGGAGGGGCGCCGGGCGGGAGCCGCCCACGGGAGAGTGGGGGTGGGGCGGGGAGAAGGGGGCGAGGACGCGAGAGGCCTCGGTAGGCCCGCCCTTCCCTCTTCCTCCCTTCCATCCTTCATTTTCCTCTCTCCCTTTCCCTCATTTTTCAGCCCTTTCCTCCTCTCCTCTCCCCTTTCCCCTCTCTTCCGTTATTCTTTCTCTCCTATTGCTTTCCTACTTCTTCCTCCCAATGTTTTATGCCCTTTATTAGAATTAACATTACTGCTTTACAGATATTATTTGCATTTTATCCTCTCAACAACCCAGAGAGATAAAGGCTATTAGATTATCCCCATTATACAGATGAAGAACTGAGTCTGAAAGAGGTTAAGTGATTAGCCCATACGGGCATCTTAGGCTCAATTTGAAGTCCAGTGCACTATATCCACCCCTTCTCCTTGCACTTCCCTTATTTTTCATTCCCCTTTTATTTTCTTTCTCCCATCATCCCCCCTTTTTAACCACCCTTCCTTCCCTTCTACTCCATATCTTTTTCTCCTCTTTCTTCCAATTTGAAATATCTTCCCCCTAAAACATCCAAACCATCTTTAACCTGTGCAAGGCAAGAAAAAAAAGAAATGAGAAACCATGCAAATAAAAGTTATTCTCAGTTCTTTGGTCTTTTACATCTAACACCTGACAACCCAGTTGTTAGAGAGAAAGAACATTTAAAAGTTCTCTTTGTTTTTGACCCCTGGTAGGGAACTGACCTTGATGTCTTTTTTTGTTTTAGTTTCTTTTTTTGCAAGGCAAATGAGGTTAAGTGGCTTGCCCGAGGCCACACAGCTAGGTAATTATTAAGTGTCTGAGGTCGGATTTGAACTCAGGGACTCCTGACTTCAGGGCTGGTGCTCTATCCACTGTGCCACCTAGCTGCCCCATTGACCTTGATACCTTAAAGGCAATGCCAGTGAAGCATAAGCCCAGTGAGATTCTGCCAAACTGTAAAGACTTTAGGGGCAGGCCTGGAATCTAGGAATCTTAAGATCTCAAAATTTAGTGCTATTTTTGTGAGACAATAAATGGTTAAAGGGACTGCCCAAAGATTAGTTATTTCTCTCTGCATTTCAGCTTGGAAGGAGGTCTCCAGTAGAATGTCCCAAAAATCTAGGCTTAGATCTGTGCTATTTACTATTTTTTTCTCAGTAACTTAGATGAAGATATAAATCACATGCTTAAAGCTGGAAAAGATAGCTAACCCATTCAATGACAGATTGAATCTAAAAAGATCTTGATGTACAAGAACTATGAGTTGAGTATCAAATGTAATAAAGATTCTTAGACGGATTTTTTTAAAAATCAGTTTTGCAAGTACCATGGACAGCAATTTGGAAAACAGGTTGGGGAGAGGAGCCTATTCAAAGTCAGTCAGTGATATGAAACCCTAAAAATCTAATGCAGTCTCTAAGAAGGTTTTTTTGTTTTTATTTTTTTTTAGACCTTTAGCAAGGCAATGGGGTTAAGTGGTTTGCCAAGGCCACACAGTTAGATGATTATTAAGTGTTTGAGGCTGGATTTGAATTCAGGTACTCCTGACTCCAGGGCCAGTGCACTATCCACTGCACCACCTAGCCACCCCTAAGTCTAAGAAGGTGACAATCCCACCATATTTTCTCCTGATCAAATGCCTTCTGAAGTATTGTGTTTAATTCTAGGCACCCTCTCGTTTAGTTGCATGCCCAATTCAGTGATCTGCTCTTTATTTGAATGATGGTAACATTTAGAAATATAAAATTTCCCCTAAGTACTGCTTTGACTTTATCCCATAAATTTTAATATGTTATCTTAGTGATATCATTCTCTCTCTCTCTCTCTCTCTCTCTCTCTCTCTCTCTCTCTCTCTTTCTTTAGTTTTTGCAAGACAAAGGGGTTAAGTGGCTTGCCCAAGGCCACACAGCTAGGTAATTATTAAGTGTCTGAGGTCAGATTTGAACTCAGGTACTCCTGACTCCAGGGCCGGTGCTCTATCCACCTAGCCAGCCCTAGTCATTCTCTTTAATGAAATTGATTGTTTCTATAATTTGTTCTTTGACCCACTTATTTTTTTTATTTTTGAAAGCAATGGGGCTAACTTAAGTGACTTGCCCAAGGTCACACAGCTAGGTAATTATTAAGTGTCTCCAATCATATTTTAATTCAGATCCTCCTGACTCCAGGGCAGTGCTCTAACCCCTGCATCATGTAGCTGCCCCCAACCCATTTATTCTTTAGGATTAGATTATCTAGTTTCCAATTAAGTTTTAATCTCAGGTGGCTAGGTGGCGTAGTGGATAAAGCACCAACCTTGGAGTCAGGAGTACCTGGGTTCAAATTCTGTCTCAGACACTTAATAATTACCTAGCTGTGTAGCCTTGGGCAAGCCACTTAACCCCATTTGCCTTGCAAAAACCTAAAAAAAAAAGTTTTAATCTCTTTCCATTGCCCTTTTTTAAAATGTAATTTCTATAGCATTATGAACTAAAAAAGGATTCATTTAATATTTCTGCTTTTCTGCACTTGGTTGTAAGGTTTTTATGCCTTAATACATGATCGATTTTTTTTATAGTGCCACATACTACTGAGAAAAAAGGTATATTCTTTTCTATTCTCATTCATTTTTCCACAGAGATCTATCATATCTAACCTTTCCAGAATTCTATTCACCTTCTTATCTTCTTTTATTAATTCTATAGTTAGATTTATCTAGTTCTAAGCTGGGAAATTTGAGATCTCCCACTAGTATGGTTTTATTGTCTATTTTCTCCTCCAGTTCATTTAACTTTTCCTTTAAAAATTTAGATACTGTACCATTCAGGAAAGAAACTAAATTTTTTTAATCCTTGAATCTCTAGCAAGTAGCACAGCTTCTTAAATATAGTTGCCTCTTGTTAAATATTTGTAGGATGGTACAGGAATGAACTGAATGGAAAAGAAACCACTGGATCTGACAAGTAAGAGGTGGTTTGTGACTTTCAGAGAATAGGGATAAATGCTAAATTGTAGATTAGGAGGGGTGGTGATGAATTAGAGGCAATAAGTATAATCATATGGCTACTAAACTCCATTTAAGGATCCCTGCTGCTGCTGCAGGGAACCTATACAATAACTATCTATTTCTACTGTATTTTATTTATTTTTAAAAATACTGTATTTTCCAATTACATTTTATCTGGTGTGCACATTTGGGAGTTTTACAGGATGTCCTTGGATCATCTTCTGTGATTTTTGTGTTAGACTCATCTGATGTTAACTACTCTATTATGAGAAACAGATTATTTCTTTACCTACATTATTTCTTTCATCACAGATATAGCTTTTTATAAACCCAGTCACAAATCTGATTCTTAAAGGAAAAGGAATTTGTGGTCACTAACTCTTTATTCCCCTGTAGGTCATATTTCAGGTTTTGCTATAAGTTTCTTCTTTTGTAAGCAGGCATTGCCATCTCATGAACCTAAAATTAATAAAAAATCACTAAATATTTCTTAAATTACTGTTGTGTACCAGGAGTGCTGTGCTAGGTACTAGATAAGAAATATCATAAATGAAACAATCCCTTATATTTTATATATATTTTATAAGAGCTTATATTTTAAAAAAAGAAAGACAATAAGAACGTTTAAGTATCTAGAGAATAAATACAAAGGAGTTTGAAAGGGAGGATACTAGTTCTTGCAATTAGGAAAGGTTTCATGTGAAAGGTGTTACTTGAACTATATTTTAAAAAGAGCTTCTTTGAGGTAGCAGTGAGGAAGAATGCATTTCAGTTATATGTGAATGCAAGTACAAAAGCATGGAGACTGAAGATGAATATTGTATGAAGAACAGTGAAAAGACTTGTTTGCATCACAGAGTGTTGAAGGGGGACTAATGTCAGATGGGACTGAAAAGGAAGATTGTGATAGGATTTAAAAACTAAACAGAGGAATTTATATTCTGTTTTAAAGGCAATAGGGAGCTGCTAGAATCAGTGGTAGAGTCACATCATTGATCTGTGCTTAAGAAAAAATATTTTTTGCTATAATGTGGAAGATGATTCAAAGTATAAACTTGAGGTATAGATGACCAATTAGAAGTCTACTGGAATACTCTTGGTGAGAAGAGAAAAAGACCTGAACTAAGGTTAATGTGGTGGATATGAGTAGGAAATATCAGATTCCATAGGATGTGGAAATGGCAAAATTTAACAACCTAGACTCTATAACTGTTTTGAAGGAGAAGAGGAAGTCAGCAGTAATGTCAAAGTTATGAACTTGAAAGGCTAGAATAATGGTGATGACTTAAACAGAATAGAGAAATCTCTAAATGGGGCAGGTTTGGAGAATATTCTATGAGGGTTGCTAGGTGGCTCAATGGATAGAGCACTGGGGTCAGGAGTACCTGGGTTCAAATCTGACCTCAGACACTTAATAATTATCTAGCTGTGTGGCCTTGGGCAAGCTGCTTAACCCCATTTACCTTGCAAAAAATCTAAAAAAAAAATTCTATGAGTTCACTTTTGAATATGTTGATTTTGAGATGTCTCTGGGTGTGAAATGTCCTATGGCAAGTAGTGATTCAGACCTGAAACTCAGAGGAGGGGCTGGAAATAGATATGAAGATGATAGGGATGAGAACTGAATTTGATTGTTTTTGAGTAGTTATTTCAGTTGTGTCCAAATCTTCATGGCCCCATTAAGGGTTTTCTTGGCAAAGGTACTGGAGAGCTTTGCCTTTTCCTTCTCCAGCTCATTTTACAGATGAGGAAACTGACTCAAATGGGGTTGACTAATAACTCCAGGTCCAGTGTCCTATCCACTGTGACACCTAGTGTGACACTTTGATGCCAAAGTTATCAAAGAAGAATGTAGAGGCAAAAAAAGGAAAGGAAACACAGAACTTTGGGAAAGATTCATAGCTAAAGGGTTCTATATCTGGATGGAAACAGAAGGAAAAGATAGGAGAGGCAGGAAAGAGTTTTGTCTCTCAAAGCCTCAGGACACTATCCTGGTCTTCTCTTCTCCTTCTACTACACTTGGTGTTCCCATCTATTTCCTTAGATTTATTTACCATCTCTATCTTGAAGATGCTCAAATCTATATTTCCTGCTCCAATCTGTCTTTAGACCTTACATTTTACCTCTCCAATGAACTTAAAATTCAAAGTCTAGTATATCTTAAAGTCAATATAACCAAACCAAAATTCCTCATCTTTTTTCCTAACTCCTATCCCCTCCCTGCCCCCCCCACATTATTGCTAAAGCCTACATCATCCTCCCTGCTCCCGCTCCTTAGACTCAGAAACTAGGATTCCTTACTTCCTCTAACCTACAATATTTAAGCTGTTGTGAAGATCTGCTCATTTTATCTTTGCAAAGGTATTTCAAATGTACCTTTTCTTTTCTGATACTGCCACTGCCCTGGTACAAGCCATCATCACCACATGTTTGGATTACTGCAACACCATGCTGGTGGGTGTGCCTAGGGAGTGGAGGCAGTCATCAGATATCTGATATTTAGGGAATCACACTTTTTTTTTTGAGGGGGGAAGGTTCAGGATAAAAGTCACTTTCCCTGGGAGGATGGAGAATGAAAAAGAAGTAGTTTTGCCTAGACCAGGAAGGTCTTGACCAGGTTAATTTTTCCTCCTACCAAGTACTTATTTCAAATAGCCACAACCATGAAATACTATTTATCAAACTTATTTATGGAAACAAGCAGAGTCTAGGAGATAGAGTACAAAAGGTTTAAGGGACTCTGTTACCCAACAGTAAGATTACATCTCGGTTCAACTGAGTGCAACCTGGATCCCAACCTAGTAGTCCACTTACTTTCTTGGGGGGGGGGGGTGAATGTGCCAGAAAGCAAGGGACTTGTTAGAGAACTGGTTTTTCCAAATGCCTATGATTCCAGGGTCTCCCAGTCACCATTCTCTTCACTTTCTTGTCCTGTCTTTCACTTTCCTTTTCTGTTTCTCTCTCAGAAGTTTCTCAGTCAATTTGGAGTCATCCCTTCTTCAGGTACAGTTTGCAGGGTCATAAGTATGTCATTCAGGGTACTACCAAAGCCACCTCAGTGGGGTGATATATATAAAACTAGGGGAGACTTGGCATTTGGGGAGGAATAGTCAGAAAGAAACCAATGGATGAGGACAGATTAGTTTGGAGGTGGAAAGATGATTGAGATCATGCAATCTTCTGGATAAGATAGGAGGAGAGGGGATCAAAAACTCATGAAGACATTCAGAGAAAGAATTAGACCAAAGCATACTATCTTCACTTTTCAGAATTTATGTTTTTCCTTCTCATGGTTTTTTCTATTTTGTTCTAATTCTTCTTTCACAACATGACTAATATGGAAATGTGTTTAACTTAGTTAAAGTGGGGAGGGGAGGGAAAAGAGGGAGGGAGAAAAATGTGGAACTCAAAAATCTCACAAAAAATGAATGTTGAGGGGGCGGCTAGGTGGCACAGTGAATAGAGCACCAGTCTTGGAGTCAGGAGTACCTACCTGGGTTCAAATCCGACCTCAGACACTTGATAATTACCTAGCTGTGTGGCCTTAGGCAAGCCACTTAACCCCACTGCCTTGAAAAATCTAAAAAATAAAATGAATGTTGAATACTATCTTATGTGTAATTGGAAAAAATAAAAAAGTTAGGAATAAAGGTAATAAGGACCTGAACCAATTCTTAAAAAAAACCCATAAAACAAAAATAAATGCACATGAAGAAGAATTAGCTTTGGAAGAAGAGACTGAAGAAAAGAATAGAATAGGAGATGTTGTCAAAGGGTTGTAATATTAAGAGAATGAAAGAAAAAGGTGTTTAATTTTCTCAGTATAATAAAGTAGAGAGTAGGGAAGATTTGGAAAAGAGGTATCTATCAGTACTGCTTCAAGTTGCAATCAGTAAGAAAATGAGATACTGGCCTGGGCAGTAGATGGTGGAATTCAAAAGGCCCAATGAATGAATCTTAGTGATCTAATTAACATTTTCATTTTACAGATGAGAAAACTTTTTTTTGTTAGGTATTCCTGAAATAATACAATGTGTATTAGGATCTACCTTGAGATTCAACCCTCAAAAATAAGTTATCCTATTCATTCAGGTCTTTAATCATGTTGAAGGTTACAACCTGCTAGAAAGCCCATATTCCAGAATGAACAACTGATTCCTCTTCTTTCACTTTTTTTACATTCCAAGTCTTCACTAGAATCAAAGAATTTTATGGTGGTAAAACTGTCTATCAAGTGTTTTACTGAATATTCTCAAGTATTTCAAATATCAATGTATTTATTGAAAGGCGTTCACCCTAAATGTTCACTTTAAGCTTTGTTAGATGATTAATAAGTTGCAATAAAAAAATAACTAAATTCATTACCTCATGGCAAATCCTCTGGTTTGGATTAGATAAGTTTCTGAATTTAGTTAAAATGATCCTTAGAGAAAGAAGTAATTTCTCCAGTAAAATTAGAAGCCTTTCAAATTTAGTTATGTATATTTACATTTATATATATAGCTCATATTTTTACTATATATTAACACATATGGTTATTGTAAAAACTTAATTATTTAGGTCTAAACAATAGAAATTTAGACATGAAGTTTATTCTTTAAGTTTTATCATGAAACCTATAGTAGAAGCCATTATAAATAACAAGCGAAGGGAGAAGGCTGTATTTATACATGGAAAAGAAATAGAAAATCATTGAACATTTTGAAAGCCAGTCTATTAGGTCACACAATTGTTCATCCTTATATAATGTTATGTTGTCTAAAGGAAAAAGCATAGTTAATTATTTTCCAGATTATTATAAAATGAAGTTTCCAGCTTTCTAATCATCTATCTTCCTGGAATTGTATAACATATAGAGAAAGAGAGAAATTCCAAATTTATAACTGCGTTACAGATTGAGAGTTTAGACTTTGGCCAGTAGCATAGACAAATTATTAACTTTGACGCTATAAAGATTAGAAAGTAAATTTTTTCACAACACTATGAAATATGGAAGTATGATTATTTTAACACTTGTTTTACAGAAAAGGAAACTTGTCTAGAGACATACTACTAAGTGGCAGGGTTGAGCTTGAAAATCTCATTTTATGAAGCTATCATCCTTTGTCATCTTTTACCCTTCACTGATAAACTTGTAGAAATTATAGTGTAGTTTAGTCTATACTTTCCAAACCAACTTTATTCATCAGTCATCCTGAGAGTTTAGAAAAAGATTGAATCTGAGTGGTGCCAAGTAATGGGATGTAGCCTAGAAGTAGGGTGAAGATCTGGGTCCAGGTATCAATCAGTCAAGGACTATGGTAAGTAAGAAAAATACCTGTAAGAAATATTCTACTTAATTTATCCCCCAAATCAAAAGTAACATTCCCTCATTCTAAGGCCCTGGTAAAAAAAATCTTGATTTCCTAACCAGGTCTTCTTTGAGAACAAAGGACAAATAACCTCTGTGAGTAAAAGGAGCAACCCCAGGGATGTCAAGTTAGGCTACTCAGCTCCCCTTCCTTCCTCCCTTTCCCCCCTCTCTTCTCCCTCCCTCCCTCCTTCCTTCCTCCCTTCTTTTCTCTCTCTCCCTTCCTTCCTTCCTTCCTTCCTTCCTTCCTTCCTTCCTTCCTTCCTTCCTTCCTTCCTTCCTTCCTTCCTCCCTTCCTTCAATTATTGTGACTCTCCTAGCTCTTGTGGTCATGCCTCAGGATAAACTTACTTGTTCTTGGCTTGGGCCTGTTTGAGAATGAAAGCAAGTAATCTCTGTTTCTATTTTTGGTCAGAAACCCTGAGGGTCTCTTTCCCTCCAAGACTGATTTTTTTCCCTTTGGAATATGCAAGAGTCTCCAGTTGCTTCTCTTTCTTTCCTACCTTAATCACTGAGAAGCCCTGAGGGTCTTATTCTACTAACAAATTTTATTTTAATAGTCATCCTTGACCTCTGCCTCCTTTCTTTCTTGCCTAATCTTTAACAACTGAATGAATTTTGCCTAAGTCAAAATGTGACCTGAGAAAGACCTAGCTTTAAAAGGCTAAAGCCTCCCACTGCATCCAAGGCCATCTCCAGTTGTCCTGATCCATTTCTGACAACTGGATGGCTCTGGAGGAGAAAGTGAGGCTGGTGACTTTGCACAGCCCCCTCTATTCAATTCACTTGCTTGTCAAGTGTCACCTCCCTTATGCCATGGCCTTCTTCTAAGGAAGGACATAAAGAATAGCAAGCAATGTCACCATTTCTGATCACTCATAAGAGTCTGTGCCAGGCCATTTCCACTTCTTTTTTTCCTCTCATCCTTTAATTCAGTAAACATGCATTAAATCCCTATTTTGGGTAAGATACATCCTAGGAGTTGAAGGACTATCATATGGAAAAGGAGTTTATTTTGTTTGATCCAGAAAGAAAAGCTAAGAAAAAAGGGTGAAAGTTGCAAAAGTGGTAGATCTAGGATTAATTTAAGAAAAAACTTAACATTCAATGCTAAGTAAAATTGGAATTGTCAACTGGATGGAATTGACCTCTAACCTGTGGGTAGCCAGAGCCAAATAGAGCAGATTAGAGACAGGAGAGGCACTCAAAATTTCAAATTGAGGGAAATTGCTGGGACCTGAGCTCAGATAGCAACAATGAAGTTTCATTCATATCAAGGACTTATGACAAAACTTGTTCAAGCTTATCCAGTGCTTATCTAAACTCAGAGAACACCTGGTGTTAGTCAAAGAAATAATTATATAATTTTGCCAGAGAGTGAGATATCCAGAGGTAAATGCAAATGATTGCTGTTAAGCCAAGTCAGGGCACAGCTTGCTTCCTGGGCCTTAGCTCCAGAAAACAGGGTGCTTTTAATATGTTTTTTTTGCGAGGCAATGGCGTTAAGTGGCTTGCCCAAGGCCACAGGGCTAGGTAATTATTAAGTATCTGAGACCGGATTTGAACCCAGGTACTCCTGACTCCGGTGCTTTATCCACTGCGCCACCTAGCCGTCCCTGCTTTTAATATTTTTAAAGAGTGAAAAGGGGGGAGGTAAAGTTATTTCTCCTCACCAGGGATCTACAAGGATAAAACAACACTACTGGTCCCTCCCTACTCCTGTCCAATTCTTTTTTTCCCTATTTGGGGTTTTCCTGGCAAAGATACTGGGGAGGAGAGGTTATATGACTTCTCCAGGGTCACCCAGCTAGCAAGTGTTTGAGATTGAATTTGAAATCAAGTCTTCTTGACCCCAATACCAGTGTGCTATCCACTGAGTCACCTACCTGCTTCATATAACACCAATTAATTTGGTGACTTTTATTTTTCCTCTCTTTAACCTCTTAACACCAATGAATTGTCTTGATTTCCATTTTCCTTAACCCATTAACACCAATTAACTGAGGGACTTGATTCCTCTTCTTTTCCTGAGCCATGGGACACATAGTCCAGCTGAACTGAACAGCTTTTACCTAGAGGAGGGCATGTTATTGTAACAAATGCTGGCTGACTTATTGGTATTTAAAAAAGCATTTTTCTTAATTTAATTTTATCCCCCCCCCTTACATGCAAAGATAAGTTTTATCATTCACTTCTAAAATCTTGAGCTCTAATTCTCTCCCTTCCTCTTACCCCACTCCCTGTCATTGAGAAAAGTAAGTTATTTGATCTAAAAATATGTAGTCATGGAAAACATTAGTCTTGTAAAAGGAAACATAAGCCCATATCCCCCTCCTTAAAAGTGAAACCTCAGAAAAATTATGTGGAAAATAAAAATGCTTCAGCTGACTCTGGGATGGATAGCCATTCTTTATCTTAAGTCCTTTGGAGTTCTCTTGAGTCACAACTTTTGTACTGGTCATTCCCAGCGGATCATCCTGCAATGCTGCTGCTACCTTGCATCCAGTCCATTTCCCATTGCATCTGCTCATGTAGGTTTTTACAGAGAGCAGCAATTCATCACTGCTGGTAACAGAACAGCCTCTCAGCTCACTCACACACCACAATTTGTTCAGTCATTCCCTCCACAATGCGCATCCCCCCATCTCCACCCCCAGAAAACAGCTGCTATAAATATCCCTATTCATATAGATTCCACAAAAAGCAGTTTTTTAAAATTAATTTTTATTAAAGATATTGAGTTTTACAATCCCCCCCCCAACCTTACTTCCCCCCCCCCCCCATGGAAAGCAATCTGTCCGTCTTTACTTTGTTTCCATGTTGTACCTTGATCCAAATTGGGTGTGATGAGAGAGAAATCATATCCTTAAAGAGAAGGGAAGTCTAAGAGATGACAAGATCAGACATTAAGATATCTGTTTTTTTCCTAAATTAAAGGGAATAGTCCTTGAACTTTGTTGAAACTCCACAGCTCCTTAACTGGATACAGATGGCACTCTCCTTTGCAGACAGCTCCAAATTGCTCCCGATTGTTGCACTGATGGAATGAGCAAGTCCTTCAAGGTTGATCATCACTCCCATGTTGCTGTTAGGGTGTACAGTGTTTTTCTGGTTCTGCTCATCTCACTCAGCATCAGTTTATGAAAATCCCTCCAGGCTTCCCTGAAATCCAGTCCCTCCTGGTTTCTAATAGAACAATAGTGTTCCATGACATACATGTACCACAGTTTGCTATGCCATTCCCCAATTGGAGGATATTTACTTGATTTCCAATTCTTTGCCACCACAAACAGGGCTGCTATAAATATTTTTGTACAAGTAATGTTTTCACCCTTTTTCTTCATCTCTTCAGGATATAGACCCAGTAGTGGTATTGCTGGGTCAAAGGGTATGCACATTTTTGTTGCCCTTTGGGCGTAGTTCCAAATAGCTCTCCAGAAAGGCTGGATGAGTTCACAACTCCACCAACAGTGTAATAGTGTCCCAGATTTCCCACATCCCTTCCAACAATGATCATTATCCTTTCTGGTCATATTGGCCAATCTGAGAGGTGTGAGGTGGTACCTCAGAGAAGTTATAATTTGCATTTCTCTAATAATTAATGATTTAGAGTATTTTTTCATATGGCTATGAATTGTTTTGATCCCCTCATCTGTAAATTGCCTTTGCATATCCTTTCACCATTTGTCAATTGGGGAATGGCTTTTTTGTTTTAAAACTATGACTCAGTTCTCTGTATATTTTAGAAATGAGTCCTTTGTCAGAATCATTAGTTGTAAAGATTGTTTCCCAATTTACTACATTTCTTTTGATCTTGGTTACAGTGGTTTTATCTGTGCAAAAGCTCAAAAAGCAGTTTTTAAAAAATACATTTATTTTTGAACTTTACAATTTCCCCCCAAATCTTGCTTCCCTCCCCACCTCCCACTGTGAGTCTTTACGCTGTTTCCATGTTGTAGTTGATGTAAATTGACTGTGTTGAGAGAGAAATCATATCCTTAAGAAAAAAATAAAATATGAGATGGAAAGATTACATAAGATAACTTTTTAAAATTAAAGGTCTTTGGTCTTTGTTCAAACGCCATAATTCTTTCTCTGGATACAGATGGTTTTCTCCATTGCAGACAGTCCCAAATTGTTCCCGATTGTTGCACTGATGGAATGAGCGAGTCCTTCAAGGTTGATCATCACCCTCATGGGGTGCTGTTAGGGTGTACAGTGTTTTTCTGGTTCTGCTCATCTCACTCAGCATCAGTTCATGCAAATCCATCCAGGCTTCCCTGAATTCCCATCCCTCCTGGTTTCTAATAGAACAATAGTGTTCCATCACATACATAGACCACAGTTGCTAAGCCATAACCCAACTGATGGACATTCACTCGATTTCCAATTTTTGCAAAAAAGCATTTTTTTTTTTTAGATTTTTCAAGGCAATGGGGTTAAGTGGTTTGCCCAAGGCCACACGGCTAGGTAATTATTAAGTGTCTGAGACCGGATTTGAACCCAGGCTGAGATTCACTGCCACCCCAAAAAGCATTTTTTTTAAAGTTTTTTTTTTTGCAAGGCAGTGGGGCTAAGTGGCTTGCCCAAGGCTACACAGCTAGGTAATTATTAAGTGTCTGAGGTCACCGCGCCACCTAATGCTATAAATGCTGTTTATGCCCATTACAGGAGAGGAGGCGGCCAGTGGACGTGGGAGAAGGCCGAGATCTGGGCGGCGCCTTCCTCCTGATGCCTCGCGCCGGCCCCCGGAAGCCGGCGTCTACGTCACGGGGCGTGCCCGACGCCGCGAAGCGCGGTGACGTCACCGCGCCCCTGCGTCAGCGGCCGGCGGGGCGGGGCTTGACT
The DNA here is from genome assembly GCF_037893015.1 of Macrotis lagotis. Lineage (NCBI taxonomy): Eukaryota > Metazoa > Chordata > Mammalia > Peramelemorphia > Peramelidae > Macrotis > Macrotis lagotis. The sequence goes on along the minus strand of NC_133664.1, from coordinate 66,412,321 downwards.
TTGAAACCCAGGGGCGGGAGCGGCGGGTCCGGGCGGGTCGGTTGCGGCGGCGATGGAGCCCGAGAGCGGAACCCCGAGCGCCGCGGACGGCGGCGAGGCCTCGGAGGCGCCGGCGAGGCCGGTGCCCGTGCCGAGGCCGCCCTCCATCGAGGAGTTCGCCATCATGAAGCCCATCAGCCGCGGCGCCTTCGGGAAGGTGTACCTGGCGCGGAAGGGCGGCAAGTTGTACGCGGTGAAGGTGAGGCGCGGCGGGGGCGCGGGGCCGGGCCGCCCGCCTCGGGGGCCGCGTCCTGGGCACCGGGCTGGCGAGGCGGGCGGCCCCGGGTCGGGAAGCTGAGGCGGGCAAGGCCGCCCGAGCAGCTCCGGGCGGAAAGGCTGACGGAGGCCGGGCCGGGCCGCGGGGAGCCCCAGGAGGCCCCGGAGTCACTCACCTTAGTAACGACCCGGCCGTGCGGCCTCGGGAGAGCCGCCTAACCCCAGTGCCTTGCAAAAACCTGGAAAAGACAAGAAAAGAGAAAAGACGCGCGCCTCCGGAACCCCTGCTTCAGAGACTCACCGGCTTGTTTTCTTTGACAGAGTCATTTCCTCAAAAATAACGACCGCTCTCTGACTTATTTCACATAATCTGATTGTCTTTGCTTTTGAGGAGATGAAGCCAGAAGTGAAGGCTGCGCTCCTCCTCCGGCAGCCGAGAAACACTGTCCGCATTCCTCTTCTAATATTAAGAATAACCTAATCCGTAATAAAAAGTCTAAGCTAATCACCAGTTAATATTAATTAGTCTGATTGGTATTGGGCTACATCTTTGTTTTTTAACTTTTCCTTTTTTTTTGCAAAAATCAAAGGTTGCTGGTTAGTTTGAGGATGATTTCTGAATTTAAATAGTTAAGTGGCTTGCCCAAGGCCACACAGCTGGGTCATTTATTAAGCATCTGAGGCCGGATTTGAGCTCAGGGACTCCTGACTCCAGGGCCGGTGCTTTATGTACTGTGCCAACTAGCCACCCCTATAATTGATATTCTTAAAAACCAGATATTTGAAGGCATAAGACAAATTGATACGCATCATTACTCATTAAAAAGTGTAAAAGGGGGGGCGGCTAGGTGGCAGTGAATAAAGCACCTGCCCTGGAGTCAAGAATACCTGAGTTCAAATCCGGCCTCAGACATTTAATAATGACCTAGCTGTGTGATCTTGAGCAAGCCACTTAATCCCACTTGCCTTGCCAAAGAAAAAGAGAAGTGTAAAAGAAGACAGCTAGGTCCCACAATGCTGGCGCTGAAGTCAGGAGAATCCAAGTTCAAATTCAACATCAGACTCTTAATACTTAGCTGTGTGGCCTTGGGCAAGTCATTTTACCGCATTGCCTTGCAGAAAACAAAGTATAAAAGTCAGCTGTTTACCTTTCCAGCTGAAAACTGTTAAATAGAAAAAACTTGAAATTTATGAATGTTTACCCCTCCCCCCAACTTGCATTGATCTCTCTCATTCTCCCTGTATTAGATCACTTTGCTGGTATCAGTTTGCCCTTCTAGTTCAGGTATGTTCAAACTGCAGCCTGTTTTTGTTTTTTTACTCCTTGGTGGTGTAGTTTATATTGTAATCAAAAATGGGTATTGACCACAGGGCAATAAAACTTGTTATATCATTTGATCCAGCAATACCACTGCTAGCTCTGTACCCCAAAGAGATCATAAGAAAGTTAAAAAAACATTGTACAAAAACATTTATAACAGCTTTCTGTAGTGGCAAAGAACTGGAAACCAAGGGAATGCCCCATTAATTGAGGAATGGCTGAACAAATTGTGGCGTAGGAATATGGAGTACTGTTGTTCTCTAAGAAATCATGAGTGGTGGGATTTCAGAAAACCCTGGAAAAACTTGTATGAACTGATACTGAATGAAATGAGCAGAACCAGAAAAATACTGTGCACATTAATAAACAGCAGTGTTGCGTGATGATCAGCCACGATGGACTTGTTCATCTCAGCAATATAATAAAGACAATTCTAAAGGACTTGTGATGGAAAACACCACCTCATCCAGAGAAGAAACTATGCAGTCTGAAAGCATACCAAAGCTGACTGCTTTAAAATTTTACAATTTCTTTTGTGTTTTATGAATTTTTTTCCCCTCTCATGCCTTTTTTCTTTTTGTTCTGATTCTTCTTTCACATGATGATAAATATGGAACTATGTTTATCAAAGTTATAGCTCTATTAGATTGCTCACTTGTCAGGGGCAGGGGAAAAAAGATGTGAAACTCAAAAACCTTACCAAAAAACGATTGATGAAAACTATCTTTGCCTGTAGTTGGAAAAATAAATTAATTTTGAAATAAGAAGGGGGGTGGAATTCTGTGTATGACTCTTGATGGGCTTTTGTTGGGCATTTCAACCAGGCAGAACAAAAGGTTTGGACACTCATGTTCTATTGTGCTAATTCCCTGGAGCTGAGTTGTGACTTGGCTAAGGTCACACAACTAGTAAGTATTGAAAAATGGAGGTTTGAATCCAGATCTAAGAGTCCTTCCTGCCTCTCCCTATTATGAATACTTTTAAAAAAATAAAGATGACATGTTTAAAAATGCAAGTGTGGGAAGACCAAGACATAAACTCAAAAGAAGACAATAGTGTGGAAACAGCTAAAGACAAAGTCTCAAAGAAAAATGCTAATTGGACCCAAATCCAACAAAAATTTCTGAAAAAAAAGAAAGAGATGATTGGTAGAGGAAAAATTGGGAAAAGAAATAAGAGTAATGATAGAGACACCCCAAAATGCTTTAAAAAACCCAGAATAGGCATAATGGTAAAAGAGTAAAAAAAAAATTCTCTGAAAAAAGAACTTAAAAAAAAAAAGCAAAATTGACCAACTAGGAAAAGTAGTACAAAATCTCACTGAAGAAATTAATTCCTTAAAAATTATAATTGCAGGGGTGGCTAGGTGGTGTAGTGGATAGAGAGCACTGTCCCTGGAGTCAGGAGGACCTGAGTTCAAATCCCACCTCAGATACTTAGCTGTGTGACCTTGGGCAAGCCACTTAACCTCATCTGCCTTGCAAAAAAAAACCTAAAAAAAATTATAATTGGGCAAGTAGAAACTAATGATTCCATGAGATATAAAGAAACAATAAAACAATTAAAAGAAAGGAAAAATAGAAAATGTGAAATAATCTCATCAGAAAAATAAATAATTGACCTCAAAATTGGTCAAGGAGAGATAATTTAAGAATTATTTGACTACCTGAAAGCCTTGATCGAAGAACCTAAACATTATATTTCAACAAATTATATATATATATATGTATATGTATATGTATACACATACACACACGTGTTTGTGTGTGTATCAAGAATATATCAAGGTGCCCTGATGTCTTAAGTCCAGAGGGTGAAACAAAAATCAAAAGAATCCCAAAATGAAAATTCCTGGAAATATTTTAGCCAAATTCTAGAGCTCCCAAGTCAAGGAGAAAATACCACAAATAGCCAGAATGAAATTGTGGAGCCACAGTTAGTATCACTAAAGATTTAGTGACATTGAAGGAGCATAAATCTCTTCTAGAAGGGAAAGGAGCTAGAATTACAACCAAGAATTAACTACCTAGCAAAACTGAGTATAATCCTTCTAGAAGGGAAAAGAATATTTAATGGAAGAGTACTTTGAAGCATTCCTAATGAAAGACCAGAACTGAATAGAAAAATTTTGATTCAAGGGAAGCATAAAAAGGAAACATGAGAAATCATAAAAAGAGAATTCTTAAGTCTTGATAAAAATTGAACTGTTTATATTCCTGAATGGAAAAATGATACATGTAACTCCTAGGAACTTTTTCACTATTTGGACAGTTAAAAGGAGTTTACATAGTCAGAGGGCATGAATGTGATGCTGGAATGATCTCCAGATTAATGAAAGGATGAGAAAGAAAGATACACTGGGAGAAGAGGGAAGGGGGAGAGAGAGAAAATGGTAAAATTTTCTCACATAAAAAAAGGCACGCAAAGAAAAGCTTTTGCAATGGATGGGAAAATGGAGAGTCAATGCTTGAATGTCACCCTTAATAGAACTGGTTCAAAGAAGAAAGAATATATTTACCCTATAATTAGAAGGAAGTAAGATTAAGGTGGGGAATGATAGATTAAGGGAGGTAGTGGTTAAGAACCAAAAAAGACTTGAGAAGGGAAAGGATAAAAGGACCCAGAAGAAAATGGGATGGAGGGAAATACACAATTAGTAATCTTAACTGTGAAGTAAATGGAATGAGGTCAGCTAGGAAACAAGCAGATAGCTGATTAGATTAGAAACTGTACTAACTGTATGTTGTTTACAAAAGCTACACTTGAAAAAGACACAGTTAAAATAAACAATTGGAGCAGTTTGAGCTGAACTTAAAAAGATAGGAGTTACAACCATTATCCTAGATAAAAACAAAAAAATAAACCTAATTCAAAAGGATAATCAGGAAAACTACATTTTGCTAAAAGGTACCATAGACAATGAAGTAATATCAAAAAATTTCAAAACAAGTTTCTGATAAAGGTCTCATTTCTTAAATATTTACTGAGAATAGAACTTTAGAAGTTTTTTTATTTATTTATACATTATTAAAAAAAACTTTATAAAAGTAGGAGCTATTCCCTGCTTGATAAATGGTTGAAGAATATAAATAGTCAGTTTTCAGAAGAAATCAAATTTATCTCTAGTCATAAAATTATTCTAAATTTGATTTGAGAAAGATAAATTAAAACAACTTGGGGAGGGTACTACTTTAAACCTATCAAAATGCCTCAAAGAGCTATAAAATGGTGATCTGTGATCTAAAGAGATAGCAGAAAAAGGAAAGGAGGGGGCAACTGTGTAGTGCAGTAAAGAGAACACTGGCCCTGGAGTCAGTAGGACCTGAGTTCAAATGTGACCTCAGATGCTCAATACTCAATTGTGTGTGTCCTTGGGCAAGTCACTTTTAACCGTATTACCTTAAAATAAATAAATACAATTGCTATTTTTAAGGAAAAGGGCCTATGTGTACAAAAATATTTTATTAACTTTATGGTGGCAAAGAATTGGAAATCAAAGGAGTGCTCATCAATTGATGAATAACTGAACAAGTTGTGACTGTTGTGCTATGAGAAATGATGAAAGGGGGTCATATAGCAAGACCTATATGAATTGATGGACAGTGAAGTGAGATGAACCAGGAGATCATTGTACACTGTAACAGCAATATTGTGATCATGATCAACTGAAAGATTTGTCTATTCTGATCAATATAATGATGTAAGACACTTCCAAAGAACTCAAAATGAAAAAATGGCTATACAACTCCAGAGAGAACTGATGAACTCTGAGTGCAAATTGAAATATAAATTTCTCACTTTTCTTTCTTTTTAGAAAAATATGCCTAATATGGAAATATATTTTAAATGATCCCAGCTGTGTAGTGATATTGCTTACTGTCTGAATGGGTGGGGAAAGTTTTAGAAGGAAGGTAGAGAATTTGGAACTCAAAAATTTTTAAAGATTGTTATAAATAATGCATTTAAAAAAATAAATTGGTACTATATCTTTACCTATAGAAAATATATTCTCTAGACACCTTTGGTGTCTCATTTTGCCCATGCTCATCCTTAAGCAGGAAGAGAAAGTACTTTGGGTGATTCCCACACTCCTAGCATCTTACACAGTATTCCAGGCCCTTGGTAGGATCTCCCTTTCAAGGGGGAAAATATTTAGAGATAATAAGTCGTTGACTCTTCCTAGAATGCTTGGTCCAAAAAACTATTCTGTTGCTTTGTCATGCTGTTAGCTCTAGTTTCAACAACTCCTAACTTGCCCCAAGAATCCCTTGCCACTGACCTGTTGCCTCTGTCTATTGCTGTCCCTTCAACTCTTGTTTTCCTAGAGCATATAATTTCTTGGTAAGGCCTTGTGGTTGCTCAGGCTTACTTTTATGGAACTGACCATCCTATTTCTGTCCCTTTACTATACCAGCTCTCCAAAGTAAGCAATAATTAAATTCCTCATGGTTTCAGAGTCTAAGACACATAAGAGGTTTCACAGCTGACGATAAACCTAGGATAGAACTGAGGACTCCTGATTTTCTAGTCTGTATGATCCAGGTTATTCATATGCCATAGTTTCAGTTGTGTCCCTGAAGAATTTAAATTAGTCTTTATCAGTTTACTTAATTTTGTATTGTATGAATTTCAGAATATAAAATATAATTGAAAAAATTCATGTACTAAGTATCATGACTCTCTTTATAGGTTGTCAAAAAGGCAGATATGATCAACAAAAACATGACTCATCAAGTCCAAGCTGAGAGAGATGCACTTGCACTCAGCAAGAGTCCCTTTATCGTCCATTTGTACTATTCATTACAGTCAACCAATAATGTCTACTTGGTGAGTAATTTTTATTAATAAAATAGGGGTGTGTGACCCAGTGGATATAACTTGTAGTTATCAAAAAGTTAAAGGTGCTGTTCCAGTGTTAATAGGAGTTCTGAGAGACAATAGTAGAAGATGGCAGTGATTCTTAAAGTAATTTTTGAGACTATACTACTTTGTGACAATGCTTATTTTTGGAATGTATGTGTGAATAAATTCTGTACTGATTAAAAATGAGACAGTATTGGTATTTCATCCTTCCCAATTATTTTGGAGGAAATTTATGATAGTATGTATGTAAGTAGATTAAAAAATCATGGAGTTGGTGGTTCATTCTTAAAGTAATTACCAGGTCCTTTGGTCCTCCCTTTTCTCAGGGTTTTGTTGATTCTGCTCCTTGTTCCACCTCTTCTCAGTGTTGTTTTGGTATTTCATCATCTATATCAAACCCTCTAACTGTGAGTGGACATTCCCCAAGGTTTTGTGCTACGTCCTCTTCTCTTTTTAAACTCTCTCATTTAGTGACCTCTCCTCCTTTGGATGGGTTCAATGATTATTCTCTATGCAGATGATACTCAGGTGTTTTATTTACAAGTGTCTTTATTTCATCTTTCTCTTGAAATTTAATTCCACTTCACTAACTGCCTTTGGGCACCAAATATACCAGAGATGTTTCAAACTCAGCATATCCAAAGTAGAAGTTGGTTTTTTTTGTTCTTTTTTTATGTTTTTTGATTAATATCAGACATGCAACAATATGCAAATGTTGAAGCTTATAGTCAGAACTCTGGATTTTTTCTTTTAGCCAAAGGGAGAGAGGGATCCTGAATATGTAATCTGATCTCATAACCATGTTCTTCCTGCAAGTGGAGTAAAGCTGGCCAATTGGTGGAGGATATAGAACAATTGAAGGTAGTTAAAAAGATAAGAGTTGGTATAGGGAATGCAAAGCACTTTACAGATATTCACTTATTTTCTTCTTGAAGGAATCCTATTAGATGGGTGCTGCTATTATTCCTATTTTAAAGATCAGAAAATTGAGGCAGATAGAGATTAAGTGACTTGCTCAGGGTTATGTACTTACTAAATATCTGCTGTCAGATTTTTAACTCTGGTCATTCTATACATTACTTTCCTTCTGTAACACCTTCTTGCTGTTTCCATATCTAGTCTCCAAGTCTAGAATGATTCTCTTCATTTCTGTCTCTTAGAATTCCTTGTTTTCTTCACAACTCAACCCATGTAACATTTTTGAAAAGAAGTCTTTGCTGATTCCTATCCAACTTTGGTGTTCCACCTATACATACATACATACATACATACATATATAAATATATATATATATATATATATATATATAAATTTAAACTTTATATGGGGGTGAGTGTGTCTGCATGTGTATATGTGTGTATAAAAGAGTTTAAATTGCAGTTTTTGTCATTTAAGAAGTTTTTATTTTAGTTGGTAAATTCTTTTTCAAGTGTGAAATTTGTTCTGGAGATGAAACAAAATATTATGACAATTACATCTGTTATGTTTTAAAATTTGTTGATTTTATTTTTCATTTCCAACTTTTGGGTGTCCCAAGCATTGCTTTTTTTAATTTTGTTTATTTAAGGCAATGGGGTTAAGTGACTTGATCACACAGCCAGGTTATTAAGTGTCTGAGGTCAGATTTGAACTCAAATCCTCTTGACTCCAGGACTGGTGATCTATCCATTGTGTCACCTAGCTACCCCTCCCCTGCCCACAAGCTTTAAGTTTTAAGAGCTTAAAATTGCACTAGACTTTTGGGATACAGTGTTTTCTTTCCCAGAGAGCTGTCCTTTGTAACAAAGAATAAAAAAAGTAAACGAAAAACAGCAGTTCAGCAAAATGAGACTTTTCAACATATTAACCAAAGTCCAACAGTTATCCAGTGTCCTACTCTTATGTTTCTTACCTCTGCAGAGAAGGAGGGAGGTACATTTTCTTTTCTCTTCTTCAGGGCCATATCAAGTTTAAATTTATGAAGAATTATAGAAGTGATTTGACTGAAAACTTTTATGAGAAGAATAGTGTGGATTCAGAAAGATTAGTTCATTGTTTGGGAATGGAAGTCTAGATTAGTGGTTTTTTGATGGGTAAAAGATGAAATGACTGAGGATAGCAAAAGGTGGAGCTACCAAGCATTTCAATTTATTATGCAATATATGCTAACAAATCAGAAACAGTACCCTTTATCAGCTTTGGTACTGGACTCCCAACTACAGAAGGAGACTTTTATAGGTTAAAAACAATTGGATGAAAGATTAGGGACTTTACAAGTTGGGAGAGATGCAATTCCCCTGAATTCAGGAAAATAGGTGTTTACTTTCCACCTATCCCCACCCCCCAATGTCTGTAAATAATCAGGAACATGGAAATAATAGCTGATTAATAATCATAGGACAAGTTTTCAGATAAGACATGTGGCTTGCTTGAGATGTACAGTTGTTTGGATCTGACTGAGTTTGTGGTCAGTATTACCAGGGTCCTTAGTTAAGGGTCTCTAAAAAACAGAACTGGTCCAGGTTCCCAACTACACAAGGCTAGAATTCAAACAATACAAAAGGTTTTCTTCCAATTCACACACTTAAATAAGACTTTTCTCACAAGATAGAAATTGGACTAGACCATAACTAAATAGAAATGGAACTGAATTAGCTATAGAATTGTCACAAGAGGGAGTCACAAGTTCACTCCATTCCCACAGTTAACCTCTTACTTTTCAGTCCCCTCATTTCCCTAAATCTTTGAAGATGGAGCTATGGCATGACTCCAGGGAGAGCAACCACTTGGAGAATGGGAAGACTGTCTCCCCCCCCCCGCCCCAGAACCGATCATGGGGCTTTTTTCCACCCAACTGTTATATATCCCCGGGATGTCATCACTCTGATCCCTGCTATCAGGATCCAGACTTTCCCCTTTTGAGCCTGTCATCAGCCCCTTGCTGCAGTTAACACCCTAAGTAGGCAAACACTGCATCTTGGGTCCCACTGGGAAGAGGCTGCCATCAAATCGTGTTGTGGCTGTTGCCGGTGTTCCTAGAAGACCCTCTCCTTTTCCTTTTGGATGGTACAGTGAGTCACACAGGAAATAAGCACCCTTGGATGGGGTTCGTCTGTCATAAAAATCTTGACACTGCCTTTCCTCCCAAATCCATCTCTCTTCTGAACCTCCCTATTGTTGTGAGGGCATCATCTCCATCCTTCCAGTCACCCAGAGTCACACTACAGTGTCACCTCCTTCATCCTGTAGATCTAACCAGTTGCCAAATCTTGTCATTTCTCTTTCTAACATATCTCTTTCATTTGTCCTCTTATTTCTCTTCATGCAATCACAATCCTAGTTTAGAATCCCACTAAATTATTCTTGGACTAAGAGCCTCCTAATTGGCCTGTTTTTCTCAAGTCTCTCCAGTTAATCCTTCCCAACTGTCAAAATGAGTTTCCTAAAGCCATTTTCCTACTTATTAAACTCCAGGCTCTTGAATCCAGTATTAATTTCATCTTTATCTTATTTTTGAAAAAATGTCTATTTTGACATAAGTTTTATACTGTAATTATTTATATATTAGTACATCTGTATGGTTCATAGAAATAGGGACTGGCACTGTGATTTATTTCATACTTCTATATAGAGAAACTTGTACTGATGAAGGTTGTCCTCTGGAACTTACAGAGAAATGCTCATAGCATTGAGATGTTAAGGGATATACCTAGGGTCATATAGTCAGTGAAGATCAGAGTTAATAACCTTGAACCAGGTCTTCCTATTTCTACAACCAACTGTATTCACACGGCCATGCTAAATAAGTAAATATTCAGCGTGACACTTCATGATCAGAAGTTTGAAGTCCATTGTCTAAAGAGGACCGAAGTTTCCAGTAAGATATGTTCTTAGTTATTTAATTTTATAATTATGTTGTAGCACATCATGTAATTTTAAATGCTGTTAAATTTTCATTAGATTATAAATTATAATGTTAGATGATTAATATATCTTAAATATAATTTTTATTTTAAGCTGTACAAATGCTTTTGTGACAGGTGATGGAATATCTGATTGGTGGAGATGTCAAATCTCTCTTACACATTTATGGTTATTTTGATGAAGAAATGGCTGTAAAATATATTTCAGAAGTAGCACTAGCCCTAGATTACCTTCACAGACATGGAATAATCCACAGGTAAAGACTAACTTAACTTTAATCTGTATAAATATTTACATGTGATCATTTATACTACAAATACTATATTTACTATATAATTGCTTCTAATACATATAAATACTTACCTATTTAGCCAGAGACTAAAGCCCAGAAGTAGCCCGACTGAGCATGGGTATTTGCTTCATTATTCCATTATCTTCAAGTTATTGCCTGTTCTGCATCACTTCCTCCATTGTTGTTTTGGAAGAGTTCCTAGGCTTCTAGCACAGCATTTGTAGGCATGGTGGTGACTGTTTGCCTTTGCTGCCTCCTACAGGGCCTTGCACTAGCCTAGCTAGCTTGAAGTCTTTAGTGAAGTAGGTGTTAGTGTCTTAACCTTACTGGTTCTCTTCTTCTTCCATTTACCTATTTCCAAATTTTTTAAACTTGTCTCTGTACTTCTGCCTCTTCTGGACAGAAAAGACGAGAATCATATAGGTCAACTTGGTTTGGGATCTAATATTCAGGATGGCATGAGTAGGGATCTCTCATAACTGAGATATGCACAATGTCAAGCACAAGAAATATGTTGCTATTGAGATGTAATCATTTATCTAGTGCTTTTTTAGGTGGGATTTCAGAAAGATAAGAAGCCAAATGCATGGATTTTAGAGAGGATAAGAAGACTAAAATCTTAAGAAGCTGGCCTTGCTAGAACTTATGGATTTCTTTTCTTCAAGAGATTTGTATATTCACTCTAGCTTTTCACTACCAACTAACTTTAGATTTGTATAATTTTTTTAATTATGCAGGGATTTGAAACCAGATAATATGCTTATTTCTAATGAAGGTCATATTAAACTGACAGATTTTGGCCTTTCCAAGGTTGCTCTGAATAGAGGTAAGAAAATATTTGGTATTCTAAGAAAGAAAAACAAATTTGATATTAGTTATTTTTTATTATTTTGTATTTTATATAGTTATTTTATATTTTATTGTTTGACTTTTTTTCTTTGTAAGTTGACTCTTGTGAAGAACCCAAGGATTATTCACTCCAAGGTGTAGTGGAAAGTTCTAATACTATATTCTTTCTCTAAAGATGAATCATGAAGAAATTTTTTACTTCCTAATCTTTTATCTCCCAAGGTAGATATTGCATTTGATATCATTACTGATGAATGATAGCCATTAACTTTTAGGGAAAGACGCTCTCGGAATTCCAATTCCATCTGTATAATTCATTCAAGTATGGATCCATTTCACCTATGTTGCTTTGGAATCTTTTTGTGTTTATGTATCCATTGGGTATTATTTCAGTTACTAATGACAATGAATGTCATAAATTAAAGAAATATTTTTATCGCACAAAATGACTTTCCAAGGTATATTTTTCTACATATAATTAAGCAATTTTCCCTAGTTATTGAACACGTTGGTACTCACAAATAACCAATTGAAAATTCCAGTTTGATATGATTATTCATTTAGGAAAATAAAAAACTTGGTCATATCAACTATTCAGTAAATTGATGACATACTGACTTCTGGTATATTGTTATAAAACAAAGTAGGTTTTTTGGAAAATTTGTTTTATGTTGGACTTTTTCAAGTAAATGACTATTGACTTGAGAGGCACATGAATATTTTTAAATGAATTAATGTAACAGTATTTCCTCTTACTTATTTAGCAATTAATATGCTGGATATTCTTACAACACCATCAATGCCTAAACCCAGACAGGACTATTCAAGAACTCCAGGACAAGTTTTATCTCTCATCAGTTCTCTGGGATTTGTAAGTATTTCTCTAAAAAGATTTGTATAACCTACCCCCTTCCAAACACACATTTAAACTTTTAAGAGTTTATATAGCATACTTCAAAAGACATTTGGTCAAAATTAGAACATCTAAAATTTTAGGTGCATCAGGGAATTCTAACCAAGCTTACTGTTTGTATAAACTACAGTTGTTCTACTTAGTGTATTTTCAACAGTGGGAATTTTTTTTCTATATATATAGTATACACCAAATGGTGAGAAAATGCAAGAAACAGTTGAAGCTATTTCAAGCCCTGTAACTGAAATTTCACAGACTTCTAAGGATTCTTCTTGTCCTATGTCTATAGATCAAAAGGATAATGTTCTATATTCCAGTAAACTTCTTCAATCATGTGAGTATATGTAAACATACCAATCAAATAAGTTGTGGCTTATAATATTTTATTTTTATTATAATGGTTCTTTATTAAGATATCTCAATAAAATGACACATCTCTCTCAAGGTGAAGAGAGGTGAGGAAATCCCAAAATGCTAGGTCTTTTATGCTCTTTGTTTTTTTTTTTAATTTATTTTTATTAAAGATATTATTTGAGTTTTACAATTTTCCCCCAGTCTTACTTCCCTCCCCCCACCCCTCACAGAAAGCAATCTGTCAGTCTTTACTTTGTTTCCATGTTGTACATTGATCCAAATTGAGTGTGAAGAGAGAGAAATCATATCCTTAAGGAAGAAACAAAAACTCTAAGAGATAACAAGATCAGACAATAAGATATCCGTTTTTCTAAATTAAAGGGAATAGTCCTTGAACTTTGTTCAAACTCCACAGCTCCTTATCTGGATACAGATGGCACTCTCCATTGCAGACAGCCCAAAATTGTTCCTGATAATTGCACTGATGGAATAAGCGAGTCCTTCCATGTTGATCATCACTCCCATGTTGCTGTTAGGGTATACAGTGTTTTCCTGGTTCTGCTCATCTCACTCAGCATCAGTTCATGCAAATCCCTCCAGGCTTCCCTGAATTTCCATCCCTCCTGGTTTCTAATAGAACAAGTGTTCCATGACATACATATACCACAGTTTGCTAAGCCATTCCCCAAATGAAGGACATTTACTTGATTTCCAATTCTGTGCCACCACAAACAGGACTGATTTAAATATTTTTGTACAAGTAATGTTTTTACCCTTTTTCATCATTTCTTCAGGGTATAGACCCAGAGTAGTGGTATTGCTGGGTCAAAGGGTATGCACATTTTTGTTGCCCTTTGGGCGTAGTTCCAAATAGCTCTCCAGAAAGGTTGGATGAGTTCACAGCTCCACCAACAGTGTAATAGTGTCCCAGATTTCCCACATCCCTTCCAACAATGATTATTATCCTTTCTGGTCATATTGGCCAATCTGAGAGGTGTGAGGTGGTACCTCAGAGAAGCTTTAATTTGCATTTCTCTAATAATTAATGGTTCAGAGCAATTTTTCATATGGCTATAGATTGCTTTGATCTCCTCTCTGTAAGTTGTGTGGCTTACATATCTTGTATGTGAGTTCAATAAATATTTATTGAATGTATGATTTAAAGTAAAAAAAATAATGCTTTCCTTCAAATAAAAATGTTTACTTTGCAAAGCTCTTTAAAAAGATAAAATCTCCATTATCTGATAACAATATTTTAAATGTTTGAGAATATTTGGAATAGTTAATGACACATCAAATTATGTACATAATTATCCTTTTTGACATGCATCATAGTAACTTTATTAAGTCAACAATTTTATAGTGTTTTTATAGTTAAGAGGAAAGTTGCTTCATAATCTGCAACTGTTTGAGTGACCACTGAACAAATGTTTTATTCTATATTTACATTGCCAGTGGTACCTAGCATTTTTTGGAATAGTCATTTTTTTTATTTCAAGAATTTCATGAACTTTTGTGAGATAGAATTCATTCTGTTGGAATCCATTAATTGAGGAAAATATGTGAAAAGGTCTTTGAATTTAGTAGTGTCTTTAAATGGTTTTGTATTTTATTAATCACAACAGTATTTTCATACATTTGAAAATAGTGATAGATATTGTGAAACATTCTCAAAAGATTTTATTTTACTATGATTCATGTTCTATTTTAGACCTTAGACCTTAGACTAATTCTAAGGGTTGGAGAGGTGATCAGGATTTCCTGCCCAATTCCCAACATTTTAAAGCTAATGTCTATTCAGTGAAGAGTTACATAATAAATGTTATTACACTTCATCACCTAAGGCAAAAGCACAATCCAAGGTGAACCAGATATGCATATTTTGGTGAGATTATTAAAGGAATTTCTGTTTAACTGAGTTATAACCAACAGTCTCAGAATTGGAAGACTTAGACTTTGATCTTTGATATATCTTTTGATCTTCCATCTTTGTGAGGGTTGCGATATGTCCAGTGCAATCTTAGGTTACATTGTTCTTGCTTTCTTGGTGAAAACACTCCACCTCTGCCATTCATCCTTATCCCTGAGGTCTCCTGCTCTTGGGATGTCTTTCAAGATTTGTGAGCACGTATTAGCCCAAGCTAGTAACTGGTGAAGGACAGCACAGGGTTGTGAGATGGTGTGTGTTGTGTTGTACTAGGACTCTCAGATGTTTAGAGGGAAGTGACACGAAGATGCCCGAGAAGCTAAGAAGGGGCCAGCAAAGAGTGGCAGAGTCGGAACTTTATTTTGGGAACATCATTTTGGCCACTGAATGATAGACTGGAAAAGAGTGGAGGCAAGGAAGCTGAAGGCTTTAGGAAGTACTTACATCAGGGTGATATCACTGTCAGAGGGGAGAAAGAGAAACGCTAGGAAAAAATTCTTTAGCTCCTTGAAATCCTGATAGCAACAAAATGTTCTTGTCAAATTTTTGCCTCAGGGGAAATAAAACCAAAAGCCTAGAACTTCAGGACAAAGCTCATGCTGGGTTGAGCTGTGCCTTGAGGAAGACTTCATATTGTAAATCTTTGGATACAGAGGTGTCTAATTCATTATGAAATATATTGGGTAGAGGGCAGCTAGTTGGCGCAGTGGATAGAGCACCAGCCCTGGAGTCAGAAGGACTGAGTTCAAATGTGACTTCAGACTTTTAATTACCTAGCTGTGTGACAATTGGACAAGTCACTTAATCCTACATTGCTTTGCAAAAAAAAAAAAGAAAAGAAAAATATGTTGAGGAGATTTAGCATATTCTGATAAATATTCTGATAAGTAGATTTTGGAGTACTATTAATTTTTTTAAATATATGTATATATGTATTTTGGAATCTTTAAACTGTCTTGAGAAAGTGAGTTTTTGTTTAAATAGGAGAGAGGTATTGCCCCTCTTGGAGTAAAAAAATCCATTAGTTTAAATGTCAGCTGGAAGGGAAGGGAAGAAACATGCAATAAGACAAAATTTTATATTCTTTTTTTTTTTTAAGATTTTGCAAGGCAGTGGGGTTAAGTGGCTTGCCCAAGGCCACACGGCTAGGTAATTATTAAGTGTCTGAGGTCGAATTTGAACTCAGGTACTCCTGACTCCAAGGCTGGTGCTCTAGCCACCCCAAAATTTTATATTCTTGATAAAATAATGAATTCATGTCAAATAGCAAAAAAAAAAAATTACAAGTAAATTCTGGCAAACATTCAAAGAATAATTATTACAATCCTACATAAGCTATTTGAAAATATTAGGTAAAAGGAGTCCTACCAAATTCCTTCTATGTTATAAATGTGGTTTTGATATTAAAGTTGTAGGATATAAAATAAACCTACATAAATTCAGCATATTACTAACAGAACCCAATAGGAAAAGATAGAAAGAAAATTTTCATTTAAAGTTATTACAGAAAATAAAAAATACTTGAGTCTACTGCTAAGACAAATCAGAAACTATATATAAACACAATTATGAGACACTTTTCTCACAAATAAAGAGAGATCTAACAATTAGAGAAATATTAATTGCTCATGGGCAGTCTGAGCCAATATAATATTCTACCTAATTTATTTATTGAGTGCTATACCAATCAGACCACCAAATAATTATTTTTATAAAGCTACAAAAAAATAATGAAACTCATCAGGAAGAGTAAAAGTTCAAGAATATCAAGGAAATAATAAAAAATGTGATATAAATTATGTTTATATATATATACATAACTGTTTTATATATATATACACACATTACTGTTATAAAGTAATATATATATATATAAAACTGCCATAAAATATTATTTAAGAAATATGGTAGTAGCTTAGGAACCCAATATACAGTAGTAATAGCCACAGTGATCTTGTGTTTGATGAACCAAAGAACCAAGATTTGGGGGTAAAACTCACGTTTTTGCCAAATTATTGGGAAAACTGGAAAGCAATTTGTCAGAAACTAGGCATAGACCAACATCTCACACCATGTTCTAAGATGAGGTAAATGATTTAGACATAAAAGACATGACTTAGATATAAAAGATAATGTAATATAAGCAAATTAAAGGAACATGGAAAAAAATTTTTTTTAGGTTTTTGCAAGGCAAATGGGGTTAAGTGGCTTGCCCAAGGCCACACAGCTAGGTAATTATTAAGTGTCTGAGACCAGATTTGAACCCAGGTACTCCTGACTCCAGGGCCAGTGCCACCTAGCTGCCCCAGAACATGGAAAATTTTAGCTGTCAGATTTATGGATAAAGGAAGATCTTATTGATGAAACAAGAGATGAGAGAACCATGGGATATAAAATGGACAGTTTTGATTACATGAGAAGGCAAATCCAGTGCACCTCATTTCTCAAATATATAGGCAACTAAGTCAAATTTATAAAAAATTTTCCATTTGATAAAAAGCTTTCAATAGTCATTTCAACAAATACTCTAAATCATTACTCATTAGAGTAATGCATATTAAAATAACTTGCAGGTGCTACTTCACACTAATCAAAATATGACAGAAAAGGAAAATGATAAATGCTAGAGGCGATGTGGTAAAATTGAGATACTGAGGCACAGTAAAGTTGTGAATTGGTCCATCCATTCTGGGGAGCAATTTTTGAAGTATAGCCAAAGAGATAAAAAGCTGTGCATCTCTGACCCAGCTATAATACTATTAGGTCTGTATCCCAAAGAGAGCAAAGAAAAGGAAAAAGGATCTATTTGCACAAAAATACTTTGGTAACTCTTTCTGTCGTAGCAAAGAATTGGAAATTGAGGGGTTGCCTATCAATTGGGGAATGATAGAATACTGTTGTGCTACAAGACATAATGATTATGGTTTCAGAAAATCCTGGAAAGACATTTATGAAATGATGCAAAAGGAATTGAGCAGAACCAGGAGAATATTGTGCACAGTAATAACAATTTTGTAACAATGGTCAACTGGGAAAGATTAAATTACTCTGATCAATAGAATGGTCCAAGATAATTCGAGAGGATGCAGCAATCTCCAGAAAGAAAACTGATAGGAATGCAAATTAAAGCATATTTTCTAGATTTTTCTTGATTTCATTTTTGCAACATAGCTAATAAAAATATGTTTTACATGACTTCATGTGTATAAGTGATATTTTTTCTTCTCAATGTTTGGGGAGGGACTAGAGGAAGAAGAGAGTTATTAAAAAAATAAGAATACATTGACATAGAAATCAACAAGACATAGGATAAACAAAACTGAGTTTTTTAAAATGGAGGAAAACCAAAAGAAAGATTTTACGAAGGTAGAATCAATAGGATTTGGCACTATATTCAGTATGGGCAGATGAGAAAGAATTAGGAGTCCAAGATGATAGTGGTACACTGTGTGTGTCTGGGAGAATGGTGGCACCTTTGACTCTAATAGGAAAGTTAGGAAGTGGGGAGAGTTTTAGAGTAAAAGTTTGGTTTTGGGTGTGTTGAATTTGAAATGAGACATAGTTTCAGATGACCATTAGGTATTTGTAAATGTGAGACTGAACATCTGGAGAGGTTAGGGCTGGACCTTAGGTTAGATATAAGAATTATCAGTTTAAAGAAGATAATTAAATCCATGGAAGCTGTGACTCAAAATCTCAAGAGAATAATCAAGAAGAGGCTGCCATTGTTGGGTCAAAGAATACAGAGAAGTCAAGAAGGGTGACAAGAAAAAGTCATTTAATTTGGCAACTAAAAGATCATTGGTAACTGTTAATGTAATTGGGAGATTGCATGAAAGGAGAGGCTCCTGAGACATGGATTTTAGACATGGGTTTTTTCTTGGAGTTTGGCTGGGAAAGGGAGGAGAGACCGAACAAAACTGGTTGATTAGTTTTGATTTAGACTACTAACATTTGCCCCTTCTAACAGACTCTTGATTTAACTTTGGATTTTCATGATTATTTTTTTAACTTCTAAATTATTTAAGTCTCCATGGATATGTCTATAAGTTATACATATGTCTGTATAGATAGATAGATATGTTTGGTAGAAAAAATAGTATTGTTTTGGATTAAATGTTAATGTTATATAGAAAATAGTTCTCTTTCTAGCAAAAGTGATTTTTATTCTGTTGATTATGTTAGCAGAGGAAAAAGTGCACTTAAATTAGTAAAAAAAAATGAGTATAAACTTTACATTATAGCTTTGAAGTACATGAACTTTTACTATTTCTTCATTTCAAGGTCTTGATACTGCTATTTTAAACCCTGGGATGCCAGTGAAGTATCTGACTCCCAATCTCCTTCAGTCCAGAGCTACACTTGGTACTTCTAGTACCAGCAGCCAGTCTCACACTTTTGTGTCCAGCCTGGAGTCCGAGTGTTGCAGCAGCCCCCGATGGGAGCAGGACAACCAGGTTAAATTTGGTTCTCTCCCCGCCTTTTTCCAATAATGATGATGAATGTCATGAAATAAGTGTAGTACACTGCATAGCCAGTCTTATCTAACCAACAAGATAAATATTCTTTGTTTTCCAGATATTCAGATTGCTCTCTGTTCTGTTAACTATTCTCAATTACACTGCGTGTTGGATGAAATCCATTTAGACTGTCTTCTGAAAAAATTTTTGAATAAATATTTCTAACTTAATTTTGAATAAACATTATGGATTGTAGACCTTAAAAATGTTGAATCGTTGTTCCACTTATTGGCTAAGATTCCATGTCCTACATCTTCTATATACTATTTTGATATGATTATTTGATTTAGTTGATAGCTATACTCTCTACCTTTAACTAAAAATTAATGGTCTCTACAAATATTAGTGATTAAAAAGAGGATTAACTAATATCTTTATATTAAGGTCCATGTGTTTCTCAGAAATCACATAAGATCCATAGATGTTTATTGGACTTGATTTTCTTTTTTCTTCTCCCAACATTTGTATCTTAATAGAAATTATATTTTATCATAAGTATAATTATTGTAACTTGTGATTTTAAGGCAGTATTTAAAAGAAAAATTAAATAAGATGGGTTTTGTATTGTTACTACAGGTACAAGAGCTAGAGTTAGTTATGAGGTTCTCTTTTCATCATAACAGAAAAAATAAATCATGAAAAACTAAAAGAATGAGCATCTTTAGCCTCAACAAACATGGGTTATTAAGAGAAAGCTAATTCTCCATACTTAGCACAGTGATCACTTTTTCTAACATAGAAGGCATTAACCAACCACTAATTCAATGAAATATGCTCTTAAAATTAATGTAGGAGAATTATTTAGCCAGATTATTTTCTCAACTCTTTTTAGCCTTAATTTGCATGTTTAAGTATTAAGTCTGAATTTTACTAAGTGAAATTAAAATTAATACTAATCTTTTAAGGCTACTTCATTAGAGAAGACTAGAATTCCTATTATTTACCAACAGTGCATGATGAGCTAGCCTTAACTCAGGAAGACCCATGTTCAGGCCTTAACTCTACCTCATCATCTTGGCTGTGCTGTTCAAACTGAATAACCCGTTAGTGCCTCAGAGGCTCACATTCTGAAGAAATGCTGCTCATAGAGCATGTGCTGATTGAACTGGTATGGAGGAAGTTTCTTCACCAGGAATTTCCTCCATTGAGATAAAATCACAGTCCAGTTCAACTTAAATCAATTAATTTCATAGAAAAGTGGTAAAATATTGAGATGGCTTTTTACTGACCCACAAGTTGATTTGATCTTGATCTACTAATATTATGCAAGATCAACCTGACATAATGATAGAGGGCCGGATGCCTGTCTCACCTTTGGCACACATTGGCCCCTGGGAAGGTCCACATAACCAACTAGAAGGCACAGAGAAGGTGTTGACCCTGAAGAGGAGGGAAGTGTTCACCCAAGAGCTCTGTACCAGTCATATAATAGGTCTAGCCCTTAGGATTCCATTGCCTATAATGATTATTTGTAAAGTTTCCCATTTATACTTGTTTGCTTTTTTTTTCTAGCTTGCCAGTCTACCTGTAGCCTCTTTAATCTTTTAATTTTTCTCACATTTCCAGGTTAATCTTTCTTTTGTGTAGATCTGCTTAAAATCCTTCAGTGGTTTTCTACAGCTTGCCTTAACCCTCTACAACCTTGTGGGTCTTTTTCTTTTCCTCATCTTGTACTGCCCTTCCATATGTCTTCTGTTCATTCCTCACTGTCAATTAGGTACATCAAGGCTCCTTCCATTTCCTTTGTTTGACACACCATCACCCTGTCCCCCCTGTCCCCAACCCCACTATCTCTTAATCCTCCTTTAGATTTTGAAATCCTGTATCCTCCAAATGTTCAAAGACAAGAAGTCTTTTCACTTGGGAAGGAAATGATCACACAAAGAACATAAACTTTTGAAATGACTTCAGTTTCTTTAGTATAGTTTTTATATGATTTGAATATTTATATGTTCTGTGTTCCCTGCTAAATTGCAAGCTCCATTAAGAAAGGAATCAATTCTTATGATTTTGAATCCCCATCAAAGCTTAGCATAGTGCTCATATGTAGTAGATACTTGACAATTGTTTTTGAAAGTCTATTTGAATAAAGGTAAGAATGTGAAATAATTTGTCATAAGTTGGGGTGGAATTATTAAATTATAATTTTTTTTCTTTAGGAAAGTGATGATGCACTTTGTTCTGCATCTGTGAAAATGAGTAGTGATGCAGTGGAAAAGCCTTCAAGTTCTCAACTTGTGAATGCTAAAGAAACCAAAAGTTTAAAGAAAAGGGATCTTGAGTCAGCTATTTCTCCAATTGGTGTTAGTAATGCTTTCATGCCTGGTAATGGAGGGACTGCTTCATCAATTACTTCAGAAGCCAAAAATATTGTTAGAAAATGCCTTTCTGAAGATAAAGTTTGGGAAGCAAAAGAACTTTCAGTAATAAATAAAGGTTGTAAGAGTGCTGAGGCCATAGAGTCTGGTTTCCAACAGCCACCTCATTTTTTAGTGGATTCTGGCAAAGGTGATATGGTTGAGGAGCATGAAGAGAAAAAAACCTTAAAGAGGAGCTTTAAATTAGTTGACTCTAGTCCCTGTGAGGAGATTATCCAGAACAAAAAAAACAGTTCAGAGTATAGACGTGGTTATAATATCGATTTTTATTCAAATCAAGATACAAGTTTGACAACTGATAGCCAGTGCCTTATACTGCTTGGAGATAGAAACCATCAAGTTGACTATGATAACAAGGAGAATATTGTCAACAGTTCTGTTTGTGAGCAACAGACACCAGAAAGATTAGCTGCTGAAATGGTAGAGAAAAATCTTATGTGTGAACTAGATGAAGACTGTGAAAAGAACAGTAAGAGGGATTCCTTGAGTTCTAGTTATCTGTATTCTGAGGATGATAGAGCTCAGAAAAGTATATATATGGAGTCTGATGTGTCTTTTCCTGGAATGTCTGTAAATGAAAGCTCCTTAGAGAACCACTCCTTGGATCAAGATAAAAGTATTAAAGAATTCTCTTTTGAAGAATCAAAAATTGAAGACCTAATGACCATATCACCAAGCTTTCAAGAAAGCAACTCACCCGGAGAGGATATTCAGAATGCTAAACATCATAGCATGTTAGCCCCTTCCTCATTGGAGGTGGTAAGGGCATTAAATCTATTTAAGAAAAATGCTGTTGCTTTTCGAAGTTACAACAGTCAAATAAATACATCCAATGCATCCGAACCATCGAAAATTAGTATTGCTTCTTTGGAAAGAATGGATATCTCCTATGCTTATACTGGTTCTTATCCCATGTCATGTACCCCTGCACAAAAAGATAAGACATCTTTGACATATCAGGTATGCATATAATTTTTCTAATTTTTAATTGCAAAAAGTATTTACCTTATGAAATTTGTAACAATTCCACCTAATGTTTGCATGATACAATATTTTTCAAATGTTTTCATCTTCTTCCTTTTGATATAAACTCTGATGTTTGTCCTTCATTTTTTGAAGAAGACCATGACATCAGGGAGGTGATTCCAAGACAAGCAAGTGAATTAGATTTGAGTGAGGGGATACAGTGCTAAGTCACCAGCCTCACTTTCTCCTCCAGAGCTATCTGGGTCTAGTGGTCAGATATGAATCAGGAAGACTGGAGATGGCCCTGGATGAGTGGCAATCGAGGTTAAGTGATTTCCCAAGGTTATACAACTAGTGAGTGTCTGAAGTCAGATTTAAACTTAGGTCCTCCTGACTTCAGGACAGTGCTCTACCCCCTGACTCACCTAACTGCCCTAATATTGATTAGATATAGCTAGTCAAGTCCAAGTGAACTCAGGTTTTTCTCTGGCTCTAAGCCCAAGGCTTCTTTGACTGTAACTCTGGGAGGTAAATAAGTACTATTCCCATTTTCGAGTTGAAGAAATTAAAATTCAGAGATCACAAGGTACTTTTTTCAAGGTGAATCTGTAGTATACATAGGTTTAGATTAAGATCCAGGTGTTCTGACCCTCACTCCATTGTTGTTTCAAGTAAAGGGTGTTCAGGGAGGACTAGCGCCTCTGACAAGAAGGCTTGTTGAATCCTTTTCAGGGTTGCTCATCCATCTTTGGTGTCCACCTCTGGCCTCTAGAAGCTGTAGCATGGGCAGTGGCCACAGCCTGATAAAACCAGCTTGGCAGATGAGCTCAGCCGGGGGATGGTAAACCAACAGGCTTCAACCCCATCAGCAAGTTAGGGAGATGGGTGAAAGAGAACAATTTGATCTCTCCAAAGAGAATAAAGCTAATAGCTTTGTGTAACTTTTTCTTATTTAAATCTAATTCATGAGCAAATTATCACTGGTTCTTTTTGAAAATGAAAGATGGAAGACAACAATAACCATGCATACTTTTTGATATATTGATTTTTTTTCTTTCTTTTTTTGGGAAGCATTCAGGGTTAAGTGACGTAGCTTTTAAATGTCTGGACTCAAGTCCTCCTGACTCTAGGGCCTGTGTTCTATCCAATTTTGCTACCTGGTTGCTGTGATTCTTTTTTTTTTTTTTTTTTTTTTTTTAAGGTTTTTGCAAGGCAGTGGGGTTAAGTGGCTTGCCCAAGGCCACACAAGCTAGGTAATTATTAAGTGTCTGAGGCCAGATTTGAACTCAGGTACTCCTGACTCCAGGGCCAGTGCTCTATCCACTGAGCCACCTAGCTGCCCCTGTGATTCTTTTTCAAACCCATGCTTTCCATTATAAAAATTCAATTCATAAATATAAATTCTTGTGCTCACTTCGGCAGCACATATACTAAAATATAAATTCTTTTTTTCTTTTCGTTTTTTTGCAAGGCAAATGGGGTTAAGTGACTTGCCCAAGGCCACACATCTAGGTAGTTATTATTAAGTTTCTGAGGCTGGATTTGAACCCAGGTACTCCTGACTCCAAGGCCGATGCTCTATCCACTGTGCCACCTAGCTGCCCCTATAAATTCTCTTTTAAAAATACTCATTTTCTGAGAATCTTTTTATTTACAAACTCGTTTTTTCCCCCATGATGAAGTTTAATAAACACATTGAATTTGAGCACGTCCCTCAGCTTTGGAGTTTCAACTATCTCATCTATCTAATCAGAACCCTATTTCATAGAAGGCATTTGTGTTACAAAGACCAAATGAGATAATTCACGTGAAAGTACTGAGAAAGTACTTATGAAGTTGTACCATGCCGTGTAAATGTAAGAGGTTATTTATGCCTTCCTCTTACTAATTATTCTATTGCTCTCATAAACTCACTTATCTTCTTTTTTAATGAGTCCTAGTGATTTCTCAAGCATGTTCTTTGTGTTTCTTACAACTCTAAATCTGAATGTGCCTAGGCTAGACAGTTGAACAGTATCAGTAACCTTAATTATCACTACTTACAAGTACACATTTTTTATTATTATTTTTTTATTAAAGATATTATTTGAATTTTACAATTTTTTCCCAATCTTGCTTCCCTCCCCCACCCCCACCCCACAGATAGCACTCCCTCAGTCTTTACTTTGTTTACAAGTACATATTTAGTCTTTTACAGTTTACAAAACAGTTTCCCACTTTCCCAAAGCACTTCTTTGCAAGTTTGTAACAAATCTGAAGGTTTGTAGGTAAAGGCTCTTATAGAGATGAGGAGCCTGAGAAACTGAGGTTAAGAAAAATCTTGAAGGTTCCATACTGGACAGAGCTGGTCTTTGGACCTAGGCTGTTCATTGATTCTAATAGGAAGGCTTTAAAATTAGGCTTTTATTATGATTCCATTTTCAGGATATATTTTAACAATTGTCATTTCATAATTGGCATTTCTCAAGTGTATGTTTTAAGTCTAATAGGCTGTAATTTACAATTTTCATTTACTGTTAGGGTGACAAAGTACTGTAATATTTAAATATTAGAAAATTAAGGACTTTTATGGTGATTTTAAAACTTTGTAGCAGACTCCTCGTCAAACAAAGTCAGGGACTCCATATCGAACACCGAAGAGTGTAAGAAGAGGAGCAGCCCCAGTGGATGGTGGGCGAATTCTTGGCACCCCTGACTACTTGGCACCTGAGTTGTTGTTGAGCAGTTCTCATGGTAAGACACAAAAATTAAGTTAAGTGTTTTTTTAATTATTTATTTGCCTAGGTAGTTATTCTATTCTGTGCAAGGGTTAAACTCCAAAATAAAAAAAAGTCAGGCCTGTCACTTTTCTCTTGGCCTCAGCTTCACCTCTGAAAGAACATGATGACATCCACATTCATTTACAGCTTTGGCTCTAGGATCCTAGAAAGACTTGATTCATTTGTGATTGGAGCTAGAAAGAACTTGGAGAGGTGAACAAGAATAGCTTTTCATATTATATATAAAGAGCAAAGGATCATCTAGAGCTTTTTTGTACCAGGCACTGTTCTAAGCACGTGACTATTATTACCCCATTTGATCTTCCTAACAACTGTGTGGGGTGGATGATAAGGAAACTGAAGCAGCCAGGTTAAATGAGTTAGTCAGGGTCACCTAGCTAGGCAGTATCTGTGGCTAAAGTTGACCTTAGGTCTTCCTCTGTCCACTGTACCCACAGTAGGGTAGATCCTGACACGAATATGGTAGAAAGGGTGAATAAGATTTGTAAGTCCCTCTCCCGAACTTCATATAGTTTTAAGATTTGCAAATGATGTGTCTAATTACTGTTCTCTTATATGCAGGATTTCTGACTTCTGGTGAGTGAACTTTCTATAAAGTATTTGACTAAACAGAACAGTCAAAGTATAACGAGATCATATTTCTAAGGAGATTTTTAAAAAATTGATTTCAGATATGTGTCAATTACCTTACTGTTTCCTGAGTAGTAAGGTATCTAGACAGGACCCCGAAGGCAAGATTCATCTAATAACATAAGTTGAGTTTCCCGTCTTGGGATAGAGGGAGCACCTGAGAAACAAGCTGGAATGAGAAGTTAAGAAATTATTCTAGATTCCATATACAAGATTCTATATACAAGAATTTACGTTTCATTTTGTCATTTCAGATTTTAGAAATGGGTTTCATCTTAGTATCCAGGTTTTATAAACCATAAAGTTATTCTCTTTATTTATCTGGATGACTTAATGTATTCTATTTAGCAACATCATAATAATGTCCTTTTCCAAACTTGTGATCTTATTAGACTTTGACTAAAGTATATTCGCAGACATGGCATATATTTGTAGACATCCATGTATTTATTTTTGGTGTATTGCGTGTTTGGGCTTAACTGGAAAAGGGGCTTTAATTTCTGTCT
The DNA here is from genome assembly GCF_037893015.1 of Macrotis lagotis. NCBI lineage: Eukaryota > Metazoa > Chordata > Mammalia > Peramelemorphia > Peramelidae > Macrotis > Macrotis lagotis. The sequence goes on along the minus strand of NC_133664.1, from coordinate 66,385,864 downwards.
TTAAAACACACTAAAAATGCACTTTTTCCAGACTTTCCATTCTTATTTCAATGTAATGAAGCTTCAGTTTCCTAAAATAATTTTAAAGACTCAAAATTACAGAAGTAATTTTTAAATGTTTCATTACATGGTTTACTAACTCTCTTAAGACTTAGGGGAATTGTGCTTCTCTGAAGCCAAAAAAACCCAATCTTGCCAAGTATATGTATTTAATGTGCTTTAGGGAGAAGGTAAAATTGTTTTGTATCATAGGTGCAAAAGCACTTTTTTCATCCTATTGGCACATTTCATAATCCTTTGCCTGCTTTTATAATGAAATGGTGGCAGTTGCTTGACTAAAATATAATTTTTTAAAAAAATTAGCTTCTGATTCATTTAAATAAATTAATCTTTGTATGTCTTAACACTGTAGTACATTAGAATTCCTCTGTCAAACTTGTGGTAATTAAGGTAGAACCTGGGCCAAAGTTTATTTTGTTTGGCAAACTTCTTCAAATATAGACCAGGTCAGAAATGTAAACCATATTTTGCAATCATTATTTGAAAAACTTTTCCAAATAATTTTAGATCTACTAAAAGCATCCACTTATCTGCACACAGTATACATACTTTGCAAAAATCAGTTTATCGGTTAAAATAGATCCCTTCAATAAAGGCAGCTGAGTTGCACAGTGGATAGAGGATTGAGCTGGAGTCAAGGAAAGCTCATCTTCCTGAATTCAAGTCTGGTCTCAGACAATTTATTACCTGGATGACCCTTAGCAAGTCATTTAATTCTGTTTGCCTCAGTTCCTCATCTGTAAATGAGATGGAGAAGGAAATGGCAAGTTGCCCCAGTATCTTTGCCAAGAAAACCCCAAATAGGGTCAAGAAAACTTGGACACAACATAAAAATGACTGGACAAATAGCAACAGTACTTAAAACCATCGTTTGAATGAATGTGTTAGCCTAATTTGGATTACTATATGTATTTTTTTAATTAAAGATTTTATTTATTTTGAGTTTTACAATTTTTCCCCCAATCTTAACTTTCCTCCCTACTGTATGTATTTAGATGTAGAAACTAGAAAAAAATTCACATTTTGACTTCCTATAAAAAATTGACCCAAAGTAAAGGGATTTTGTTGTAAAATAAAGTTGTATTAAATTGCAGTAACAAATTATTCAAGATGACTTAGATTTAACTAGCTTTGCCTTTAAAAGAACATTAGCATATCAAATTAGAGGTTCTCTCTCTTTTAGATTTTGCATGGCAGTGGGGTCAAGGCCACACAGCTAGGTAATTATCAAGTGTCTGAGGCTGGATTTGAACTCAGGTACTCCTGACTCCAGGGCTGGTGCTCTATCCACTGCGCCACCTAGCCGCCCCTGGTTCTCTCATTTTTAACCACCTTACCTAAATTAATATTATTAAATTAATAATTGCTAAATTAATAGTGATCTATTGTTCATCTATTTAAATAGAGGAAGGATCTTAGAAATTATTTTTATTTTCCTGTTTTTGTTTTAGTTGTGAGCTAGGATTTTAATCATGATTATGTTCAGGAAAAGAACAAATATGGGGAGCATTGCCCAGTGGTAGAATGGGAAGCAGTAGGTCAAGATGTAATTCTTATTTCTTAGTGGTTTTTTAAATTCTAGATTTATTATGTATTCTTAGTGATTTTTTTAATTCTTAGACACTTCATCAAACTCTTAAATTTCACATAAAAGATGCCATATTAAGATATACAGAACATTAATTTAAATGATTTAATTAAGGCCAGCCAAGAAATGCCTTTTCTTTGACTCATTCTGGGTTATGAATAAACCAAAATTTCTTAGAAGATAAAGGAGGAAGTCTTAAAGAAGAATTATTTCACTTGAGAAGATTGGCTCATCTGTATCTAATTAGATAAAAAGCTCAAGAAGTCATGCTTTGACCTTGGAAAATGACTGTAATTTCAACTCCTTCTTAAATTTCAGGTCCTGAAGTAGATTGGTGGGCACTTGGAGTTTGCTTATTTGAGTTTCTAACAGGAATTCCACCCTTTAATGATGAAACACCACAGCATGTATTTCAGAATATTTTGAAAAGGGGTAAATTTTTTCTGTTAAGTCTTATTTTATTAATGTGTTTTATTTATTTTAGCAATAATTGACAAATCTGTGTATATATATATATTTGTAGATATTCCTTGGCCTGAAGATGAAGAAAAATTATCTGATAATTGTCAGAGTGCAATAGAGGTCCTTTTAACAATAGATAGTTCAAAAAGAGCTGGACTAAAAGGTAAGGTTTAATATCATTTGACTTAAAATTTAAGTTATTGATGCCTTTGTTTTTAACCTGTTTTTTTCCTTTTATATTGTCTTCCCCTTGGGGCAGCTAGGTGGCGTAGTGGATAGAGCACCGGCCTTGGGAGTTAGGAGTACCTGGGTTCAAATCCAGTCTCAAGACACTTAATAATTACCTAGCTGTGTGGCCTTGGGCAAGCCACTTAACCCCATTGCCTTGAAAAAACACTCTCTCTCTCTCTCTCTCTCTCTCTCTCTCTCTCTCTCTCTCTCTCTCTCTCTCTCTCTCCCTCTTAATATATATATATATATATATATATATATATATATATATATATATATGTCTTCCCCTTACTTTATAAAATGTATTTCTCTGATTAAATTCCCTATCTCATTTTTAAGTTTTAAAAATCTTTTGAGTGTTGAGTTTCACATTTGTCTCCCTCCTCCCCAACAGAAAGCAACCTGAAATAGGCTATACAGGTATAACCATGCTAAACATAGATCCATATTAATCCTGTTGTGAGAGAAGAATCAAATTGAAACAGGAAAAAATTTATAGAGAAAAAACATAATTTGTAAAAACAACTTTTTAAAATGAAAATAGTAAACTTTGGTCTGCATTTAAACTCCACAGTTCTCTAGATATGTCTTTATTGTACTACTTAGTCTTTATTGTTCTACTGAAATATAAAGTCCATTGTAGTTGATCATCACCCAATGATGCTGTTAGTGTGCACAGTGTTCTCCTGGTTCTGCTCACTTCACTTAGCAACAGTCCATGCAAGTCTTTCCAGCTATTCTGAAGTCCTGTCCCTAATGATTTCTTAGTCGTTGTTCCATCACATTCATATACCAGAACTTGCTCAATTATTCCCCAATTGGGCATGCTCTCAATTTCCAATTCTTTGTCACTATGAAAAGAGGTGCTTTAAATATTTTTGTGCATGTGGGGTTTTTAACACTTTTGGGGATCTCTTTGGAATATGAACCTAGTAGTGGTATTACTGTCATATCTCATTTTTTAAAAATATTTTTATTTCGGGGTAGCTGGGTGGTGCAGTGGATAGAGCACTGGCCCTGGAGTCAGGAGGTCCTGAGTTCAAATGTGACCCCAGATACTTTTACCTAGCTGTGTGACCTTGGGCAAGTCACTTAATCCCATTGTCTTGCAAAAACCAAAAATAAATTTTTTATTTCATCTTTACTAATGTCCAATATCCAAGATAGGGAATTAATACAGATTAATGTTATCTCAACAGCGAAGCCTGTAAATGTGACCAAAAGGTATGAGCAGAGTTTGAAAGAAGAATTGCAAGTAGTTAATCAATTTGAATTGCTTCAAATCACTTGTAACAGGAGAAATGTGATTTAAAACAATTTTGCAGTTCACTTTGTAGTCAGCAAATAAAAAAATTAAAATGTCAAAGAGACTATGAAAAGGCAGACATAACTAATCCACTGTTGGGGGTATTTCAGATTTTCTAAATTCTGGAAGACAGTTTGGAATTTTATGCTCCCAAAGTTTTATTGAATGTATTTTGACCCAGTAATACCACTACTAAGTCACAAGGAGATCATGCACAAAAATATTTTTAGCAGTTGTTTATGTTTGTTGGTTTGTTTTTGTAATGGCAAAAAAAAAATAAAAAATAAAAAAACGACCCTGGAAGCTAAGAGGCAGAATATGCATCAATTAGGAAATAAGACGAAAAACTCATGGTATTCAAAGTTAATGAAATACTTTAATGAACTAAGTAAAGATGAAAGGAATAGTTTCAGAGAAATATAGATGACTTGTTTGAACTGATATAGAGTGAAGTGAACAGCACCAGGAGAAAAAATGTAAATAAAAGCAGCAGCGTGGTAAAAACAAACCACTTTGAAAGATGTAATAACTCTGATTGATGAAGAGAACACACAGTCCCAGAAGACCAGTGATGAAGCACACTCACTTCCAAGATGCCAATGGATGCATTTAGGTTTAGGTCAATGTGGGGATTTGTCTTTCTTGACTATGCATTTGTCACAAAGATGTTTTTCTGATTTTTAAATTGGATAGAAGGTGAGCAGGAAAGAATATATGCTCATTGATGGAAAAATATTTTTTATGTATACCAGGGAAAACAAAGTAAAGACTATCAGACTGCCTTCTGAGGGATGGCCGGGGGGAGGGAAGCAAGATTAGGGGAAAAATTGTAAAACAAAATAAATAAAATCTTTCTTAAAAAAGAAAAATAAAAATAGTTTTTAGAACAAGATAAAGGAAGTCCTCAACAACACTGTAAGATTTGAAAACTTTTCAATTCTGTGCTACATTTTGTCAACTTCAACTTGCTTTGTCCTTTCAGTCCTCTGATAATGGAGGAGAGGAGACTGGTCTCTACTGAATAATAATTCTTTCTACATACATTTTTTAAAGCATTTTTTTAAATGTAATTTTCTTTTATTTTTTCTAGTTGCATTTTGAGTTCCACATTTTTTCTGCCACCTCTTTCTTTTTTCTTTTTCTTTTTTTTTTAGGTTTTTGCAAGGCAAACAGGGTTAAGTGGCTTGCCCAAGGCCACATGGCTAGGTAATTATTAGGTGTCTGAGACCGGATTTGAACCCAGGTATTCCTGACTCCAGGGCCGGTGCTTTATCCACTACACCACCTAGCCACCCCCACCTCTATTTCTTGACATAGGTATACATGTACAGTCATGTTTAACAATTCCATATTAGTCACTTCAGACCACCTTTTGGAAGAACTGAGTCATTTCACCTCAGATTAGGGAAGAATCAAGATTGGCCATCAGAGTACTAAATTAGCTCATGTGTGTCTACTGTAGAAATAGTGTGCTTCAGTTGCATTTCTTTTTCTTTTTTTTTTTAGGTTTTTTTTGCAAGGCAAATGGAGTTAAGTGGCTTGCCCAAGGCCACACAATTTGGTAATTATTGTGTCTGAGACCGGATTTGAACCCAGGTACTCCTGACTCCAAGGCCAGTGTTTTATCCACTGCGCCACCTAGCCGCCCTTCTTTCTTTCTTTTTTAATATTCTGAATTTAGCTAATATCACATAAATTAATATTTCTTTATGTAAAGTAAAATTGTTCATGAAGTCATAAATCTGTTATGGACAGATTATTTTTTCTTAAGTTTATGTAAATACAAAACTGATCTATTTGTTATCCACTCACCTCTTAACTTTCATATGTCTATGTTTATATGTATACTTGCACATTCAAACTCATACATGTATACTAATCTAATACATTGTATTGCAACCACTATTCCTTCTATTTTAACAAAAAACAATATTGAAGTGATCATATTTCTCTATTCCTGTCTCCTTTTCTTTCTCTCCTCAGTAGACTTATTATTCAGTCACTTTTTTTCTAGTTTATTTCCTTCTTCCTGTCTTTTTGTCCTAAGGAAGTTTTTTTTGTCTTCCCAATTTCTGCTACCTATAGAGGTAACTTTATATTCCTAGAGATTGCCTAGATGGGCAGCTTGGTGGTGAAGTGGATGGAGGGCCACCCTGGAGTCAGGAGCACCTGAGTTCAAATGTGGCCTCAGACACTTAATTGCTTAGCTGTGTGACCTTGGGAAAATCACTTAACCCCATTGCCTTAAAAAAATAGAGAGATATTGTCTAGAGCCTCCTAGAGGTAAAATCATCTACTCAGATCAACAGTATTTGCCCAAGATGGGATTTGAACCCAGCTCTTCCTGACTCACTTTGTTTCTACTATTTCACAATGCTTCATATTTATAGCAGCATCTTTTATAGGTTTCCATTAATTGAGGAATAGCTGAGCAATTAATCTAATTGAATAAAATATTATTGAGCCATAAGGAAGCCTTTCTACAATTTTTAAACATATGGATAGAAAAAAAAATTTGTGTATGTGGCACCCTTGTGAATATTTACATATTTGAAGATTATATTCCTCTACTATTCTACTAATCATTATGTACATCATAAAATTTGCACAAGGGGCAGCTAGATAGTGCAGTCAATAGACAACCCATCCTGCAATCAAGAGGAAATCCGGTGTCAGACACATACTAGCTATATGACCCTGAGCAAGACATTTAACCGGGATTGCTTCAAAAAAAAAAAAAACCTTAGCAAAAAAAATAGCAATTTAAAAGGAAGAGACAAAGATGAACTAATATTTGATTCTAGAATCAAAAGAAAAGTCACTGGAATTTGAGTAGGGAAGTAACCTAGACTGGTATGTGCTTAGGAATCTGACCTTGGAGGTTGAGTGGAGGATAGGTTGCAGATGAGAGACCAATTTTAGAAGTCTATTGAAATACTACTTCTGGTAGGTGATGAGAAATCATGACTCCCATGAGCAGAGAGGAGATGTATGGATGTGAGAAAGGTAGACTTAGAAGTGATAAAATCCACAGATTGACTTTGTAGGATGAAGGAGAATGAAGAGGCCAGGGTTCCTGTGGAGTAGTTTATGGTGGCTAGCATTTACATAGCTCTTCAAGATTTGCAAAGTTCTTTTTGTAGGCCCTTTACATTGCCCCCGAGGGCCTAGATACCCCTTTAGAAGGGATAAGAAGGTTGGGACTGTGCAGTGAAGAGTGGGGAGTTAGGGATTTGGGCACCAGGATGGATATAGTTTGTGTTGAAGAAAAGGACCATGATTGACTTTCACAGGAAGGGTAGGTTGCTGTAAATTTTCCCACCTTCCCATTTGGCAAAGGGGTAAGTGGTGACTGGGGAAGAGGAAGAAAGTCCTTGGTTATAGGAAGATGATCTTACACTTCTATGCCACTACTGTAAAGTACCATTGGGAGGCATTTTCATTCTATAGTTTAACATGAATATGCATTGAGTGAAGCAGAATTTGGTAATAATATCCTACTTGGGTTTGTTTTTCTTTTTCAAGAGCTGAAAGAGCATCCTCTCTTCAGGGATGTGGACTGGGAGAATCTACCAACTCAGACAATGCCTTTCATACCTCAACCAGATGATGAAACAGATACTTCCTATTTTGAAGCCAGGAATAATGCTCAGCATTTGACTGTCTCAGGGTTTAGTTTATAGCACTATAAAAAGATAACTTTCCTATTTAATGAGCAATCTTAAGAATGGGCTTACATTTTCTGTAATAGAGCAGTAGTTTACGGAAAACTGAATACTAATATGGATGAATTTGCTTTTGCTTTATATTGACTACCACATATATATATATATAGATTTATAAAATCACTAGTTTTATCTTCATCTAAGAGATTACTCCAACTTTAAATTTGCATTTTTTTCAATACTTTTTAGGTTGTAACCTGAAAAATTATATATATCTTCAAATTTCCTTTTTTTCCACTTTATTTTTATTGCACTTTACAAAAGCTAAAGTTTTAGCAAAACTGAAATATCACTTTAGAGAGAGTGAACTTGATTTTCCTCCCTCATTTGCTGCTCTTAATGCATCCAGTTTCTAGAATTGTTTGCAATTAAAAATATTTTTGATGTACTTAAATGTTACTTAGCTTGTATATGTTTAGTAGCAAAAATTTTGTTCTCAAGGTTAGTACTTTGAGGCTCTAAGATATACTGTCAGAATTTATGTCCCTGCACAGCAGAAAACTCCTTTTCATAGTGTATTTCTGTTGAGGAATTTGAAATGATCAAAAGAAGTATTAGCAATTTGGGTCACTTATAGCTAGATATTATTCTTAGTAGTGTTGCTGAAAAAACTTTGAACTTCCTGCATTTGTAGCATTTTTATGTTTATTCAATTTCAGTATTTTTCTATTTTGTCTAATTAAAATGATCTGGAAAAATACTCATAAGCAACACTGATAGCCTACCTCTAAAAATGACTAGTAAAATTATGTCACATTTTAATAATTGATGTATCAGTTTGAGAAAGTACCAGTCTTTTAAAAATCAGTGTTAATGAAAATTTAAAATGGCGGTTTTAAAAATCTCATATTTGTTCAGAAACCTTGTGCACTTTGTTAAATGATAAAAACGAATGTCAAATTTGAAGAAAATGAATGTAGATTCTCTGCTAATAGAGAAAACAATTAAAGGCTGTGTTCTTAAATATTTGTTGTAGTTTTTACATTTAAGTATTGTTAAGAGATACGATTATCTGAGGTTCTAGTTGTGTGAATGTAGTGGCAATGGATGCTGCTGGAGGGAGGGGGAGGGGCAGATCCCAGCCCCCCTGTACAGTGTATTTGACTTGCCTGTGGTAACTGCTGTAGGCCTCAGAGCTCCTCCATTTTATCTCCTGTTTTTTCTTGCTCCTCATCTTTTGCCTAAAGTTACCTACTATTTGGAGCTGAGCCTCCAACCTTAGCCCTCTTTTTTGCCTTCCACTGATTGATCTCCCTACACATTTGAGTGTGTTCTTCCCCAATTCTAGAGAAACCGGCCCTTCTCTTCACACCCTCTGCTCCTTCAATCTTACCTTGGCCATATTTTTAGTTCATCTAGTCTCTGGGACTCTTGCCTTTTGGAATCCTCTTCTTTCTCCACAGAGGACCAGGACCCTGCCTGCCTTCTCTCCTATCCAATGACTTTGTCTGTTTTTTTTTGTATGTAAGTTTTGTGTACATGTTCTATTTCCCCAGGAGAATGATGTTCCTTTAGGACAGAGATGGGGTTTTTTGTATTTCTCCCCGATACAGAGTGAGGACTTAACCAATGTGTGTTCTCTGATCCTCTGAATTCTAATTCAGACTATAAGAATATAGGCAAAGTAATTTCTCATTACTGTTTTATTTTGTACTCAGCTTTACAGTAAAGAAAAAACTGAAGAAAAGAAGTATTTCATTAAAAAAAATACCATTGTCGATTTAAAATCAGGTTTTGTTAAACAAAGCATGAACATTAAATCCTAAAATTACATCTTTTTTTTTTATATACAAGAGCTGTGTGCAAAGTGCTTTTCAAACTACAAAATAAGATTTTGGGACAGGATAGCAAGTATTAACCCCCAAGAAATGACAACCCCTGAACTACCTGCAACAGCTGATCGCAGCTACCTACATTCGAAAAGTCTAATTAAACTAGTCAAAGTCATTTGTGTCCCCCCTCAAAATAAGAGAAGCCCCTAATTTTATGACCCTTTTTGAAAATGTATAGTTTTATAGCTACTTCACCTATCTAGGTTTGATCTTCTTTTATATGCAATCCAATGGCTTGCTTTAATTATTTCTCCAAAAGGTAACTATTTGCCTTGTTTGCTCCTTAAGCAGATGTTAGCAATCAATCCCTTTCATACAGATAGGATAAAAGAAAAAGCTAGCAAGGAGGGGTAGGTAAAAAAATCGGGGGAATGCCAATTTAAAAAATATATATATATATATATTTTTTTCCCCTCTAGAAAAAAAAACCATCCTTGTGAATTAGGGTTAGATTAGTTTTTCCTGATTAAAAATACACTGCTCTGTATTAAAAATACAGTGCTCTGCTGTGCTGGGTTTCATTTTTAGGGATGCAAATAGATGACACCATGATTTTTATCAGTGACTCTTAAAGCATATGCTAATAAAGAATGAGCCAAGGAGTAGTATAATTTCGTACAAAGAAGTAATCATTCCCAAAAGAGAGCTTCCCAGGGCACCAATTCAAATCTTTCTATCCTCAAAACCCAAAAATTACCTTGCCTTTGAAAGTTTCTGTCACTTGAGGTATAGTTTAATCGAATGGCAGCCAGATTCCCAATATCTCACATTATCTTCACATCATTTAGGTATATTGCAGATATTATCCCCGGGTGGATAAACTGAGGCACTAAGAGGTTAAGTGATTTATTCATGGCAACATGAATGACTAAAAATCATCTGTTGAGCAACTCTTAAGTCATGAGTTTTCTATATTTTGTTAAAAAAAAACCAGTATTAAATGTTTTTGTTTTATATTTCAAAGCACCCCGTGCAGAAACTACAGTTCTTCCCCTAGAGAAAGTTGATTATCAAGGAATAGGTATAGACGGTTGGATCCAACTATTATCTGAACGTTGCAGTGTCAGTCTAGACTGGGAACCATCTAGCCCAACTCATTACTTCTATCATGCAGCACATGCACCTCCCCTGAATTGTTTCTAGAAACTAAGTGAGAGGAGTACAGGGACATGACTTCCATTCTGGCCAGGTGGGAAATACAGGAACCCACCCACGGAGTGAAGGAAGACCCCAAAACAAGGCCAGGATCTGTAATGCCCCTAAATTGTAACATGGCAAAGCACTGGGCAGTCCACAAAGTGAACTCTGAAGTAGCTTCCCTTGGCAATTTGTCCTTTGCCATGGTAATTCAATGACTATAATATAAAGTCAATTTATATTCACTTGACATCTAGATTTTTGCCCCCAAGTCACATGCTTTCTCACATTCAGAGCTTCCCTCCCACCCTGCCCCCAACCCCCACATTAGTTCACAGCCAAAAAGCCAAATCAAAATACCCTGAAGAATCTGGACTCATTATCACTGTGTGCTGAAAAAGCAGTTAATGTTTCTACAATGGAGATAATCAGGTAAGTATGTTACCAAACAATAATTAATAATTTAATGTCCTTCAAGTTCAAGGGTGGGATAATTCTATGTATGCTATTGGTCACCTAGTTGAGAATGATCATTCAAGTATCAGTAATATTTAGTCTTGAATATATCTTTGTAGTGCTAAAAGAACAAAAGCCCAACACCACCCACCGAGGCTGCTGAAGCAACAAAAAGCAGTCTAGTCATCATCAAGCCAGTGGTTCTGGGGGGGCACACCATGCTCTTTTTCATTCAGAGGTCTTTGAGGCCCAGCAGTCTTGGGTAAAGCATGATCTCCCCCACTCAGTTCAGTTTCCTAATAAAGAAAAAAAAAGGGCAGATGCCAGTTAGCCCAAGTTCTACCTTTTAACTTCTACCAACCCTAAGAATGATATTGCTCACATGGCAGTCACAATTGAAGAGAAAAACAATCATTGCAAACAATCATTACATGCTCAAATGGCAACACTGAACTATAAATGGCTGGGAAAAGATGAATAATAGCATTTATACAATGCTTCATGATTTTCAAAGCACTTAAAAATATTTTACTTATGCCCACTGGTTGGGGAATGGCTGAATAAATTATGATAATGTGATTGTGAAGAAATGCTTATAAATGATGAAGATGCTCTCAGTCAAAAACTTACATGAGTAGATGTGATGGGAAATGTATTGGATACAAAGTAGCAATAGAAAATTGCAGGACGATTGTGGGAATGACCTGCCGCTTCCCAGCAAAGCTGTGACCCAAGAGGCCTCTGGAGGCAAGATGACAAGGCACTATCCATCCCCAAAGGCAGAGCTGAAGGTGTCTCAATATAGATTGATACATGCTTTATTGTTTTTTTAAACTTATTTTTCTTGGTGGGAGAGAAGGTCATGTTTACTGTCTTTTTAAAAAAAATTATTTAAAATATTTAAGGAAACAGGGTTAAGTGACTTACCCAAGGTCACTCAGCTGGGTGATTATTAAGTGTCTGAGGTGGCATTTGAACTAAGGTCCTCCTAACTCCAGGGCCAGTGCTCTATCCGCCGTCCTACCTAGCTGCAACCCCCCCCCCCCCAATAAGTTTACTCTTTTTCTTTCTTGCTTGCTTTTTTTTTTTAAGGTTTCTTTGCAAGGCAAATGGGGTTAAGTGGCTTGCCCAAGGCCACACAGCTAGGTAATTATTAAGTGTCTGAGACCGGATTTGAACCCAGGTACTCCTGACTCCAGGGCCAGTGCTTTATCCACTATGCTACCTAGCCGCCCTGATAAGTTTACTCTTATATGATTAATGGGGTAATATTTTTCTTGACTACACATTTCTATCATATCAAATAACTTGTTTCTCAAAGAGGGGGATTGGGGTGGGAGGCAGGGAGAGAATTTAGAAGTCAAGGTTTTAAAAGTAACTATTGAAACTTGTTTTTGCATATAATTGCATAAAATAAAAGGAAAATTTTAAAAAATCTCATTTGATCCTCATATAAGTGTTATTAAGTGTTATTAAACCTCTTACAGATAAGGAAATTAAGGCAGACAAACAACTTGCCAGGTTCCTGACTATATTCACTGTGCCACCTAGGGGCCTCTTTTTTAACAAAATGCAATTTAAACTATTTTTTTTCTGAATACCAGATAGATAACTTGCTTAGCAGAGCAATTATTCCTTTGTGATACAACCTGCAGAGGCCACCTGTCCAGACTTATCCCTCTTTAACAAAGTACCATCATACCCAGAATTTTATCGGCAAATAAGGGGCATTCCTTGGTGAAGAAATACATTTGTCAGATCATTTTTCTTTTGATCAAGAGAGGGTCCTAGAAGAACTATAAGAGAGTTCCTGTTTACTCAAAGGTAGGAAGAAGGCAATCAACGTGTGTGGCATATAGAAAATAAAAGAGATGACCTGAAAATTCATTGGGACTGGAAAATGGTTAAAAATCTACTCCATACACATATTTTTTTTTATTTAAGGCAATGGGGTTAAGTGACTTGCCCAAGGTCACACAGCTAGGCAATCATTAAATGTCTGAGGTCGGATTTGAACCCAGGTCCTCCTGATTCCAGGGCCAGCACACTATCCACTGTGCCACCTAGTTTCCCCAAAATCTACTCCACACAAAAGGCTCTCTAGCCACTCAGCACTAAAGAACTTTAATGGGGCGCTCCCTTCAGTATTGCAGTATACATTGCAACCACTCAGCCTCCAGGTAATAGTTACCTTGTGGCCAAAGCCTCAAGGAAGAGCCTTTCTCAGCTTCACTGTGCTCATCTCCAGACAACAGAGTCTACTGTGGGGCTTGTACTTGGAAGTCTTTCATAGCTTTGAAGAATTCAGGGACATCTGTACTCTACAGCAAGGAATCTGGGTCAGATATCAAGGGACTTATACTATGTAAAGGGAGGTGTGGGAACTGTACCAGGCTTCACTCTCTCTCCTTGATCTTTCTATCCTTCATCCCTACCTCTACAATTTCTATCTTTTTACTTTGTGTATCATCTTAGAACAGAGAAGGGAAGGAAGAGGTAGGGAAGGAAAATAAAGCAAAGGAAAGGTAGAGTTGACTTTTTGCAACATTTTTGCTTTTAAAAACAGGTGAGAGGCAGATTGGCCAGTATGACCAGGAAGGATAATGATCATTGTTGGAAGGGATGTGGGAAATCTGGGACACTATTACATTGTTGGTGGAGCTGTGAACTCATCCAACCCTTCTGGAGAGCTATTTGGAACTATGCCCAAAGGGCAACAAAAATGTGCATACCCTTTGACCCAGCAATACCACTACTGGGTGAGGAAAAAGGGTAAAAACATTACTTGTACAAAAATATTTATAGCAGCCCTGTTTGTGGTGGCAAAGAATTAGAAATCCAGTAAATGTCCTTCAATTGGGGAATGGCTTAGCAAAATGTGGTATATGTATGTCATGGAACACTATTGTTCTATTAAAAACCAGGAGGGATGGGAATTCAGGGAAGCCTGGAGGGATTTGCATGAACTGATGCTGAGTGAGATGAGCAGAACCAGAAAAACACTGTACACCCTAATAGCAACATGGGGGTGATCATCAACCTTGAAGGGCTTGCTCATTCCATCAGTGCAACAATCGGGAACAATTTTGGGCTGTCTGCAATGGAGAATACCATCTGTATCCAGATAAGGAGCTGTGGAGTTTGAACAAAGTGCAAGGACTATTCCCTTTAATTTAGAAAAAAAAAATATCTTATTCTCTGATCCTGTTACCTCTTAGACTTCTCTTTAAGGATATGATTTCTCTCTCATCACACCCAATTTGGATCAAGGTACAACATGGAAACAAAGTAAAGACTGACAGAGTGCTTTCTGTGAGGGGTGGGGGTGGGGGTGGGGGGAGGGAAGCAAGATTGGGGGAAAATTGTAAAACTCAAATAATATCTTTAATAAAAATAGATTTAAAAAAAATAAAAAACAGGTGAGAGGGGCAGCTAGGTGGCACAGTGGATAGAGCATCGGGCCTGGAGTCAGGAGTACCTGGGTTCAAATCTGGCCTCAGATACTTAATGACCTAGCTGTGTGGCCTTGGGCAAGCCACTTAACCCCATTGCCTTGCAAAAAAAAAAAAACAAACAAAAAGGGGTGCTAGGTGGCATAGTAGATAAAGCATGGGCCCTGGAGTCAGGAGTACCTGGGTTCAAATCTGGTCTCAGACACTTAATAATTACCTAGCTGTGTGGCCTTGGGCAAGCCACTTAACCCATTGCCTTGCAAAAACCTAAAAAAAAACAAAAAAATGTAAGAAGGGATAAAAGAGTATCAAGGAGATGAAAAAAAAACCAGCTGCATACTTCACTGTCTTGCTTGTCAGTTCTACAAAATAAGAGACTTTATAAACACTATCTACATACAAACATATTTATGGATATTTGTGGATATGGTCTGCATATATATAAACCACTCTGTTGTGGTTTGTCCTTCTTTCCCAAAAAAGACCATGCTATCAGGGAGGTGATACCATGACAAGCACATGAATTGAATTTGAGTGAGGAGGTGCTGTGCTAAGTCACCAGCCTCACTTTATCTTGGGGAGCCATCTGGATCCGGTGGCCAGATATGGATCAGAATGACAGGAGATGGACCTGGATGTGAGACAATCAGTGTTAAGTGACTTGCCCAAGGTTATTGCGTAGGAGTACTGTCAGTAATTATAGAACTGGGAAGTTTCGGTAAAAAAATAAACAAAAAACCCAACAGTAATAATACATCACCTTTATATAGTGATTTAAGGCCTGTAATGGAAATGCTTGGGGAGGTGGCATGATTCTGGAGTCTTAAGATCCTGGCTTTAAATGCTCTCAAGTCCCTCAAATGTGTATTGTATTGCCTCTAAGAGCTTCCTCTAGATCTATGATCCTATACCTTTTACTTCATGATTTCCTTTGGCCCTCACAACCACCTTGTCATGGGGGTACCTTCAGGTCATAGCTCCATTTTACAGCTAAGTAAACGGAGGATCAGAGGGGTTAATTCACTTGCTCATGCCTAGCTACCAAGGATTAGAAGTGGGATTCAAACCCAGGTCTTCTTGCCTTCAAGTCTGATTTTTTTTCACCTTCTTGCTAGCTTGGTAATAGACAGCTGGAGCTGGGCACAGTCTGTTCTTTATAGTTTTTAATGAAGAATGACTGGCCTTGCCTCTTTTAGACATGGAACAAGTTGTTAACAAAAGTGGTCCTTGTAGTCTTTTTTGTTCTACTCCCAATTCTCTTGCCCAACCCTTGGCCCTGTACAAAAGAAATGGAAGGAGGAACTTGGAAAAGAGAATGTATTGCAACACAATTCACACTGCTTTTCATGCCCTCAAGTTAATATAATCCTGGTACTTCAGGCAAGAGTACTCCTGTATTTAAACAAGTCTCTCCATGCTTTCCCTACCATCAGAGAAACCCAAATATTAAACACTGATTGACTGAACCCAACCAGCTGCCAGAAGGGAGAAGGGGAGGAAGAAGGAGGATCAGAGCCTAGGTCTGGTTTATTCAATTACAACTAATGAATACTTTAAAAACTCTAGGAAAAGAGGAGAATCCTTGGAAAGGAAATTTGTGTCTGTGGTTACTTTTTGTATTAGCACTTCTGAATCCTACAGCTACTAAGTGTCTAAGGCCATAGTTGGGGCCCTGGACTGGGCAAGCTCTCCACCAGTTTTGGGATCACCTTAGAGTCAGTTCAATTCTGCACTTGGACAGGCTTCAGAAATCTAAGGAACTGGAGGACTGTATCAGAGAACTCTCTCAGTCTTCTATGTCCAATTTTAAAGCCCTCCTTTAAAGACCCTTAACTGACAATGATCCAACCCTAGGTGCCATCTGTACCCTATGGTCAAGTCTAGACTTAACCAAGAAACTAGAGTGTACAGTTTGGATGCAGGAGGAAATTCTTACCCAATACTTTACCCATTGGATTCCTCCTTGTTTTCTTTTTAACATTCTTGTAAGCATGATTTTCTACAAGAAGCACTGCCCCAGATTTCTAGGGCGTGAGATCGCTTTTGTCTTTTCTAGTTCCCAAACCATAAATGTACAAAGTGGAAAGATGCTCCCAAGGAACAGATGAAGAAACCAAGAAAATATATTCCCCAGTAAATCTCATCTTCAGTCAAGGCTAGTTCCTATGTTCAAAGCAAGTTTTTTGTTTTTGTTTTTTAGTTTTTGCAAGGCAATGGGGTTAAGTGGCTTGCCCAAGGCCACACAGCTAGGTAATTCTTAAATTTCTGAGGCTGGATTTGAACTCAGGGACTCCTGACTCCAGGGCCGGTGCTCTATCCACTGTGAAACCTAGCTGCCCCAAGGCAAGTTTTTCAATTTAGCCATGGACCAAGAATCTTTTATAAATCAAATATAATTTCAACAGTCACTAAAAGACAGACAAAGGTGACTTTTGCCATTCTGGCAGAAGCTAAACATTGTTTTGAATAGCAAGATTATTAACAATTAGTATTACCTTCTCCTTCTTTGATAATATAAGTGTACCAGCCACTGGGCAATAAAAGGCCATATGATAGCAAAGGTGAGTGCACTTGGAGACATCTCAAATGGCCACCATGATGGTCTCTGAGAAAAGAAAAACAAAGTCATCAGCAATAAACAAATGTTGTGGTCAGAAATAAAGCTACATTTTATTTTAAGTGCTCAAAATTTTAAAAGTGGTCATGACATTTATAGGAGTATTTCAGACTTGGCACAATACAATACAAGCTTTTCTGGAATCAAAATGGTAGAATGCTTTCTGAATGTGTTGAAAGATGAAATAAGTCTTGAATTCGTTTTTGCGAATTTCAAAAAATTCATAAGAAAAGTCTCTTACCAGTGAGGAAGGCCGACTATCAGTCTGCAATGCTGATGATTTTGCCTACAAAGAGAAATAAAAGGAAATTGGTAACATGGTAAATGGTGGCAATCTTTTTTTCAGTTCATATCCAATAATCTGTTGAATCTTGTTGAAAATAATACTGTCTATGGGGTGGCTATGTGGTGCACTGGGTAGAGCACCGGCCCTGGAGTCAGGAGTCCCTGACTTCAAATCCGGCCTCAGATATTTAATAGTTACCTATGCGTGTGGCCTTGGGCAAGCCACTTAACCCCACTGCCTTGTAAAAAAATACTGTCTTAAGTGTCAGATAACACAGTCCCTTTGTCCCAATTCCATCCATTCACTCAACCAGTCCCGTCTTCCTTGTGAGTCAGAACTAAATCTAGAGAGGCTCTTCTTTTTGTTTCTTGTGCCTTGTAAACAAGAGTTGTGAGACTGGCCTGGAATTTAGCAGGCTAAAGGTCTCTTGACAAGACCAGTGAGTCTCTAGCCAGTCTTCATGAGATATATTCTGTACCCAGAAAAGGAGCCTGTTGTCCTCTGATATTTGAAGGTGTGGTTCTAAAACCCAGGGGGATGCAGGTGACACATATTAATTTATAAAAGTCTTCCTCTTGCTGCTTTGTATCTCTGCTGCTTTGATAAGGAAGAGATTAGGTCAAGTCACTAAAGGCTGTATCAGACCCTGGAATAGCTGTCTCTTATCTCTAGCTCTGCTCCTGAGGAACTTGGAACTGGAAGGAAACTTCTAAGTCATCTGCTTTATGGGTGGGGAAACAGAGACCCAGACCAGTGAAGGTCATAGGCTGAGTCTCAAATAGTGGCATCCTGACTTCAAGATCAGGGCCCTTTCTGGCACGGCCAGTTCAGTTCTCCAGAATTAGCTATACTCTTAAAAGGAATGCTATTAACAAGAGATTTTCCAATTTTAACCATATGATTGTGTATATCCAATGAATCAATGAAAAGACATTGATTAAAAGGGTCTATGAGGCATCCTGGGCTTACAGAAACAGAAGAGCAGAAATTTAGAGCAATAGACCACTCACAGTGGTGAGCAGTGGCTAGCAAAAGGATTTCTGGTCTGAGTAACACTAGAAGAAATAAAATATGTTGATGATTTATTGCTTCAGAGTAACAATGAGCATAAATTTTGATTCTATGATTGTATTTTGTTTTTTGTTGGGGGGGGTTGTAATCCCTTGGGGTGAAGTGATTTGCCCAATGTCACACAGCTAATCAGAATCAAGAGCCTGAGGTTGAATTTGAATTTGGGGTCCTCCTGATTCCATAGCTGGCACTCCATCCACTGCGTCATCTAGCTGCCCCCATGAGTATATTTTGGATCAGGTATAATAGGTCAGGCCAATAATTTGATTAGGGGTAAAAAGGAAAATGACAATGCTAGAGGGGAGGTGACAATTTGGGACACAATTCACTGCTGGCAGAATTGAGAACTGGTCCATAAATCCTGGAGAGCCATTTAGAACTATATCCAAAGAGATATACAATCTTGCATACCCTTTAATCCACCAATTCACTACTCTATATCCCAATGAGATCAAAAAAAAAAAAAAGGCGAAAGGACCTATAGGTAAAAAAAAGATTTATAGCAGCTCTTTTTGTGATGACAAAGAACTGGAAATTAAGAGGATGCCTATCAGAATGGCTGCACAGGTTGATATGATAGTGATGGAATACTATTTCGTATGAGAAATGACAAGCAGGACAGTTTTGGAAAAATCTGGGAAGACATCTATGAACTGATGCAAAGTGAAGTGAGAAGAACTAGGAAAACTCTGTATACTATAAAAGCAATATTGTAACCATGATCAACTATGAATGACTTAGCTATTTTGATCAATGGATCCAAGACAATTCTGAAGGCCTTAGGATGAAAAATAACTATCCATTGATCAACTATGATGGACATCACACCTCTCAGAGGTTTAATGATCAAGGACAATTTTAAAAGACTCGTGATGGAAAATGTCATCCACATTCAGAGGAAAAAACGATGGAGTTTGAATGCAGATCAGTCACCTTTTTCTTTTTTCCTTTTTTTTTTGCAAGGCAATGGGGTTAAGTGGCTTGCCCGAGGCCACACAGCTGGGTAATTTATTAAGTGTCTGAGGCCACATTTGAACTCAGGTCCTCCTGACTCCAGGGCTGGTGCTCTACCCACTGTGCCATCTAGCTGCCCCTCAAAGTCACTTTTTAAAACTTGTTATTTTTCTTTCTTATGTTTTCCCCCTTCAGTTCTATGTTCTATGACTAATATGGAAATATGTTAAACTTTTTCAGATTACTGTCATGGAGAGAGGGGAGGGAAGAGAGAGATGTAGAAACAGGTGGACCTCAAAAGTGTTCAAGAAGATGAATGTTAAAAATTCTCTTTGCATGTAATTGGAAAAAATAAAAAAATAACATTAAAAAAAATGCAATGTACCTCCAGAAAGAGAACTAATGGACTCTGAATGCAGACTGAAGCATAATTCTTTCATTTTCTTTATTTTTCTTATTTTTTTCTCCTTTACTTTCCAACATGGCTAATATGGAAATATTTTACATGACCTTATATGTATAATTGATATCATATTGCTTGCCTTCTCAATTGAGGGTGGTGGTGGTGGTAGAAGGAATGGTGGGGAGAGATTTTAGAACTCAAAATCTAAAAAAGTATACAATATTTATAAAAAGTATACAATAAGGAATACAATACTTGTGGGTTATAAGAATGAATTAAAAATGACTTTGCTACTAATCAGTGATTACAAAATTACTGTTCTTAAGGTTATAAAAAAGCAGTAATTCAGATTAAAGGGTGATTTTCTTCACCTGAATATACACCACAGCAACTAGTTACTGGTTGAGAAATGCAGGCTCACCATAGGGCAGTGGGAATTCCAGTAAACCCTGGCATCATCAGATGTCCACAGGATAGGCGAGATCTTTGATTTTTCAGGCAACAAGGAAGCCAAAACCAACATGATCCTAATAGGAGTTTTCCCACCCACCAAAGGGAAACCAGCTCAGCCCAGTTGAAAGTGGTACCACTCCCTCTACAAAGTGATGTAAGCTGTGCTGGCCAAGGTGAAGTTAACCATTCAGTGCACTAAATAAAAGTCCAATGCTGGGAGTATCTGACTCAACACAACAAGGTCTTTCTATTATTGTAGGTGTCATAGCAATATTGTGTAGGCAGAGCACCTTTCAACCAAGAAGCTCACATTCTCATTATCTTACAAACCACATTCCTCTAAAATTGAACAGGGGAGGATTTAGAAACCAAAGGTCTCAGGAATGATAATACAATTCAGTGAGACAAATTTCATCCAGTGCCTACACTACTGTAGGTCCTGGGAGAGATTTAGAAAGGATAGTCTAGGGGTAGCTAAGTGGTGCAGTGGATAGATCACTGGCCCTGGAGTCAGGAGGGTCTGAGTTCAAAATGCTCAGACATTTAATAATTACCTAGCTGTGTGACATTTGGAAAGTCACTTAACCCTATTGCCTTGCAACCCCCCCCCCAAAAAAAAGAAGAAAAGGAAAGGACAGTCTGCTTTCTATAGGACATTCAGCTTCAATCTAGCGATTCCAGAAAAGCCCTAAAGTTTAACTCCACACTGAATTATGATCAAGAAATCCAAAGAGCAGCTCCAAGGCGGCCAAGAAGCCTCAGTGTGGGGATCTTAGAAGCCTCAGAGATCAGTGCTGAACACATCTGAGTGGGGGCTTGGGGCTCTGAGGGTCTTAATAGCCTTGAGACCTCAGAGAGGGCCCTGAAGATCAGAGTCAGCACTCTAGACTTCAAACACCCAGGGGCTCATCCAGGACAAGACAAGAAAGGCTGATTGATCCATCCAATAGCATAGTGAATAAGAGCAAAGCCTAGATCCAGCACAAAGCCCCAATTCAAAAACTAAAGCCGGAGATGAATAGATCCAAGAAAGCACTGACCAACATCAAAAATCTAACTCCACAACAACAAGCAGAGACCCAAAAGGAAAAATAGATTTTCCACAAGGAAAGGAAGGAGAATTCATAACTAAGAAAAGAAAACAATCAACCTTAACTCAAGACACTTAACTCAAGACTAAATAAATCAACTGCAAATCAGTGACTCCATGGAACCACAAAAAATTTAAAGCACAATCAAAAGATTGAAAAAAATGGAAGAAAATGTACAATACCTAATAATAAAAACAAGTGACCTAGAAAATAAGCCAAGAAGTGATCACTTAAGAATTGTTGAACTAGAGGCAGCAAGGTGGTGCAGTGGATAAAGCACCGGCCCTGGAGTCAGGAGTACCTGGGTTCAAATCTGGTCTCAGACACTTAATAATTACCTAGCTGTGTGGACTCGGGCAAGCCACTTAACCCCATTTGCCTTGCAAAAACCTAAAAAAAAAAGAATTGTTGAACTACTTGAAAAACTATGATTTGAAAAAAACCCAAAATCACAACCCTGAATACTCTTTCAAGAAAATATAAGGTGGGACAGCTAGGTGGTGCAGTGATTGAGCACTGGCCTTGGAGTAAGGAGGACTTGAGTTTAAATCCCACCTCAGACACTTAATTGCTTAGCTGTGTGACCTTGGGCAAGTCACTTAATCCCATTGTCTTAAGTAAATAAAATTAAAAAAAAAAAGAAAATATAAGGGAAATTTGCTGATGCCTATTAGAACCAGAGGGAAAAGTAAAAATGGAAAGTCTATCTTTCACCTCTTGTAAGAAAATCCAAAGGATAAATCCCAGGAATATAATGACAAAAACCCAGAGCTCCCATGTTAAAGAAAATATATTACAGGGGCAGCTAGGTGGCACAGTGGATAAAGCACCGGCTCTAGAGTCAAGAGGACCTGAGTTCAAATGTGACCTCAGACACTTAATAATTGCCTAGCTGTGTGACCTTGGGCAAGTCAATTAACCCCATTGCCTAAAATAAATAATTTTTTTAAAAAAAGAAAATATATTACAGGTACCCAGAAAGAATTGGGTAAAAGTACCAAGGAAATGCAGGAAGAACTGCAGGATGACCCATAACCTGCAAGTTTCTACTAAATTAAAGTCACTCCTGTGTGATGGGCACAAGGTAAAGAGATTTACCCTTTCAGACATGATCAACATATCAACTCATTCTATTTGTCTAAATGATATTTTATAGCCATCTCATTTTCACAGTAAGAAAACTCACTGAAAGGGTAAAAAATACAAAATCCCACTGTGTTTATTGTTAGTTGATTATTAAAAACATTTGATTTAGTACATGCAACAAAATGCCACTTGAAAGGCTCTCCATCAATAAGACATTTGCCACACATGTGAAGATTATACATGATTAGTTATAACATGTGAAGCAAAAAACAAGAACATACCTGTCCATCAAAAGTATTTGACAATAAAATGGAAGATATCTAATGCAAATTCTGATAGACTGTAAGGGGAAACTAGGTGGCACAGTGAATAGAGCACTGGCCCTGGTATCAGGAGTACCTGAGTTCAAATCTGGCCTCAGACACTTAATAATTGCCTAGCTGTGTGACCTTGGGCAAGTCACTTAACCCCATTGCCTTAAATAAATAAAATTTTAAAAAAATACCCTCCTGGGGGTGGCTAGGTGGCACAGTGGATAGAGCACCAGCCCTGGAGTCAGGAGTACCCAAGTTCAAATCTGGCCTCAGACACTTTAATAATTACCTAGTTGTGTGGCCTTGGGCAAGCCACTTAACCCCATTTGCCTTGCAAAAAACTAAAAAAAAATACCCTCCCCCCAAAAAGATTGTAAAGTTCTCCATTTATGGATGATGGGGTGCTAATGGCATCCAGGGTCAGGATAGTGCAAAGATTCTGCCAAACTAAGGTGGGCAGACACCCTATTGCTCAGATTAGGCTACAGGGTTGGTTGGCCTGCTCATGAAACTGGTCCACTAGTACACACATCATAGAAAAACACTGCACAGACCCCAAGCTGGAACTTTTGGACAAAAAGTCATTTGAACAAGAGGCCATTTGCAAAGTTCGTGTGCTTTTACTGAACCAGAGTTTCTCCATCAGACAAAGGCCCAGCCTTTCCATATCACTATTTTTCCAATTATGCTGTGGCTAACAAACACAGAAGACCAGTTTCCATAGAACTGAAAGGGTAAATCACCCAAAGGGAGGCAGATGAAGGGCTGCAATGTAACACCAACAAAGTTCATCTCAGAGGTATTAACCATGTACAAGGAGAGCCAGCAAGCTCCACTGCAGGGACCTGATTGACACAGGATGAGAGATGCAGACGAGCTGCAATCTGAGCCATGGAGGGTGTGTCCACATGAAGGAGAGCAAAGCACTAAAGTCTGTATTTAATGCATATACCTGGGAATGTAGGCATGGAACATGTCTCTGTTGACAAGAGGTTAGAGTACAGCTGTGCTCAGAGAGGTTCTGGGGAAAGCCAGAAGAGCAAGGAGATACTGCTCTGCTACCTGCCCAAAGAGACAAGGACATGAAGGGGATGGACAGGAACCTAAGCAGTACCCTGCAATGGCACTTTGAGACTGACTACACATTTCAGCATGAGACAAAACTCAACGAGTGTCTCCTTTCCTTTTCGTTCATCATTTTTTAGAGACCCAGACCTTGGTACCTTTGAAGCACACAGACACAGACAGACAGACAGACAGACACACACACACACACACACACACACACACACACACACACACACACACGCATAAAACTGACAATGGAATCAGAGGAAAAGAATGTGTGTCCACCTGTGATGCAGCCAGTGTTTCCAGGGTGTGCAGTCTCTGAAGGATGTTCTTCATGTCTTCTTGCAATCGCATGAGGGCCATTGCAATCTGCTCATTGAGGCTGCCTCCAGATCCTCTGTCAGAACCCCACCGCTCTCCATCCCCTCCACTGCCCATGTGTCCACTGTGAATCCCATCACCCACATGCTGCATCCGGTGGCCTACAGTGAAGGAACCAAAATAGATACAGTGAAAAGACAATCATGAGCAACTAATTCTCCTCACAAATCTTTAATACGTGTTCATGGGAAACAGGAGAATGAATCTGAGCATGGACCATGGCGTCTCATGAATTCTATGCCAGCAGACCATTCCTAATGTCTATTCTTAGGGGCATTATCTTCCAGGGTAGGATTAGGCAATGGGTAATGAAAAACGAGGCTAGCAAAATAAATGGAAGGCTAAGCTAGGAGAGCTGGCTGAGGGTCTTATCACTTGGTGGAGGAGTCTGGGTTTTATAGGAGAAACCACAAAAAAAGACAACCAGGTTTTTGAGCAAGGAGTTACTTATTAAAAATGGCCAAGAAGATTATTCTAACTCCTGGGAGCAAAGAGGGCATGTATCCTGAAAGGCCAGCTAGGGATGGGACCTGGAAAGTAAGGAGAGCTGGGCAGCTTTGGGTTCTGGCTAGAAAAGGCTGACCCATGTCACTCCAAGCCTTTCTCTTTTCCCCTAAGTAAGATCAAACAAAAATTATTTTTATATCACAGTCATTTCTTCTTCCTCCAAAATTAAATCTTTCCTCCTATTTTTTTCTTTGGTAGGAGTCTTTGTTTGTGAGTGTATCTTATCACTTCTCTAGAAAATAGGCTTCCAGATGGTCGTGTTCCATTTCCTTTTTATCTCAGTTGTCCTGGGGTTCAGCAGAACCAGTGAACAACACAAACCAAAGCTAGGCAACTTCTAGAGTTATCAGGGAGCCCTGAAATGAAATTCTCTTCCTGAGCTTGCAAACTCCTGTATGGTGTCCGGAGAGAGGCTAGATTCTACAATCAAAGATCTGGGTCCAATGCCTACCTCTGACTTTTACTCACTATTTGGCAAAGTGTGTCCTTGGACCAGAGTCTCAGTGTCCCCATTTATAAAATGAGTATGAATAACAAAACTGTAGTATCTATTCTCATAGGATTGTTGTAGTTCGAATGAGTCAATGTATGTAAGATACTTTGTAAATTTTAAATTGTTATATAAAGGTTACTTACTTTGCTATAGAACACTGTTCAGAAATTGTGGTAAAAATTGTTTTTTATAACATATGATTTGTCTAAGAACAATTAAATGTTCTAGTTGTAGTTGAGGATGAAAACCTGGATTTCGTGTACTGGCTTAGGGAAATGAAAAAAGAAAGGGTGGACTTGAGATATGTGACCAATAAGCAATTTTCTGATGGCACAAGGAAAGTGATGGGAAAATCTGGAAGGAAGTGATTTGTGACAACTGGAGGAAAACTTCAATTTTTGATATGTATAGAAAAATCTCTGCTGGCTTGCCACATGACTAGTAGCATAATTATAGTGGTTGTGTGAGGATGCAAGCCTGGCCACTTCAAAGGCTCCACAAAAGTATGGTGGTAGAACCATCTTTTATACCATTTTAAGAAACTTACTCACTCTATAACTGCCAAAAGGAGAGAATGAGGCAAGAAGCAGGGTAACAGGATTTGGTCACATCAATTCTATATTTAAAAAAAAAATCTTCAATGGCAAAATGGGGTACCCATCAAGTGGGGGAACTAACATAATTTAATATCACTTTACCAAAAGAAATAACAAATATTAATAATTCAGGAAAGCATGGTTAAACTGGTATTGACACTGAGAAAAATGAGCAGAGCCAGGGAAATGATGACATCAATGTAAATGAAAGGAAGAGGAAAGTGAGGCCTGGTATGATTGTACTGCTAACCCTAGCCCTAGAAGAGAGATGAGGAAATTCATTGAGAAAATGGGGGATGAAGACAGAATGTTATATATGCTTTAGAATGTTTTGGCTGGTTTTGCTTAACTTTTTTTTTCTTAGTTCAAGGCTGAGGTTCAACAAGTGAGAGCAGGGGAGGACAACATTAGAAATGACTATGATGCTTTTCTCTTCTGTGGTGTCTCTGAGGTCAAAATGAAGTTCATTCCTTTTGTGACCTCTGACTGAAGCAAGAACTGCAAGAGGCATTTCAATGCCCCTTCCCACATACGGAGAAAAATGATGTCTTCTCCTCTTTCTAAGGAGCTGAGACAGAAGTACAATATCCGCTCCATGCCCATTCGAAAAGATGATAAAGTTCGAGGACACTACAAAGGACAGCAAATTGGCAAGGTAGTCCAAGTTTACAGAAAGAAATATGTGATCTACAATGAGCGTGTACAGCGCGAAAAGGCTAATGGTACAATTGTCCATGTAGGCATTCATCCCAGCAAGGTGGTTATCACAAGGCTAAAACTGGACAAAGATCACAAAAAGATCCTTGAATGAAAAGCCAAATCTCGCCAAGTAGGAGAAAAGGGCAAATATAAAGAAGAAACTATTGAGAAGATGCAGGAGTAAAAATTATACAGCTGTAATTAAATTGTGATCATTAACAAAAAAAGACTATGATGCAAAAAAAGGGCATCAATTAAACTTTTTAAAAGTTTAATTTTGTAAATAAGTAAAGTTCTGATTCCTTCTGCTGGTATTCAAGACCCACCACACTCTAGCAACTCTCCCTACGTTGCTAGTCTCTGTTCACTCAATACCCCAGACCAAAGCAGACTAGTGTTTACTCCCAGAACTCCCACCATGGCTGTTGCATCTTCACTCACAAGTCTAAAATGTTTTCTCTTCCAAATGCCGCAGCTACTTCTACCCTATTATCATCTTCCCCTTGCATTTAACATCTTTGCTTGGCAATTCACTAAAAGGCTTCTGCAGAATTTCTATTAGCAGATACCTGTCTTAAGAGTCTTTTTTTTCATCACGTACCTCCTTCCAGGCCTCTTATCTCACTTTGTATCTCCTCTAGAGCTTAAGAAACAGCTTGGCGTTCTTGTTTATTGAAATCTCAGCTGTCATACTGCATGTCCAGATGCCTCTAGTGTCAAGGCATTAACTAATGATTAAACTGCATAATGTTTAGACAATTTAAAAAAATACAAAAGTGAAACATACCTCTCCCTCTTCTCACACCCGAGAATTCCTCCTTTTCCCCACCACGTTTCTCTCGCTGGGGCACTCCACTACTGGGTCTGCCATCCTCCCCACCATGCTTTACTTCTCCTTTTCTTTCAACAGCAATCGCCTGGGTATTTCCAACATGAAGATTTCCTGAGGCAATGCAAATGTCTTCAGGAAGACCAGAATTTTCCAAGAGTTGACTGTGATCTCCTCCCAAGTAATGAGATGAATATCTAAATGGTCTTTTGTTTGATGAAAAGATTTCTAAAGACTTAAAATCAAAAACAGAATTTGTTAAAATCATAACCCAAAGACTTCAGAATAGCCTGGAAAGACTCACATGATGTGATGCTGAGTGCAGTGAGCAGAACCAGAAGAACATTAAATACACTAACAACAACATGGGGTCATGATCAACTACGATGAACTTGTTCATTTCAGCAGCCAAAAAAATCAAAGACAATTCCAAAAGACTTGTGATGGAAAATACCCTCCACATCCAGAGGAGGACAAAGCTTACTATCTTCAATTTTTTTTATATTTGTCTTATGTATTATGTTGTTCCACATCCAGAGAAGAACCAAAGCTCACTATCTTCAATTTTTAAAAGTTTTCCTTCCTTTGATTTGATTCTTCTTTTACAACATGATTAATATGGATCTATGTTTAGCATAATTACACATGTAGAGCCTGTATTAGACTACTTTCTGTTGGGGGAGGGAAGGAAGGGAGGGAGGGAGAAAAATGTAAAACTCAAAACCTTGCAAAAAAAATGATTGGTGAAAATTACTGTTGCATGTTTTTGGAAAAACAAATAAAAATATTTTTAAAATGTTAAAAATAAAATAATATCCCACAAAATTTCATGATTATATAATCTTTTTCTAAAAAGATTTCTCTGATTAATTTTAATTTGATTAAAGTATAACATATTGACATTTTTTTCTTAGGCAGGCACATTAAGGACTAGGAACAGAATTTAAATTTCATTAAGCTGGCTGGACATTTTAAAAGCAGAAATTCAAAATTATGACCTATTAATAAGTAATTATTTAGAATTTTTAATTTAATAAAAAAGGTTCAACTATCCTAAATATTAAGATTACTTTGAAAAGTGATTTTTACAACAATTCAGGGACAGTACTTAAAATTTCAGATAATGTAATCTGAACACTCTAGTTGCAATTTACACAAAATAATAAAATTCATTCTCTTATGGGTAGATTGAGGTGAGACAGAAAATATTTGCTGATTTTAAAAGCATGAAGTTTTATAATCATTTTCCCCTCAGTTTCTGTTAGCACATAGTAGCTGCTTAATAAATATTTATTGAATAAGTGAATGAGTAAATTAATTTTTCATATCTCCTAAAATTAGTTATTTAGGAGAAAAACCAAATTTCTTGAATGAGCAGTTATATAAATTGTGAAATGTTTCTACAGTAAAATTCATTTTGAACTGAAAAGATGCAAAAACATTAAGCATTCGAATACCTAAAAAAAGGACTATAGTCTCACTTACAAACATATAGCTACCATCCATACCCACACAATTCTTTTGCTACTGGTATCCTAGAAACTAAAAAATAATCTAGTGGTTTTCAAACTGATATTTTATTTTATTTTTGCAATTACATGCTAAGGTAGTTTTTCAGTATTCATCCATTTGCAAGTTTATGAGTTCCACATTTTTCTGTCACTCTCCCTTTCCTCCCTTGGTAGCATACAGTGTGGTAAAAGTTGTTCATTTACAATAGTGTTTAACATATTTACATATTAGTCACTTTGTGTAAGAGGAATTAAGACAAGGGGAAAGAAAGAAAACCATGAGACAGGAAGGAAAAATATAAAGAAGTATAAAAAAAAAGTGAACATAGAATATATTCAGATTCCATGGTATTTTTTCCCCCCTCTGGAGAAGTCCACTAGAGCTTTTAAAAAAATTAAAAATATGAGCCTCATTATAAGGTAATGGTCACAAGCAGATTGTTTATAGCCTTTAAATTCATCAAGTACCGGTTTAGATTTAGCCTAGGACTTCTAAATCATTATCCAGGTCAGTTGTAAAGCCTCTTTTAGTTGTAATTTGGGGCAACTCAAAAACTGTTAATGATTCTCTGTGGGGCAGCTAGGTGACACAGTGGATAGAGCACTGGCCCTGGGGTCAGGAGTACCTGGGTTCAAATCTGGCCTCAGACACTTAATAATTACCTAGCTGTGTGGCCTTGGGCAAGCCACTTAGCCCAATTTGCCTTGCAAAAAAAAAAACCTAAACTAAAAAAAACCCTAAAAAAAATGATTGTGAACTAAACATCAACCTCTCAGAGAGAAACTGGGCTGAAATAGAACTGTGAGATAAAGCTTGTCAACTTCTTCATCTGAGAGACTTCCTTAAAGGGCTACATGGTCTTTACAGTATACAAGATCTAAAGGAAGCATGAGGTCTGAGGAATGTGAACAGGAATAGAGTAAAAATGTTATTGAAAAAATAGTGAATCTCAGAATGAAAATTCTATGCTTTTATGTTAAAAATGTAAATGTAATGATAGGGATACTGAGAAATGAGAATGTGAAATGAGAAGTTGTAGGAGGCAGCGAAGTGGTACAGTATCTAGAGCAATGGCCCTGGAGTCAGGAGGATCTGAGTTCAAATTCAGCCTCAGACACTTAATACTTACTAGCTGTGAGACCTTGGGTATGTCACTTAACCTCATTGCCTTGCAAAAAACAAAAAAAGAAAAAAAATGAGAAGTTGCAAAATTCAAAGAGTCCAAGGAGCAACAAAAGTTAGTTAATTATCTTAATACAAGAGTGGAACACTCAATTTAATTAAACATTTATGGGGAAAAAAGTCACGTTAGACACTGAGGTTAATACAGAAGATCATTTGAGTGAGAAAAGGAATAGAGCTAATGGAAGAAGAGACAGAACCAACACCCCTGCGTGCTTGAACAGGCCATTCCAGAATCAATAAGGAGAGGAAACAGATGGGAATTAGTTCTGAATAGAAAATGGAAACAGATGTAGGGAACACTCTGTGTGAGCACCATGCTGACACAGAATCAATCTCCAAATCCCTGAATTGGAAGGGAAAAACCAGAGACCAGTAAGACTAGCCCAGAGCTGAATAAAAACCCCTTCTGTAACTTCAAAATAAGTATGCTTTGAAGACCTCCTGTGAAGGGGGATTCAAGATGTCTTCCTAAGACATCTCATTCCACTTTGTTATAGCTCTGTTAGGGACTGAAGCCATTTAAATGTATCACCATACAACTTCCCCTAACCCCACTGCTCCATGACTGTCCAAAAAAAATATTAATGAAAAACTGTTCAATGCTTTGAATTCAACTTACACTATCATTACAATTTACTGTGATCTCACAACCTAGCAAACCTATCAAAAAGGGGATTGCTACTAATAATAACCATCTTCTTTTCAATGTTTTTAAAAATAACTGATTTGATAATTCTTTCTAGGATTTGGTTAATAGTTAACGTCAACTTTATAAATTGCAATTGTCAGCATCTGCATTTGTGAGAAATGGAAACTATATTGACCTGGTTCCAGACTTCTGGTAACTTTTCAGTCTTCTGGGATTTCTCAAATAGCAGCCAGTGGCTCAGGACAGAACCTTGAGTTTCTTTTAGCCCTCTGGGAGATATATGGACATAATAATCTAAACTCCCTTTGTAGGCTACATGCTCCCTTATTATGAACTTTCCAACCATCTTGGTATTTTCTTATGTTGATATTCTAGCACTTGCTAATAAGTCAGTGTTTCTTCAATCCAAATAATTTTTCTTGGTTCTGGTTATCTTCTCCTTCCTCATTTTTCTGGGCTGAAGAATCATAATCTCTTTAAACTATAAAAAGGTCGGCCTAAACTTTGACCACTGAAGTTGGCCTTTGAACCTTAGCTTATGAAGGGAAACTAGAATGTTTAGGGAACCCCAACAACTTTGAGGATAAGCTCAAGGAGGACAATCATATCCTCCAGAATGTCCAAAAAGTGCTTCAATCAGACCTAGAATTCTGGATGAATGAATCAGGTGCTGATTTTATGTTCTTATTACTGAGCTACTAAGAACAAGTTGCAATGACATATGGCAAGAACAGAAACAAACAAAAAAAAGGATAAAAAACCAGAGGAAAATGAAAATGGCTCACATTTTCCTATATATAAAAAGTGTTGGGGGGCAGCTAGGTGGTGCAGTTGGATAGAGCACCGACTTTGGAGTCAGGAGTACCTGGGTTCAAATCTGACCTCAGACACTTAATAATTACCTAGCCGTGTGGCCTTGGGCAAGCCACTTAACCCCATTGCCTTGAAAAATCTAAAAAAAAAGTGTTAACTGATATGACACATAATTTATTTTTCTATAAGCTTATGTCCAAGGGGCAAAATGGTGTCAAATACACAGGCCACACCACTCCAGCCTGAACCAGACCATAATGTAACTGGGAAATGTTTAATAAAATAAAAATACCATAAAATATAGATAATGTTTACATCTTGGTTTTCTTTAAGATAAGATGTATGGCCCACAAGAATTCTTATTTTTGCTGTGGTCACCCTGTAAGACCCTGAGTCTCAAAATCTGTGAACTTTAGCCTGAATGCCTGTAAGATCCTGAGTGTCGAAATCTGTGAACAATAGCCTGAATGCCTGTAAGACCCTGAATGTTGAAACCTGTGAATTGTTGCCTAAATTCTGCCCCCTAAGTCCCTGCTTGGTCAGCTAGCTGAGTTTCTGCCAGATCAGCTCCTGAAGATTCTGCCTGGTCAGCCCTCAGACCGGCAGGGGGGCTTCTCCAAGGACCTGCATCCAATAAGAACACGCCGCACCATTTCAAGACAATCAGCAGGCAGACACTTGAAACTCCCCGACCAAACCATATATAAGGTCTTTCCTCACTTTACTCAGGGTTCCAGGATCCTAGTCCTGACCTAGGATGGAACCCTAGCTCGAGCTAGTTTAATAAACCCTTGCTATTGCATCTCCATCATGTCGAGTGCCTCTGTTCTGTAATTGGGGACATTTCTCGGACCTTAACAACCCCTGCTTCTATTTGAATTTAATATCCTTGGGGTAGTGGCTAAAGAGACAACCTCTAAGACATGGAAGACTTGTGTTCAAGTCTTGCATAGGACACATATTGGCTGTGCAATCCTGGACAAGTCCACTTAATCTCTCAAGATCTGCTTATGGGCATCTAGTGATCTCAGTCTCACTTCAGACACTTCCCAGCTATGTGACCCTGGGCAAGTCACTTCACCCTGTTTGCCTCACTTTCCTCATCTATAAAATGATCTGCAGAAGGAAACAGCAAATCACTCCAGTATCTATGCCAAGAGAATCCCCACTGGGGGGGTCATAAAGAGCCTGACACACACACAAAAAATATTGAACCACAAGATCTGCTTCCCTTGAGAGAATTTTGTCACTGAGACTTTTCAATATAAATGAAATTACAATGGGGGGGGGGGGAAGCTGACATTCAGTAAGTGCTTGAGATATTGTTTATTAAGGTCCAACAGTAGCCTGAGGTGGTTGACTGCACTTTTGATTTCTTCATTATTTCTTTCCTGAATGATCTTGCAAATTCAATTCTACAAACTTTAAATGCCTGTTATGCAAAACTGACTAAAAGAATTCATACAAGAAAGATAAAGGTGATGAAATGCAAATATTTTGGTTTACATTAAACAATGAATTTTAAAAAGACCTTAAGGCTCATTAACAGGTTAAGATCTACCATTCTCTTGTGATTAAACATTAAATGTAATTATATACATTTATATTCAGAAAAAATACAAATATTCTGCCCTCAATAGATAAAAGATCACAACTATTTTAAAACCACAGAACAGGTAGAAGAAACCACTTAAGATGTCCTTAAGATCATAAACATTATGGTTCAACTTGCTATTTAGTCTAACAACTTAAGCCAAACCAAACAGAAGGCTTGTCTGATTACTTTCCATAGACTGATTAAACTATAAGGTTGTTCTGGAAGAATTTGGCCAAAGTTGCTTCAACACCAAGTGAGAAAAAGAGCAAATGCATTTCCCCTACAAAAGGAATCAAATTTCTGCTTAACAACAAGAAGGGAATGATACTTTCAGTGAAGAAGAGAATTTCATCAAGAAATAATCAGGACATCACAAGGAATAGCAGACAAGATTGAATGGGATCCTGCATTTTTGAAAAAGTTTTTTTAAAAAGCACAGGAACTTGATTTATGAGACATTTCAAAATGTAATCTTTGGCCAACCTGTTCTTTTTTTCAAAGAACTAAAAATAGGAGCAGTTAGGTGGCACAGTGGACACAGAACCAGCCCTGAAGTCAGGAGGACCTGAGTTCAAATCCGGCCTCAGACACTTAATAATTACCTAGCTGTGTGACCTTGGGCAAGTCACTTAACCACACTGCCTTCCAAAAAGGAATTAAAATTTGAAGTCAAACACTTTGAAGTAAGCAATGAAAAAGAGAATAAATACATAGAACTTATGCTATTCTGGATTATTCTCGATAATTCAGACTTCAAAAGTGGAATTTCTGTTTGTCCTGTCAATACAATCCAATTAACTATTTATCAAATCATTTCTATTTAGTACTATTAAGATAGATATAATAAAAATATGGCAGATCTTAATATCTATCAAACAATAGAATACCTATAGTTATCAAAAGGATTGGAGAACTCAGTTTTTTGAGAAAAAAATTTTAACTCTCTCACAAAAACTGAAAGCTAGATTCAGTTATGCACCCAAAGATTGGAACATTGGCCCCAATGGCAGGAGGATCTGAGCTCAAAAACCATGAGCAAAAAAACAAAACAAAACAAAACAAAACTGTGAGCAAGTCACTTAGCCTCTGCCTGCCTCAGTTTCTTCAACTGTAAAAGGAGACTAGACTTAGTAATCAAGGGCATTAATTTTTTTGTTTTGTTTTTTAGTTTTTTTGCAAGGCAATGGGGTTAAGAGACTTGCCGAAGGTCACACAGCTAGGTAATTATTAAGTGTCTGAGGCCACATTTGAACTCAGGTTCTCCTGACTCCAGGACCAGTGCTCTATCCACTGCACCACCTAGCTGCCCTCAAGGGCATTATTTTAAATGATATAACATTTATAAAGCACTTGGCTTCACATGTGCCTGCCACACTGTAGGGGCTTATAAATGCTTATTTCTTCCCTTCCTATGGATTTCTTCTCAAGAAAAAATGTCAAAACTATTTTTAAAGGGAGAGAAGAACCTACAAATTTCAAACATTAGCAGCTCTAAGGCAATTTAGTTCTCCAGCTACTCTTAAAGATCATAAAGCAGAGAAATTTGGGACAAAAAAAAGAGCAGTTAGATTATTTTTTCAAAGAAATTTTTGCAAACATATTTCTATTTTCAATTTCAACAATCTGAAGAGATAAACTAGAAAACATGAATCTGAATTACACACAAAATCAAAGTTTAAGTCAAATGTTTTGCGACTACTGTTTCTTTCATTGCTTCAAAACACACATAACTGAGACCTTTATCTTAAAGAAGTCACCACTTCTCTAATTCATGTCACTGACTATTTAACAAGTTGAAAATTCTAGAAAATTTAAATAATTATTAGGAAAAAACAAATGTTTTAAAATTAAAATAATAAAATACAAATAACTTAAAATTTTAGAGGTATGTTTTCAAAGTGATGAACAGATGTTGCACATGTAATTTCTGATGAACCACTTTGAAAATTTACCTATCAGAAAATATTATTTTTTTTACCTCTTCTTGTCCAAATTGCTCCATAGAGTCACAGTAAACTTCACTGTCTGAATCACTTGTCAAATGCTGAATTCCTGAAATATCTTCAACATGATCATCATATGTGCCTGAACATAAATAAGAAAAGCTAGGTTAGTCTGACCATACTCTAAGAAAAGAAAAATACGTTAGCTCAATTATCAAAAGATTTTTTGTAAAAACTAATATTCATTCAAATTTCCAAACAGGAAAAAATACCTACAGATTAATTTAAATTTAAGCTTTTTTCTCCTAATTTGCCAAAGTCTTAAATGAAAGTGATGATACTCATCTGAAAAGATTTCAAGTGGTTTCCACTATAATAGAATATAAAATACTGATGAGATAAAGTATTACCAACAACATAAAGATTGTAGGAGAAACTAGCAAAATGCAAAATGAAGACTGGTCAAAGATTCTCCTGGGATGAACTTGAACTTTGCTTCTGGTCCTATTAATAAAAGGTTTTTCAACATAAATTCTGTAAGTGACTTAAGACTCTAGTTTGTTATTTATGAAGATGATATTCCTGTTCAGCTCTGATAAGGGTTTTGATTTGGTTTTTTCCTAGTGGCAGTGACAAATAAACTACCCAAATCTCTTGCCTAATCATTGTTAATAACATTTGGGAGAAGCCTGGTTAGATTTAGAAGTGTAGTCTGGGACTTCAAAAGAGAAGTTAACTAACTGCCCATGACCATGGCCCATTCACATCATACTTGAGCTCACTTTTCCTACCAATGAACTAGGATATTTTGAAATCATGAAATAAAACTTTAGTGAGTCACAAAGTCTTATGAGTCACACTTTCCATTTGACAGTTTTTTAATACAAAAGTAAAGATCAGGGAAAAATAACCAGAAAGACAGAAGTAGGGTGTATGCTAATGTGTTTGTGTACATGCTGAGAGATGTGGTGAGTGGGTAAGACTAAACCAGCTTATACTAGTGCCTGGGAAGCATCTATGTATCTGTCCCACACCCAAAATCACAGGTAACACATGTTGTTGGGGAGGGGGAAGAGTTGGTAGTATACTGAATGGAGTGATGGATTTGGAGTCAAGACCTGTATTTGATCCTGTTGCTTACTAGTTTGTGACTATGGGTAATTTTAAGCTATCTCGATCTCAATTTTCTTAATGTAAAATGGGGATAACACCAATATCAGAGGGTTGCAGGGAAGTGAAAATGAGATAATATGCACAAAGCATTTTAAGAATTTTTAATCAAAATTTGAAAAGAGGCAGCATAGCTCTGTGGAGCAGGTTGATTAGCTCCACATCAAGGAGACCTGTCAATCATATCCCACCTCTGACACATACTAGTTAACAGTGTGATCCTAGCAAGGTCACTTATCTTTCAGGGCCCAAGGCCACTTTCTAAATCTACCAGTTGCTGATCTACCCTGGTAGAGGGATTTCCTTTACTGGAAGTCCCTACCTGATGAAATCACAGGTTTCAATAATAATGCCAATAATAAAAATGAAGAAAACAGCAAACCACTCCAGTATCTCTGCCAAGGAACCCCAAATGGGGTCACAGAGAGTAGGGCATAACTGAAAAATGACTGAACAACAATAAATTTGCTTTCTACAAAGACTATCATAGAATCATATTCTAACTGGAATTATTAATATCTAAAAATACCTAAAATTGTCAATGCAGTTACATGAGTTGAAGCTAACAAAGTATGTGAGGTAAAGTATACAAAAAAACTCCTTAGCTGAGCCAACAGGAAGCCTCAAATGCAATGGTCAGCCACATGGAGAGCACTTAAATTACATAATGTTATTATTTCTTATTTCCTTCAAAGCTGCAGTTCAGGAGTTAATTGATATTTAGATTCATGTTTAAAGAGTGATGGAGGACAGGAACAAAAGTAAATAACTACAAAGGTTATGTTTTAGAATGTAACACAACTGCAGAAAATTCTACTTTCCAACTCCTCAAACAAAAACATTTTTAGCTTAGGCCCAAATACTAATAGCTTTCAAAAGTACAATGTAATTCCTCACATATAGATTCATGTGACTTGTCTCTTTTTGGAAATTACATTGTTAATAATCTATTACCATATACATGTAAAAGTGTCAACTTCGTATTTTTTAAAATTCAAAGTGGCCTAAACAAAATTTTGAGCAATTTCTTTTAGAAACTGACCATGAACTAATATGGAAACATGTCTAACATGATTGTATATGTATAATATCAGATTATATTGATATCATAGGGAGAAGGGAGGGAAGGAAGGGAGGAAGAAAAATATGAAACTTAAAATCTTACAGAAAGTGAATTATGAAAACAATCTTTATATGTATTTGGAAAAAAAATAGAATTTAAATTAGGGAAAAAAAGAAACTGACAATGAAATGACTGAATCTTGGGATATCTCAAGTCTTGCCTAAGGAGAAGGAATACAAAATTAGTAATGCTTTAATACCTTGACAAATGCTGACAGTAGGTTGTCCAGTTTCTTTTAAATTTTGGTCCCCATTTTTTACTTCTCCAGTGCTTGAGTCATTTAGGGAAGAATTGGCATTGATATCACTTGGTATATCTTGGACAACACAGTCTTTGTCATAACCATTAGCGAAAACAATTTCCAAATCTTTAATGTCAGTTGGCTCTGGAATCACTTTATCTTTTTATATAGAAAAGAAATGAAGTACCAGTCAGGCAGTCAACTTTTGATCATTCAGAAGAAAAGTATCCATACAACCAGGCCTTATCATTCCTAGGGATTATACTCCTAAAGCAGTTCCTTTTAACTTAGGACCATAGCATGCTTGCTCATGTGCACAGAAGTTCTACACTGGCTTCAAAACTATCCAAACTTCCTCTGTGACCTTTGAAACCAGCTTTCACCATTATAGAAGAGGAAAACCCTCCTCTAAAACATCTGGATTTGTAATAGAAGTGTACAAAATTTTCTACACCTCCACCTCCATATATAGTATTTGGATAATGTGGAAAATCACACAACACACACACACACACACACACACACACACACACACACACACACCTAGAGAAACATACATGCAATTTAACAAAAGTGTGACTCTTTACCCAAAAGAATTCTTCTCTAATGGTGGCATTTCTACTATCATGGATGGCCAGTGGATGACCTCTTTTTGGACTAAGGTGCTTTTCTCAACACCTCTCAACTCAAACCACAGATGTTACTTAAATAGAATAGGAAGCAGACTCCCTATTCTGCAGATTCATTAAGCTGGCCTATTAGAATGAGAATTCTGGCCAATTTGGGTTTTGTGGCTGACATCATAAACATCACCGTGTTTGGCATGTTGAATTACTAGAAAAACTATCATTTTTACTTTGCTTGGCTTCTTTTACTTCTTCTTGGATGTCTTCCTCTTCAGATTCAGCTCCACTATCACTGCTTTCAGCTTTCCCATTTACAGTTTTGACTTTTGGAGTGGAAGACAGAACATTGCCAAGATCTAAAATGTAAAATAAGACATTTAATTTAGAAATCCTTAACCAAATTAGTCACTAATTCTGTAAAAGTCTTTAAGAATAACTGATTGTGATACATATTACAAAATTTTTCAAATATAGAATAATTATATCTTACTTTTGCCTATAAAATATTACATTCGAAACTTCTGTTCTCTCCTTTTTGGGATTAACATCAACAAAGTAATGAAGAATTCTCTTTAAATTGATTAATTAGGTCTGTAATGTGTCATGCTTGCCATGCTATTGACAACAAAAATGCATTATCTTTAGTTTGTATCACTTGTAGCAACACTATAGGGAAGGTTATTTTCAGAATCAACATGTTTAACACTGGTTAAGGTTAGATTTTTTTTTTCTACCCACAGGTTACTTTCAAAACTGAAATTCCTTCTATTAAGTCTACTTAGGGGCTTTTGAATAATTGGAATAAATAAAGGAAACCTCTGAGTACATGTGACTCCATGGTAGCAAATTAGGTTGTTATGGAAGTGTATTAGCTTCTGTGTTATGTTCCTGTTAGACTAGCTGCTCAGGAAGTGTTAGGTTCCTGCTGGCTAGCTTATCCTTACCCAGGCAAATGTTAAAGAGGCAGGACACAAGAAGACAAGGGAGACAAGGATGATAAGTTCTCCTTAAAGTTTTCCTAGTTCTCCCTAAAGTTCTCCAAGATCTCCCTTTATTCATGAGAATACAAGTGCTTAAATATCCTCCCCAGTCCCTGGTCCACTCCCACTCCCATGGCACTCTTCACTCAACCAGTAAAATAATGCTCTGGTGCTAGAGGACACCAGGTGATGAAACTTTACAGTACTCCCACACACAACAGCCCCTTACACTTCTGCAGGTCATTAAGGGACCAAAGCAGTGCCCTACACATCCAGCTTTCTACCAAAGAATTTTTAGATGTTTGCAACCTTACCAAAAACCTCTGACAAACTAGAGAGCATTGAGGAGAAGAGGACCAGAATGGTAAAAGGCCTGTGCCGTATAAAAAAATCAGTTGAAGGAATTGGGATCTAGAGATCAGATTTAGTAACAAAGAAGGCACCAAGAAGAACATAGCCCAAGTATTTAAAGACTCTTTTACCATCCAAACAATTAAAACTCTGGTGGACTGGCCACATTGTTCAAATGCCAAATAGACACTTGCCAACAAGACTATTTTATGGAGAACTCACACAAAGCAAGCACTCAGGAAAAGTGAAAAAAGGACATTCTCAAGGTCTCTCTTAAGAATTTATGGAACGGGGTGGCTAGGTGGCACAGTGGATAATGGAGTCAGGAGTACCTGGGTTCAAATCCAGTCTCAGACACTTAATAATTACCTAGCTGTGTGGCCTTGGGCAAGCCATTTAGCCCCATTTGCCTTGCAAAAATCTAAAAAAAAAAAAAACAACTTATGGAACTGATTGTGTAACATGGAAGACCAGCCAGTATGACATGCCCTCATCACAGAGAGGGCTGCACTCTATGAGCAAGGCAGAATTAAAGCTGCTCAAGGAAATGCAAGATGCACAAATTTAGAGTATCCACCCCAGGTGTTCCCATGGTCTATTTGTGCCTGACCTGTGGCAGAGCATTCCAAGCTTAGATTGGACTGATCAGCCAAAGTTGGACACATCATAGGACTCTAATGTAGTGATGTAGGTTTGGTCCTCTTTGAGAATGAAGAACAACCAAACCAATGTATACAGGTCATTTCCTGAATCTCTGTCCCATATAGATAGCTTTCTAATCTAAAAACAAGCACATGAAACACAGAGCCTAAAGCTAGAAAGGCTGAACTTAAGCAAAAAATCTGGGTGAGCCAATTTACTGTTTAACTGTGCATAGATGGATTTAATAGAGAATAGCTCCTGCTGATATAGGAAGAGGTCAATATTAAACAGTTTGGTAAAGTACAATTGTGCTATCCCTGAATGGTTTACTTATCATCCCAGTGGAAAACAAATAAGCTAGCTGTCTGAAGATCACTTTCAACACTAAGATTTATTGAATATTAGCAACAACATTCAGTTCAAGATCTCCAAATTGTATGAAAATTATAAATATTAAACTCAACAAATAAGGAACAATACTTTTGCCTACTCCACAGTGTTGTATAGGTTTATATTATTTTAATATATTATTTTAAAGTATTTTGTTTCCTGGCATAGAAGTACATATGAATTCAAGGAGAAAACCTTCAAACAAATGATCACTATTTAAAAGATTCCCATTTGTCTTCTCAAATTCTGCCTTCCCTCTTCCTTCTTTACTGGGCAATGATAATGGAGCTCTTCCAACACATTTACTCACACATGAGTTGAGGAAAGAATCAGGAATACAGAATGGGTGAACAGAAAGTGCACAGTTCAGAACCTGACTAAAGAGTCTAAACTCAGTCATTTTGGAAGCTATAAGCTGTCAACAAACACTGGAAAGCAAGTATTAGTGAATATCCAGTTTGTACTACCTACTCTGCTCTGACATAAGCTCTGAATAAGCCAAAATTATGGAACAAGACTAAATGATTTCTCAACAGAATCCTGAAAAACAGTTAATACCTGTTAAACACACATCTCAGACTTCAAAATCCTCAAAAGGATTTAAACCCATCCTGGTGGCTTTGGGGTAGAATGGAATATCATCAAAGGAAAAGCTTAAGACTCTTGTAGAAAATGTGGTCATTTCTGATTTTGTGGCATCTCTATGAAAACCTCCAGACTCCTGATATATAAAAAGAGTGCCAGACTTGGAATCAAAGAGTCCTGGGTTCAAGTCCTATCTCCAGCACCAATGAGCTTTCCAATCATACACCATTCAGTTTGCTCCTGAGCTCCAGGGTCTTTAATCTGTACAACTGAGATCCCAATATTCCTCCCACTAGCCATCTTAGAGCTTGTTGCTGGGGTAAGCACTTAATGGCCACAAATATGATAAATCGCTATTACCAGTTTCACAATTCACATGCCAACACACTACAAACAAAGGCACTGTTCATAGGTATCTAGCTTAGACCTGGATAAGATGTCTTCATTTCCCCTGTTATTACTTTGATGTGTGGTCTCCTAGGTACTGATGTACCATAAGGATGGCACAGTATTAACTTACCTTACTCTCTGAAGGGAGTCTTGGATTGAGTTCATTAAAACAGTGAAGATTCCTTTAGATCTAATTCAAATGAAAAGTACTATCTACCCAATCAGTCATTCCACTTCCTGAAACACCTCAGTGTTCCTTGGGTTTTGTTATACATATGTGGACATGAATCAAAACTGTTCAGCTTGTAAAATTTTGATCACTACAAAATGTAGCAGTACAGAAATGGAGAGTGGATGGTAAGGGAAAAGGATATGCTCACACTTAAATGCAATGATTTTTAAATTTGTCCTTTTTATTTCTCTGACATTGGTGGGATTTTTGACTCAAACAGAGTGGACATTAAAAAGGTTAATCTAAGTTTCGTAAATTGAGTTTTCTGTTTCAGTGGAATTCTTATAAAGCATTGTAAGACTGGCTTAACTTGTTATGAGATATTATCAAGCTTGCCTAACTGCTCTGGCAAATGTGCTAAGATAGATTCAAGATAAGTTCTCAGTCTTTAGTAATCTGAGGAGGCAGCATGATACAATCATTAGTGGACCATCTTGATGAATTAATAAAGTATATAAACCAGCCAAGTAAAGAATAACTCTGATATTACTATAGTTCAGAGATCTGATAACTCCTAGCACAAGTTCTTAAAATTTAATAAAACTTAATAAATTAAACAACAAATAGCTGTGAAAGGGAACAGATCTACCAGCACTTCTAGAATCATGTGATTTGTGAAGATGAAGTCAGGAAGAGATGCTGCCTCTAGATAAAGGATAGACATGCAGACACACAGACAACATTTTAAAGGAATACTGGGATTGCTTTTAAGAAACACAATTTAGTTAATTCAAAGAAACACAAATTAGGAACTAATTCAAAAGAATAGAAATATTAAGGGAGTTCAAAGAAACATTTTAGGAAATGAAAGAATAAAAATAATATTGAAATTAATAAAAGACACCAATAATAGTTTACCCATATATTTACTTTTTTATCTCTTTTAAATATATATATATACATGTATGTATATATATAGACATATATTCAGCATCAAGAGCATCCCTGATCAAAACATGAAAAAAACTGTTGAAAGCATCTGATTTTTTTCCAATGCCAGAGTCTCCTCCTAGGAGAAACCAGTTTGTCTCGTCTAATACCTCTTCACAGAGAGAAGATTAATTCTTTATGCACAGATACAATTCTTCACTACTAGCTAGTAAACATCTTGTCCTGGAATTCCATTCAAGATTTTCCAGAATCTAGTGTCACCAAATGCAATTCAAT
The DNA here is from genome assembly GCF_037893015.1 of Macrotis lagotis. Classification (NCBI taxonomy): domain Eukaryota; kingdom Metazoa; phylum Chordata; class Mammalia; order Peramelemorphia; family Peramelidae; genus Macrotis; species Macrotis lagotis. Next base: position 66,343,168 of record NC_133664.1, on the reverse strand, counting down.
TATTCAAACATTAAGTGACTTATAGGATGCCACATCAGTCCCTGGGGAACACAAACAAAAAAGAATCAGTCTCTTACTTCAAAGAGCATACACTTTACCAGGAAAATATAATGGATACAAAGATAGGTAAATACAATACAAATTTCAGGATGAACAAAACACTAATAGATGAGGAGGTCATGGAAATCAGAAAAGGCTTCATGTAGGAAGCTCTCCCTGAGCTAAGCTCTGTAATATGAGGACAAAGAGAGCACAGATTACCTTCCACACATGAGGGGAAGTGGGAGTAAAGGGACTGGAGTGGGAATGCCAGATTCAGGCCATAACAACAGATCAGCTGACTGGGACAAAGAAGGTGTGATGAGAAATAATATAAAACACATCTGGAAAGACAGGGTGGAGTGATACTGTGGAGGCTTCATGGAAATGCCAGGCTGAAGTCGGTATCATCCTGGAGGCCACAAGATGTGCTAGGCTTCTGAGAGTATTTGCAGTTGTGCCTTAGGAAGACATGTGGGGGTCAGACTGCAGTGAGGAAGTAGAGTCAAGGATCAGAGCCTTTTTCCCCAGCCCCCATCACTCTGGGAAGCCAAAGTGGCCTCTCCTTCCCATTGGACTGATGCAATCATACTCCATCTCTGCCTCTAGAAATCCAATCTATCCTTCAAGGATCCCCTCAGGCACAACCTTACTTCATCCAAGGAGCCTCCCAAGACCACTGCAGTTGGCCTTTCCTTCTTTGGACAGTGGATTGTATTTTATACTTTTCTAATGCAAATAACTGCAATACAAATATGATAAATACAGATATGTATGTAGTATGTCACTTATTAAAAATAAAATGAATTTTTCACTTTTACTTATAAGTTGGCCTTATAACTCTGAAACCTAATTTCTTTCATTCCAACCTGAATAGGGATCTAGTACATGTACAACTTATTAGGAATAATGCCTCCTCTGTCTTATAAAAAGGTTAAAAGCTTGAATTGGAAGGGAGAACTTCCAATGTCATTCCCTTGGAGATCTGGCAGCAGTGACAAAAGAAATTTGAAATATTAACAATTATTATGTATTTAAATTCAACAACTTCAAAAGAGCTATTATAATTCAATTTTTAAAGATCAATGCTAGAAAAAGTCCCAGCCTCCTGCTGAAATTTTAAATAAACTTTTACCTTAAAGTATTAGTCTAACTTTGAAAGTGAACACTTAAAAATATTTGCATCTCACATCTTTGAGATTTCCTATAAAATTAAAGAACCCAATTATTTTCAATATATAATAGCATAATTTTCATTGGTCTATCAAAAGCATTTTCAATTGATGTATTAAAAAACTATCTTTCCAATATTTTCCTTTTCCATTTTTATCACAAAAAATTGAAAGCTCACTTTAACCATTGACTTTACTAATGGCTAGTTTTAATTAACCTCACTTTGGTTAAATTTTGCTGATAATATCTTACAGTCTAAAAGCAGTAAAGGAGGGAAAGATTACCTCAACTACAGTATTGCTACAATATGATTTCTGAAAGAGTAAAGAAAATATGGATTTAACTTAACAAAAATCATTTAGGAAGAATTTTATCACAGTAACATAATAATTAAGTTGCCACCTGTCAGATTTTTAGACAAGTTAAAAGTCTCTTCTTTGCATTCTATATAATATTGACCCTAGTAAATAACAGCTATCTTAAACACACATGCCTGGAGGGAAGCAAGCCAACTAATGACAGTTCTAGATACTACCACGAAAAGCATTTGGCCATCAGAGCTAAGATAACTATCATTTTAATTATAAGTATGCAAAGAAAAGGCAAATTTTATATTGTTATTCATAGTAGTATTCATTTTTTAAAAAAAATCTTCTCTATAATATACCTGTCAAGTTCCTTTTGTCAATAAGACAGATTTTAAGAGAGTTTTCTGCAGCAAAAGAGAAAAGGGTCTCTTTTTGAAATTGCACCCAGCATAAGTATTTTTTTTTTTTAGGTTTTTGGAAGGCAAATGGGGTTAAGTGGCTTGCCCAAGGCCACACATCTAGGTAATTATTAAGTGTCTGAGACCGGATTTGAACCCAGGTACTCCTGACTCCAAGGCCGGTGCTTTATCCACTATGCCACCTAGCCATCCCTCCAGCATATGTATTTTCAAGTGACAACTCACAGGTGGCAAGTTCAATAGTTGCAAAAATTCTTTTGACAGATAAAATGAAAAAGAGAACACATATATACACATATATATCTATATACATATATATATAAATTTCATCATTCCTACCTTCTAAATATTTAGTGACTTTCTCCAGTCGGACTGATATATAAAAATAAGAGAATGAAAATTTTTTAAATGTAGCTTAGAAAAACAGCATCATTTTAAAATATAACATCCATTGAAAAATACAATAATCTCAACTCATGATATAGTCAGTTGCTAAATAACAAAGAATACTGTATTCCAACCTGAAGTTAAATCAGAACTTCTGCTGCTCTTTTTGTCCTCTACAATTTCATAGAATGGACCTATTACATGGAGTAATTCTTCAACTTTCTCCGTCATTGGCATGGTCTCAAGAATCTGTGATCAAAATACAAGTCTTATGAAATCAGAAATAAAGGGTTCATTTGATTTACACTGGTTTCAAATATTCCAATTTCTTTTTTTTTTATTTCTGAGGCATGAAGTTCACTTACATAAAATATCCAAATTCATTAAGTACAGTAGACATATGTGCACATGTTCGCCTAAATGAACTTAATGCAATGGCTAAAATAATTAAGCACCCATAAGTGTTTCTACTATGAAGTCCATTTTATGAAGCAACTGACTTGTTAAGTAGAAGACAGGCATGGTGGTCTCTAATGAGTTAACTAGTTATTAGTGTGATAAAATCCAGGGCACTAGACTACAAGATGGATGAGCAATAAGACTGGGTTAACGTGCACAATGTAAGAGCTCGTCCCATCCCAACCTCCCCATCCTGCCCCAATCCTAAGTATGAAAGGGCAGCAGGGAACCCAGGAATTATACAGTTGTTTAACATTTCATCACATGTTGACTCTGTTCCTTTTTGGATAAAGTTAATCAGTTGAAAAGGCAAACAAAATGGAGATTCTTACATACACCCCCCGCCCATGTATTGCCTCGAGTGTATCAAGATTTTTTTCATGAGTACATTTTTGAAGGAAAAAAATCTATGCAGAAAAGAAAGGAAAATAAATTGGTATAGCATGTTTTATTTAGTCATGCCTGGAATGTGGCTTCCCTCTCCACCTACTTGCCCACCTCAAGCCCCATCCATCCCCTGCACCAACAGGGCTCTCTTTCCTAAAATAAAATTGACCTCCTACGTCTGGTACAAAAAGAAATATTATGACTAGCAATATTATTTTCACTTCTAAATGACTTCTATATGGATGACAGCCTACTGTTAAGTTAGCAATTAATAAGTCTATTACTTTAATTCCAAAAATACTTTTCCCTTATAAGAGAGAAACAAAATAAAATATATTTAAAATGACAGCTATTATTGGTTTTAATATTGGCAAATTTGAGGTTGGCAAGCTGTTAATGATTGATTGTTCCCATTAATTAGTGCTCTTTCATGTAAGTCAACAAATAAAAATAATGCTGTTCAAATTTTCTCTTTAATGAAGGACAGCCCTGAGCTGAGCAGGACATGATTCCTAACTATCTGTCCAAAGCCAATATTTAATTATTTGAGTTAATGAAGCAGAGAAAAAGATAATTTTAAAAATCATTTATATTAGGTTTACAAATCTTAAAAAATTGTTTTGGCCATTAAACTCTTCCTAGCTCAGCCACCACAAGCACTGGAAGCAATGGAAGAAGATAGCACTGACCAGCTTTTTATATGCTCCAACTAGGCTTTCTCAGAACCAGTTTGAGGCTGAGGGAAAGGGCAAGATCACAGAGATGATGATGGCAGACCATACTGGTCTTGTCATGAAGATGATCTCCCTCTTATAGGTTTCAGGATACTTAATTTGTTAGAGGATTTTGGAGATAGTGTTGCCTTTCCAAAAATACACGTAACCCAATGCCCACTAGATAGAAGAAGAAAGGAAGTGTCCAAAGCATTGGTCATTCAGGAGGATGCAGAATGAGAAATAAAATATGATACAATTGCTCAATAGAGACAATCAAAGGACTAGGTAATTTATAGTGAGTACACTGACCTATTCCCAAAGAAATTATGTATGCAGATGATCCAGACCTGCAAAGATCTGATGAAGAAGTCATTACAGATGTTACAGAGAAGACATGGATAGCCCTAGAGAAATCTGTGTCTCAGAAGGTTACTCATTCTGCAACAGAACAAAAAAGTTATTCTGAGTGTAGAAATGCAAAGAGATCCCAAGGAGTCTCTATTAAAAATTAATAATAAAATTCTTCATGGACCTCCATCTCCTCCTGAATTTGTCATGTATTCTAGATAAAAGATGGCTGTGAAGGAACAGAATAGAAAATTCCGCCTTGTATTTCAAATTGGAACAATGCAAGGGTTATGCCATTTCAATAGAGAAATATCTAGTTGCTGATGGGAGAGGCCTGTAGTCAGTTCACATTAATGAAGATTTGTCACACTTGCTGAGACTCTCTTCATTGATGATAGAAAGGCTAGTGAAGCAGTGAAGATGCAGGTTCAAGTGGAGAAAAAGATGGCCCAAAAGGAAAGGGAGAAACATGAAGAGAAGCTTCAAGAAATGGCCCAAAAAGCATAGGAGAAAAGAGCCGGAATCAACAAGATCCATGTAGAAAAAGAGGATGAGGAGGCTCAGGAACAGAATGAAATAAGACTTGATAGTTGTACAGAGAGACAACATGATGGGAAATCTTTCCAGTGCAACTCCTGATAAGAGGTCAAAACTACAGAGAAATAAGAAGTGAGTGTATCAGTGAAGTCATTGTTCTTGATGTGTCCAATCCTCAAAGTTCCAATGAAGTTCAATATGACCAGAGGCTATCAACCAGACTATTATTGTTGAAGAAGATGAAACATAATGTTTATGATCAAGCATGGAAAAGTGGCAAAAATATGGCCTAAAATATCTGCAAACCCAGTAAAAATATGGACAAAAGATTTGTATGATGATGGCCTTGAGAACTGAATAAAGATCAACAGAGTTGTTGCCAACAAGGAGTTCTCCGGCTCAGATCTTAGGCAGCAAGGCCAAAAAGGATCAGCTCAATGGGATGACTACTACTTTGTTCTGGAAAAGTTTTTGGAAGAAGTCAAATAAATGGAGATAGCACTTACCCTAAAGGAACAAAAACATGGAGGCAAGAAGAGGTGGAAAGAGTAAGGTAGCCTCTTTAGAAGTGGGGAAAAGCTAAGAGTTTTGGTTTCAAAAATTTTCCTGCTAAGGTGGAAAGTGAGAATAAACTGAATTTAGAATGTAAACAATTCAAATCATTAAGATGAGTTCTTTAAATTCTGTCAATAAAGCAAAGTTTTCCAAAAGCATAGTGAATATATTCCAAAAATATAAGCTGAATTGAAAGTCATGAACAATTTCCCATATATGGACCAAAGAAAGTTTCACCCAAATATTCTCTAAAAATGCAAATGAGTTTGATTTTTTTTGGCAGGAGAATAATAAAGTAAAAACATAACTATCTAACCAAAAGATTCAGAGAAAAAAGGATTTAAATTATCTTTAAGATATTTTCACTTTTTTTTGTGTGATTATACCTAATAGAACTAACTTCTGCCCCAAATAAGGCAGTGAGCGACAAAGTCCATAGAGCAGAAGTTGTAAAAATATAACCAAGGGTGAGACTCTGGTCAAAGTGTAAAAGAAAAATCAACTGAATCTATCAAACATAAGAGAAGATGCTAACCAAATACATGTGGCACTACTAAATATTTATTCTATTTTATAAATTCAATGTTTGTAGCCACATTGTAAGGCAGCCCCCAAGGCCCAGATTTCACTAGTAATAAAGTATCACCTTAGGCCACTCTTCCTCTGTTCTCTGGATTATTTTTAAAACCCCCATCTTCCTTGGTCAATTCTTTCTTCTCTTCTTTTCTCCTCCCCTCCCTCTCCTATCAAACCTCATTGTTTTTTAAATTCTGTTTAAGTTCTGAAATTAACTTTAAATCAGAAAAGAAATACAGGATCCTGTTCCCCCCTCCCCCCACATACCTCATCATAAAAAAACCAGTAAGGAGTGTTCACCTAGGATCTCAAAAATTAACACTGGATTCTTTGTTATACTAGATGACTTTCTGAGAGAGAATAAGGGAAGGAATAAAAAAAGGGAAATTTGGGTGATATAAAAATGAAAATATATCATTAAAAGTCTATTGTTAAAAAAATTAACATCAGGCAACGGATGCATGATGGAAGATTCTATTTTAATAGCTAATTTTATGTGGACAAAATTACCAGTTGTTACCCTTAAACGAGAAGCTCACTGGCATCTCAATGGCATTTCAATGCCATTTCAATACCAATAAAGGCTTCTCCTTTATTGGAGGTGGACAGAATGATAGTATTAATAGGCTGAGCTATAACTCAATATGAATGACCTTGGTGGAGGAAGACCCTCCTCCTAACTAGAAAGACCTAAGGACAGATTACATGTCTGGCAACTGAGAATCAGCCCAGTCAAGTGCAGAAATACTAATCATCACATTGGCCACAGGCTGCTGAATTTTTAGGTTCATAAAGACCATCAAGAAACTTGCCATTGGTATTGGAAAAGGGAGTGTTTTGAGTCAGAAGTCTCAAGGTGGAGGCAGAGGGGCTCAGATACAAGGCACAGGAGCCACACGTAGTGACTCACTGAGGAAGAGAGCTGACATGCCAAAATGGGCAAAATGATGACCTTAAAACTGCAGGACTCAGATTCTAGAGCTGGCTCTGAACTTTATTACCTGCTGAACTCTGGACTAGTAACTTATCTCACTGGACTTCAGCTCCTCCTCTTTAACATGAAGAGGTTGGAATTCAAGGCTTCCAAGGTCCCTTCCAGCTATAGAACTTATGACCTTATAATCTCTAGATCTTCAGGTGTGGGAACTCCTTCCAGCTTCTATTTCTATCTTAGATAACTTCCTGAGTCTCTACTAAGTCAGATGGAAGATCTGAGTCCAGGTCTTCCTGGCTCCAAGGCCAGCACACTACTATCTCATGCTGCCTGTAGATGAAAGCAGTCTCCAATGTGAAGAAGTTTAGAAACTGGAAAAAAAAAACCCATGACAGCAAAAACTACCAAAACACCAGATTTTTCTAATTTAAGAGTTTTTCCAGGTAATATTATCTAGGAGGAGAAAAACAGGCACCATTGTGCTCTTCATCAGCTAACTTGCACTCAGCTGAAAATTGAAAGTCCAATGAATATGGTCTCACAATTTTCTGATTCATCTGACAAATTATCATTTCCATACTTGGATCTTGTAAGTTAAGAAAATTACATTAGGATTTAGTGTACCCACATTTTATCTGTTTTTATGCAGAATGATTGTTCTTACCTTTTTCATTTCTTCAACATATGCAATCATAGCGTCTTCTTTGGTCATATCTCCCAGTGAACTCCAAGCATCCCTAGAAATTAAAATAAGGGAATAAGAAAGCCCACACCAATGTCTTAGATTTTATAGCTGACAGTTTCTCACCTGCAGCCAAACTACATAGCATAATTAATTTGAAACAGGCTCTTGTAGAGCCATCCAAGGAAGGGGCGGGGCTCACCCCTCTTAAACTGGTTCATACCAAAGAAAGACAGGGTGCTATGGAAACTTGTGGATTGAAAAAGTCAAATACATAATTACTTCATATTTCATCCATACTACTATAAAGAAGATTTTCTGAGAAGTCTTTAAAAGATGCTAATTAAATTATTACACAGGAAGAAACATCAGTGATATGGACGTTTGGGGAAGGTTAAATGAGTTATTGGGTAGAGTCTTCAATGAGAAGACATTTTGGATATAAGCTAACATTAAACAGAAGATAATACCAACACAAGAAGATATTTATATTTCACAAAGTATTTTGGATACATTTTCTTTTGGTTTTTTTCCCCAAAAACTATTAGGTAGGTAAGAGCAGATATTCTGTTTTCCATTTTACTGATGTAGAAAGAGGCTCAAAACAAGTAACAAAGTCCCAAGTGAAAGTAGTAGACCAGGGGCGGCTAGGTGGCACAGTGGATAAAGCACCAGCCCTGGAGTCACGAGTACCTGGGTTCAAATCTGGTCTCAGACACTTAATAATTACCTAGCTGTGTGGCCTTGGGCAAGCCACTTAACCCCATTTGCCTTGCAAAAACCAAAAAAGAAAAAAGTAGTAGATCAGAGTTCCAAATTCAGTTGTATCTACAATGTTATGCAAACCCCAAAGATTTCACATATGATATGCCTGAATTTTGGAATAAAGACAGGTTTGAGAGAGACGATCACTTTGGAATATCGAAGTTGTTTTGCTAAATAGTGTGAAATGACTCCTGAAAATATCACAACATAGATAAACCCTCTCCCATGAACTCCCCTCTCTTCTATCACCTAATTCCCTTCCTTCTCCCTTATCCCATCCCTTTCCTCTCATTTTTCTCTAGGTTAAGATAGATTTCCATACCTCATTAAGAGTATAAGTTATTTCTTCTCTGAGCCATTTCTGATGAGAATGAAGGCTCACTCATCCCCCCCCCCCACTTTCTCCTTTTCCACTCCATTGAACAAGCTTTTTCTTGACTTTTATGTGAAATATTTTAGTCCCCTCTTCCTCCCCTTTCTCTTCTCCTAGTACTTTCCTTTATCACCTACTGACTCCATCTTTTTATGACATTATATATTATATTCAGCTCCTTCCTGTGCCTTGTCTATAATATGCTCCTTCTAACAGCTCTTATAAATGAGAAAGTTCATATGAGTTAACAATATCTTCTTCCCATGCAGGAATACAAACAGTTCAATATCGTTAAGTTCCTCATAGTTAGTCCCTCTCTTCCACTGTCTCTATGGTTCACCAGAGTCCTGTACTTGAAGATCAAACTTTCTGTTCAGCTCTGGTTATTCCAGTAGGAAAGTTTGAAAGTCCCCTGTTTCATTGACAATCCATCTTTTCCCCTGAAAGTGGATGTTCATTTTTGCTGGGTAGTTGATTTTTGGTTGTAAATCAAGATTTTTTTTTGCTTTAAAGAATAATATATTCCAAGCCCTACAAGCCTTTAATGTATATGCTGCCAGATCCTATATAATTCTGACTATAGAGCCACGGTAGTTGAATTGTTTCTCTTTGACTTGGGAGTTTGGGAATTTGGCTATAATATTCCTGGAAGTTTTTCTCTTGGGATCTCTTTGAGGAGGTAATTGGTGAATTCCCTCAATTTCTATTTTATGCTTTGCTTCTAGGATCTCAGGGCAATTTTGTTGTATTATTTCTTGAAAAATGAAATTTAGGCTCTTTTCCTGGTCGTGACTTTCAGGTAGAATTCCAAATCTTTTAAGGAGAGAGCTAAGATCAGAACACCTTATTTCTCATCTGGCCCCATTAATTTGGGACTTCTCTTACTTTTTTACTAGGCCTAGGTATAGGGGGCCTTCTCCTGCTCCCCCCCCCAAAGACCCCTGCTTTTCATTTTTTTCCTGTCTTAGATCAGAAACTACTTGAGGGCAAAGACTCTCTTTTTTCCATATATATATATATATATATATATATATATATATATATATATATATATATATATATATATATATATATACATATATGTATATATGGAAACTCATTCACCCTCATCTTCTCTGGTTCCACTCCATTGAGTAAACTTTTATGAAGTACCTACTCTCCTATGTGCCAGTACAGTGCTTGGCACATAGGAGAGTAGGTGCTTCATAAATATTTACTGACTATTGATTTTACCAAACAAGTGGTCATTGAGACTTTGCTTAAAGGGACAAAGAAACCACAACCTTTCTGGCAGCTCATTCCAGTTCTGGCTTTCTTTTATTACAGTCTCTGAGAGATTTCTATTCATTCCTCTTAGCTCTGCCCTGTATGGCCAAGCCATCTTCCTTTTGACCTTCAAATACTTGCAGACAGCTCTCTTGTCTCCGCTAAATCTTTTCTTCTTCAGGTCAATTCTTTCAACCAGTTCTTCAACTAATCACACAGTACTTTAGTGAAGTTTTTCAAGAAGTGGATGGCAAACTCTGGAAATGGCAATGAGAAGTCACTATTTGCTATCCAGCCTGCCTTTTGGAAGTGTCCCCAAAGTGTCTGTGATCAGACATTGGCATTGGAACAGTGGGAGAATTAGTAACTGGTGGTGACTTTTTTTTGCCCCATGACTATGGGAAAGCAATGAAGTACATTTTCCAGTAGATTAGGAGAGGGGAGAAATTTTAGATATAATCCTACATTAATTTTAGTCCCCCTTCACCATTTATCATCAAAGACAAAAGTGAGTAATTTTAACTGGTAAACAGAAATTACTTTACCACACATTTTATTGACAGAAGTAGAATGAAGACTTTGGAAGGCATGAAAAATTTCTTTTGGTGTATTTCTAAGTTTTTACCTCTCTATAGAGGAAAATCCATTTAGCTACCTGTTCCCTCTTATTTTTTCCCCTCCCTCTGTCAAGATCTTCTTTTCTGAATTATTCTGTTTAAAATTCAACCTCTTAGAACTTTGTGAAAAACTTGTTTTGGTTTCTATATGGACAGTAGCTAAATGAATGATTCACCATTCTAATTACATGTCACAAGTCATCACACCTCCATAATTACCATTTATATCTCCCAATGGGATCCCAGAATCCAGGTCTTGAGATATTGCAGGGTCCTTCTGTGGCTTGTTTATAGAAACTGTAGAACTTTAGCATCATTTCATTTGTTGGCTGAAATGAACCTATGGAAAACAATTTGAAACATAGTGTTTTGATCCTGGAGGGGAAAAGAAGTGTTTAACACTGTTAATTCATTTTACAGGATTAGAATTTGGAGCTGGAAGGCATCTTGGTGGTCAACTACTAGTCCAGCTCCTATAATTTTCATTTAGGTAAACTGAGGCCCCAAAAGAAGAAGAAGCAATTTGCCCATAGGGAATAAGTAGTAAAGCTGGGATTTGAATCTAGGCCATCAGGCTCAAGATGTTTTTTTTCCTAATAATACAAAATGTTCTTTCCCTCCTCCACTAACCTTCCATGCCTTTGATCCACCAAGGTGGATTTCCTCATTTAATGATGAGGAATTAAAAATTCAAGAAATAAACTGTTCAAGGTTACACAGAATGCTTGTGGCAGTCAGAACTGAGCTCTCATGAGGCAGGGTCTATTCTGCTACACCATGGAGCTTCTGTTATCTCAAGATTGTTTCTTTGTTTCTTTTTCTTTTTTGTTGAGGATTAAAATAATATGTAAAGTCAATACCAAAAAGCAAGGACTCATACAAGCTAAATTATTTATAACTGTACTTTTTCTGATAACAAAGAATAGGAAGCAAAGTTGATGCTCACTGAATGAGGAATGGACAAATGGACTGTGGAACAGGAAGGTAATGGAATCTTCATGTGTTGTGAGAAATGATGGATATGATGAACTCCAAGAAGCACAGGAAGTCATTTTCCTCTGAATGTCATATATAGCTATTTCCCCCATTTTAATTATTTTTTTCCTTTAAATCTAAACTTTAAAAACTGTTCAAAGACTTTTTTAAAGGCCCTGTGAGGGGCAGAATAGTATAGTGGGAAGAGTGCAAGACTTGGGGTCAGGAGTTCTGGATGTGACTTTTGTCACAAATATGGACATAGACAGGAACTTTACCTTTCAGAGGCTCAGTTACCTTCTGGGTAAACTCAGGATAACATTTATACTACATAACTTACAAAATTGCAGGAAGAAAAGTTCTTTGTAGCCTGAGCACAGTCTGTGTGTGTGTGTGTGTGTACATGTGTGTATACACACATATAAAACATATATGTATGTTATAGATATGTTATTTCAAACACAGGACAATTATTAACTTATCAATTCTTGCTGGATCAAAATGATTGAATCAGTTCACAACTCCAACAAGTGTATTAGTGTCTCAATTTTCCCACATCCCCTCCAACATTTCCCACATCCCTTTTCTGTTATAGTCAATCTGATACCAATCTTTTCAACTCTTCAAAATAATCATAATAATACCTGATAGAGGGGCTTATCGTGCCACACTGTACTAAACACTATGCAATTATCTTATTTGATTTTTTACAATAGCTCTGGAATGTAAGTGTTCTTCTTATAATCCCCATTTTTACAGAGAAAGTCACTGGAGGTTCAATGACTTGCCCCTTCTGAGGTTGGAATGCTGCTAGAAAACAAAGTCATCAGTTTTTATTTTAATCTTGGTAGAGGTAAAAGAAACAATTACAAAAGTATCCAAATGAGTAACTCTACAGTACCAACATCTAAAAGACATCTTGTCCAATTTAGCTAAAAGATAAAATGTCTAAAATGTCTGTCAATGCTCAATGGGTCTTGTTAGTCTTTCTTTTGTGAATCTGTCAAGCTCTTTTTTATATTAGTTACTATGTTATGCTTATTTGATTCACCTACTAGATAAGTAACTAAAGGACAAGCAGCATTCCCTGTTTATCTGTGCATCTCACACTACAACAATGTTCTGTATACATCAGGCATGGGATACCTGTTGTATGAATAGTAAATGTGCATTTAGGAGTAACTCTAAAATATATCTAGCAAGGAGGGGAAAGAGCTGTTACATATTGTTACATGTTTGGGAAACAGAATCTTAACTTAAAATGTCAAAGAGTTCTTTCCATTACATCTCAGTTGTTAAGCAAAAAAATTCAAAAGATTATGTATAATAAGCCTGTATGTCTAATAACACCTCAGTATTACCCTCTGAGAACTTAACTTTGTAAAGGCCAAGGACATGCTAGATATAAGCTCTACAGAGGATTCAGGTTTACCAAAGGTTCTTATAAAGGATTAAGGAACAAGGAAAATAAACCTCAAGTTGTTCAAGCTTTTACACAATATTTTCAAGTAGCCCAAAACCTTTCAAGGAGAAGAGGAGAAACAGCTGTTTAGTTAATCAGTCTAAATACTCATTTTTTACTCTTGGTTCACAAAACTGATAAAAATAAAACCTTTTGGCTCAAACTTCACATGGTTTGATTCAAGTGAGCTCTCTAGAGCAAAAACTAATTAACAGACAAACTTGCTCTGTGTAGTGGCCAGTCATTGCTACCTGTGAATGTACCTGAGTCCTAGGCCAATGGGAGTTAAGTTATCTAGAGCTATGACATGTAACTTTTCCGATTAGAAGGACAGGAAGAAAAAAAGGGGTGGGTGGGGGGAGAATAGTTTATTTATTGTCATTTACTCCAAATGTACTTGGAAAAGATTGGTTTTAGAACTCTTTTTTGACTAAAGAACAGGTTGTAGACCTATTTCTGACAGAAGAATCCTGTCACTGCCAGTTTGAAGGCATACCAAAATTAATTGTAGAGGTCAAATATGAGAAGTCAGAGCTGTATCTATATAGCTTTACTCCATGATGCCCTAACCAATTGATAACTCTCAAAGGTACATTCATTAAAAAGGCCTTTTGGTAGAGCATTCTAAGTAATGACTCCTAAGTCATGGAATTCCCCTATAATCTCATTTTCCTTTCTGAATTCCCTAATATTCTTCCTTCCCCCCTCCCCTCCCACTTTCCTTCTTACTGAAGAGGAGAAAAAAAGTAAAGTTACTGTTTTAGTTTTTAACAGTTACTCCTAAAAACTTAAGTTACTAATGGAGGGAAATGCATGGGCTCGTGTTTGGTCCCTTTCACTTTTTGTTGAAACAAAGAACCAGAATTTGAAAGATGACTTTGGAAAGCGCTTGTCGCTGTCGTTTTTTTATGATGCTGGTGCAGATGTAAAATAAATGAAAATTAACATCATGATAACCCGGTAAGGGTAATAAAACTCAAGCTTCTAAGCTCGAATGAGAGAACCGGCTCTGGCGTGCATGAATCCATAGACGTGCGGTACTGCCCGAGGCTCCCGAGCCTTTCTCCGGGGTAATGGAAAACAAGGATGAACTTGGAGCCGGACTTGAGTGCAAAGGTCATCCGCCGCCTCTCTGACCTCGGGCCGCGCTGAAGCAGAGGCACTTCCCCAGAAGTTCAAGGCGCTCCGGGGGGGGGGGCTCTAAGCTGACGGGGCGGGGCGGGGTTTCGGGGCCCGGGGGGCCCGGCCGGGGGGCACCTACCATTTTTGGGCAGGCTCTGGATCACCTTGACGGCCGCCTGGAACCGGGTCTCGTGCACCGACGGGGTGTCCGCCATCTCCGGGCCCGGCGCCCCGCGGGCTGGGCGGCGATCACGCGGCGGCCGCGGCCTCCCCGGGAGCCTGCATGGGACTGAGGACAGCGAGCGCAGCCGCGGATCAGCCCTCCCGCGGGGGAGGGGACGCGGCGGCCCTCCCCGGGCTGGCCCACCCCCTGCGGGGCCCGGCCGGGCTGGCCCACCCCCCTGCGGGGCCCTCCCCGGGCTGGCCCACCCCCTGCGGGGCCCGGCCGGGCTGGGCCGGGCCGGGCCGGGGCTGCCCCGCCCCGCGCTGCCCCGGGGGTCGGGACCCCCGAGCCACCCGAGGGGGGCGCCCAGGAAGGGTCCGCTTCGGGGTCTCCTCTGGGAGGGCTCGACCCCGGCCTTTACCGCCCCCCGGAGCCCGGGACAATCGCCGGCCGCCCCCTCCCCATTTAATAGAATGTGGGGTGGGGGCCGGAGTGCAGGCTGCGGGGGGGGGGGGGGCGGAAAGTGTTAGGTGAAGCGGCCAGAGACCCCCAAAGTCCCCGCCCTCCCGGGAGGGGGAGGGGCGGGGCGGGGCAGAGGGAGGGAGAGATGCGCCCCTCCCCCAGGGGCCACCCCGAGGGCCACAGCTGCGCCCCTGCCCCCTCCCCTCCCCTTCCCCCCGGCCAGGGGCGGCCCCCCAACCCGCTATTCTGCTGCCTTCTCCAAAAGCCCCCTTGGAGCCCGGGGGGCGTCCTCCCAGCCCCCGGGACGCGTTCTGGGGGGCCCTAAACGTGGGGGGGGAGGAGCTACCCCAGACCCCCCGAGATCTCTACGAATCTCAGGTCTAGTCTCCAGGGGACAGTTTGGGATGCGGGAGGGGGCGTAGACGGGTGAGGGGCTCCTCCCCCGGTCCCCGGCGGCGCCGGCATTTACCTTGGCATTGCCAGGCCCGGCGGGTCCAGAAATGTCCCTGGCCTTGGTCCCGGCCCCGCCCCCCGCCGCACTGGCTTCTGGGAAATGTAGTTCGCGACTTCTGCTCCACTTCCGGCATCGAATCCGCTCCGAGGCTCCCCCTAGCGGGCCCGGTCCGTCCCTTCAGGGGGGGCGACCCGAGGACTGACCCATGAGCTACTGAGGAATCCCCATCAAGTGTGACTTGGCGTGGCTAAGAAGCCTCCTCACCATACACATGAGGTAAGACCCAAGAGGTGACACATACTGACTTCCAGGCTGGCCAGGGTCACAGATGTATCAAGCACCTACCAGTCCCTGCCCAAGACTATAAGAAAAGCAAAAAAAAAAAAGCAAGTGAAAATACCTAGTATGAGGAAGCTATAGATACAGGATAAATTAGAGAGAAAACAGAGAGAAGGCACTAGCAATAATTCTTCAAAAGGAGCTGGTAGCTAAGGACTCACTGCTATGCTGCCAAGACACTAATTATTTTCTTTTATCTCTCCCCTCTCTTTCCTATTCTTTTTTTTTCTTTTAGCATTTCTCTTCTTTTATTTAGTTTTTTTATCATTCCTACAATAGCCATATAGTAAAGGTAAACAACACTCCCAAAAAAAGAGGAACTTCAAAAAATAAAATAAAGTGGAAAAAAATGTGCTGTATTCAGACACCATCAGCTCTGTCTCTGGGATGGATAGCGTTCCTTATCCCAAGTCCTTTAGAATTCTCTTGAGTCACAACTTTGCTGGGGAGAGATGGATCCTTCACACTGGATCATCCTACAATACTGCTGCTTCTTTGTATAAAGTGCATTTCTCATTGCATCTGCTTATATAGGGTTTTTTGTTTTTGTTTTTTAGGTTTTTCAAGGCACACAGGGTTAAGTGGCTTGCCCAAGGCCACACAGTTAGGTAGTTATTATTTAGTGTCTCAGGCTGGATTTGAACCAGGTACCCCTGACTCCAGGGCCAGTGCTCTTTCTACTGTGCCACCTAGCCACCCCTTCATATAGATTTTTGACTTAGAACATTCTGTTCATCATTTCCCATAATGGAACAGTATTTCATCTCAACCCCATTCCACATTTTCTTCAGTCATTCCCCAACTACTGGGCATCCCCTCAATCTCTAGCTCTCTACTACCAGAAGAGAGAGCTGCCATAAATATCTTTATACATATAGATTCTTTTCTTCCCCTATTTCATTTCTTCTGGAATATAGACCTAGCAGTGACACTGATAGGTCAAAGGGTAGGCATGGTTTTATAGTCCCTGGGGCATAATTCCAAATTGCTCCTCCAAATTGCTCCTCCAACTGTGCATCAATGTCTCAATTTCCTTACATCCTTTCCAACATTTATGACTTTCTCCTTCTATCATATTAAACTAGTAATCCTATTAATAGGTATAAAATAGTACATTAGAATTATTCCAACCTGAATTTCTCCTATAATAGAGTTGAGACATTTTTATAAAAAAATATTTAAATAGATTGCATTGATAACTTCATCTGAAAACTGTTCATAACTTTTGATCATTTATCAATTGGTGAATGGCTCTTCTTTTTTCATAAATTTGACTCAGTTCTCTGTTTGAGAAATGAAGTCTTTATCAGAGAAACTTGTTTCAATATTTTCCCCAGAGTTGTTATTGCTTGCTGTATTCCCTCCATCCTATTCTCCCACCCCTGTTTCTCTCCAAAAGGGTATTACATCTGACTACCCCTTCCACAATTGTCCCTCTCTTCTATCACCTATACCCCCACCCCACCCCTTTCTCCCATCCCTTTCCTCTCCTATTTTCCTCTAGGGAAAGATAATTTTTTAATACTCAATTAAGTGTGTATGTTATTCTCTCTCTAAGTCATTTCCAGTGAGAGTAAAGCTCTCTCACTCTCCCAAACCTTCCCCTTCTTCCATGCAAAAGCTTTTTCTTGCCTCTTTAATGTGAAATAACTTGCCCCATTCCATCTCTCCTTTCCCTTCCTCCCAGTACATTCCTTTCTCCCCACTTAACTCCAGTTTTTTAATATATTACACCCTCAAATTCAACTCCAACTTGAGCCTTGTCTATTATATTCTCCTTCTAACTGCCCTAAGAAATGAGAAAGTTATTATGACTTATCAGTCTTATCTTCCCATGAAGGAATATAAGCAATGAAACCTCATCATGTCTCTTATGATTTGCCTTTTCAATTTGCCTTTTTATTTTTTGTTGTTTTTTGACTTTTATCATTTTCCCCCAATCTTGCTTCCCTCCCACCCACCCCCCAGAAGACTCTCTGATAGTCTTTACATTGTTTCTGTGCTATATATTAATCAAAATTGAATGCATTGAGAGAGAAATCATATCCTTTAGGAAAAATAAAATATAAGAGATAGCAAAATTACCTAATAAGATACCTTTTTTAAAAATTAAAGTTAAGTCTTTCATCTTTATTTAAACCCCACAGTTCTTTGTTTGGATACAGATGGTATTCTTCATTGCAGATACCCTAAAAGTTGTCCCTGATTGTTGCATTAATGAAATGAACAGGTCCATTAAGGTTAATCATCACTCCCATGCTGCTGTTATGGTATACAATGTTCTTCTGGTTCTGGTCATCTTGCTCAACATCAGTCTATTTACCTCTTTTTATGCTTTGCTTGAGTCTCGTATTTGAAGATCAAACTTTCTGTTCCACACTGGTCGTTTCAAAGGAAAGTTTGAAAGTCCTCTATTTCATTGAATATCTATCTTTTCCCCTGAAAGAGAATGTTCAGTTTTGCTGATTGATTCTCAGTTGTAATCCAAGATCTTTTGTCTTCTGGAATATCATATTCCAAGTCCTACAAGCCCTTAATATAGACATTGTTAAATCTCACGTAATCTTGACTGTAGCTTCATGATATTTGAATTGCTTCTTTATGGCTGCTTATAATATTTTCTCCATAATTTGTGAGTTCTGAAATTTAGCTATAATAGTCCTGGGAGTTTTCATTTTGTGATTTCTTTCAGGAGGTGATTGATGGATTCTTTCAATTTCTATTTTATCCTTTGTTTCTAGAATATTGGGGCAGTTTTCCTGGAAAATTTTTTTTTTTGGTCCTGGCTTTCAGGTAGTCCAATAATTTTTAAATTATCCCTCCTGGATTTGTTTTCCAGATCAGTTGTTTTTCCAATGAGATATTTCACATTTTCTTCTAGGTTTTCATTCTTTTGGTTTTGTTTCATTGTTTCTTGATTTTTCATAAAGTTATCAGTGCCCATTAGCTCCTTTTCAGGAATTGTTTTCTTCAGAGAGCTTTTGTACCCCTTTTTCCATTTGATCAATTCTGATTTTTAAGGTGTTCTCCACATTGGCCTTTTGGATTGCTTTTTCCATCTGACTCAACCTGGTTTTTAAGATGTTATTTTCTTTAGTACTGCTGATTCAGTTTTCATGATTTTCCTGCATCATTCTCATTTCTCTGCCAAATTTTTCTCTATCTCCCTTACTTGATTTTTCAAAATCTTTTTTGAGCTCTTCCATAATCTGAGGTCAATTCATATTTTTCTTGGGGTCTTTGGTTGAAGAGGCTTTGACTTTGTTATGTTCTGAGTGTGTATTTTGATCCCTCATAGGACAAAAGTAATTGTCTATGGTTAGATTTTTTTTTCCTTTTGTTATTTGCTCATTTCCCCAGCCTGTGACTTGATTTTAACTATTTGTTAAGGTGGGGCTCTGGTTCCAGGGTGGAGGACACACTCCCAAGCTTTTTGAAAGTTTTTGCAGCTGTTTTCAAGAATATACTCCCTCCCACCCCCCAACCTCCAAATTCTTAATTCCTCCAAGGTATTATGAGAGGCTATGATTGTTCCCTGGCCTGTGCTCTACTCTGTGGATGACCACAAGTACTCCTTTCTGTACTGAAACAGGAGGAGGGTCCCTGCCCTGCTACAGGCCATGAACTCTGTGATGCTTTTACTCTTTTTCCTGAGACTGGGGCCCCAGACTGTGACCTGGATCTGAGTATGGGCCAAGCCACAGAGTTCTGCCTCAGGGAGAACAAAGAGACCTCTGCCATCTCCCTCGAGCCCTCTCCTATCAGTGGGCTGATGGAAGCAGCTGCCAGGTGGCTCTCCAGGTCTGCTCAGATCCCCTGGGCCCAGGTCTGTGCTGAGGCTCCACTCTCACTCTGGTGCAGCAGAGTTTTCCTGCTGACCTTCCAATAATCTTTTACAAGCCCTGGGCTAAGAGGTCTGGAGATCACCACCACTTCTACCCCTGACCCAGGCATCCCCAGGGACCCAGCTGGCCCACAGTCTGGGTATCTTCCTGGATGACTGGAGCCAGTTTGCTCCAGTACATCAGGGATGCACTATGTATTCCCTCTAACTCCAGGGCAATAGATCCTTCCCTCAGGTCTGTTGTCCTGAACTAGGAAATTGTTTCTCAGTCTTTTTGTGGGCTCTGACAGGGTAGAATTGGATGTAAATCATCATTTAAAGGTATTTGGAGTAGTTTGGGGGAAAACTCGGGGGAGTCCCTGCCTTTACTCTGCCATTTAGGCTCCATCTGGTCCTCTTCTTTTTAGAAATACTCCAAAACATTGTTGTCCTGTCTGACTCTTCCTGATCCCATTTAGGGTTTTCTTGGCAAAAATAATGGAGTGATTTGCCATTTCTTTCTCCTATTCATTTTACAGATGAGGAAACTGAGACAAAAGGGTTAAGTGGCTTGCCCAGGGTCAAGCAGCTCATGTCTGAATTTGATTTGAACTCAGGTCTTCCTGACTGCAGGTCCAGGGTTGTATCCACTGCATCTCCTAAATACCAATTTGGCAGCTATTTATTTATTAAGGTTCTTAATAAATGTTGACTGAAACTTATTTCAGTTTGTGTGCTTATTTCTAGTATATGCTTAAAGTTATCTCTGTATAAATCTAAAACATCTGACAGAAGAGAAAAGAAGCAGAAAGAGGAAGGTTAGATTTCCTGGCAATGATAGTTACAAGAATTGAGTAAGGTAAAAGATGTAAGAAGATAGAGGAAGTTTCTTCTCTACAACTTCTAAAAATAACCCAGATTCTAATGTATCCATGATGTTTTGTGTTTGGTTTTGCTAGGATTAGGGGCATAAGTTTAGATGACTTCCAAGACTGAATTTCTGTATGATGAACTGAAAATATGCTAATATGTTTATCAAAAAAAGCAAATGAATCATTTGTTCAGGGTTCAATTTTTGCTATTCTTTTTGCTACTTATTTTGTTCTCAATCAATGAACAATCAATTAATCTCTTGGTTCTTTTTTGAATTCCAAAAATATCAGTATTTTGAAGTTGAATATATAAATTACATGTTATTTTTATATAGTTCTTGGCCCACTGAAGCTTCAAATCTTAAAAAGAATGCGCTTTCCTTTCTAGAAAATTATATTAGTAATTCTATCAATTGAATATATGCTTTTTCTATTTTATTTACAGAGGTAGAACTAACTAGGGAGTGCAGTGAGTAGAGGCTGGGCCTGACATTAGGAGACTTGATTTCAAATCCAGCCTCCCACACTTGGTATGTGACCCTGTTTTGTCAATTCTACCCCCATAACATCTTTTGAATATATTCCCTTCTCTACATTCATAGACTGCCATCTTCATTCAGGACCACTTCATCTCTACTCTGGACTATTGTTAGGATTATTATAATAGCCTTCTAATTGTTTCCCTTGCATTTAGTCTCTCCACTACTCAGTATATCCTCTACATAGGTATCAAAGATATTCCTAAAAAACTATGTCCACACTGGTATGAGTTTGTTTCAGAGATTCATGTGGCAATCCATTCATACTTACCCATCCAGTATGACTCTTGTCCTTGTCTTCCATAACATTGTCCTAGGGTTTGAGAGGAGTTTCCTACAACATACCTGTGGCTTGCCTTGCTTTTTCTTGACATGTCCAACACAAACCACATATCCAGCTTATTTTTTCGCATATGCTTTTCTTTAATGACATCCTTCACTCTGCAACTCCTTTATCATGCCACAATTGCAATGTGGGAAAGCCTGCTCACAACCACCATGCACTGCTCCTTTGGTTCCCCTTTTCAATGATTTTCAATATTCATTCTTCAGAAACTTTATTTTTTCCATGACTCATAGTCATACAAAATGGGTATTTTTGTACATAGTAGCAAAGAACATTGTATAATATGCAAACTGGTATACTCCTATGATTTTGACATAAGATATAGATTGTCAAAATGATGATATGTACTAGCTCATAAAGTTGCAAACTTTAACATTCTTATCACCATATGTTTACACCAATTTTGGCTGATTTGTTTAATCTTATTCTGGTCATTGACAGTTACTATGATAAAGGACTTCTTATTTCATTTCCATGACTGCTTAACTATTGGTTTCTATTAAAGTGGTTGGCCAACCTAAGGGTCCTAGGTATCTTTAAATATGGGTATTGGATGCATCCTGGAACAATGAGGAGAGGGCTAGCTTTGGAATAATAAAGACCATGCCTCTGACCCAAGTTGACTTATTAGACAATTCTCTAAGGCTATAAATTATGGATGAATTGCTGAATTGTTGGAAGGATTTTCCATATGAGAAAGTATTAGATATAGCTACTAGGCCTGCTATAGCACTCCCAAGTGCCCTACAACCAGGTTAAAACTTAATTGGGAAATATTTAACAAAATAAATTAAAAATACTATAAAGAATAGATAACATTATAAATTATAAAATGCCAAAATAACACTATATTTTAAAACTAAGCCAATTTACTCAGTTCCTTATGTAAGGATTCATAACCCCTATTTCTTTATGAGTTTGACACTTCTACCTTAAACTATTGGAGCCACCAATCAGACCAATCCTGAACTTTGAGTTACTCTCAAAAAACTTGATTCAAAAAGGAAAAACTATACTTGGCATCAAGAACTTGTATAACTTTTGACAAATTATTAGCATCTTTTGACTTTAGTTTCTTTATCTATATGCAACAGGACCATTTACCTACTCCCTTTCTAAGTACATTGACTTTCTTCTTATTTTTTTTTTGTTTGGCTTTTGTAAAGCAACGAAATTAAGTGACTTGTCTAAGGTCACACAACTAAGTAGTTATTGTCTGAGATTAGTTTTGAACTCAGATCCTCTTGACTCCAGGGTCAGTGCTCTATCCACTGCGTCATCTGTCTGACCCCTCTTGTTTTCTTTTTTTTTTTTTAGGTTTTTTGCAAGGCAAATGGGGTTAAGTGGCTTGCCCAAGGCCACACAGCTAGGTAATTATTAAGTGTCTAAGGCCGGATTTGAACCCAGGTACTCCTGACTCCAGGGCCAGTGCTTTATCCACTACACCACCTATTACTTTTTAATGTGTTCCTTAGGCCTAGTGAGATGGGAAGTTATGGTAAAGGACTTAAAAATTTTGTTACATGTAAAATGAGAGAATTGAACATGATGAACTGTGGTACTTTTATCACTAAATCTATAATCCTAAGATTCTTTTTATAGAAACTACAGAAGAGTCACTTGTTTCTTCTTTTTTATCTTGGCTTTATTAAATTATACTAAAAGACATTTTTCAGATGCTCAGCAATAATGAAATTCTTATCTTATTAAATCAATTTTAAATTTAAATTTTAAATTTTAAATTAAATTAATTAAAAATCAATTTGGAAAATTTTAGGTTAGTACTTTAATCACACAATGGTGTATGAGAAAAAAATTGAAAATTTTTCAAAGCAGCATTTTAATCTTTTTGAACAGTATTCATGCCACATAATCTACAGGAATTCTGGTAGCTCATAGAGAAACATGTTTTTTTCAGGTCCAAAGCTGGCAGCACTAAATCTCTGAAGTTGTGATTTTTCTCTCTACCATATTGAACCAATTTCTAAGTCATGTCAGTTCTAACTCCTTGATATTTCTAGCATCTGTCTCCTCCTTTGAGTTTGAGATGCCACTGATACAACTTAATGTGTTCAGGAGAATGGAGGCTGATGCAGCATGAATCTTGGAAAAGAGTTGAAATCTGGAGATACATCAAAATTGGTTTTAACAAATGATTCTGGAAGATGTGAGCATGTTTGTATTTTTACCATAGGCATCAGCACTGCTTTGCACAGACCAGGTGATTAAAAACTGCTGAATGAATGGACAAGTTTCTTATTAACAGATAAGAAGTATACACATATATATTTTTCTGAGTAAGAAGCTGCAATATTTAGAATTGTAGGGTAACTAAAGTGGTTGATGTTAGCATTTGCCCTTTCTGAGTCTTTCAAAGCACAGCTGCTCAATTCTCAAAAGACTGCTTTGTGTAGTTTTTCCATCTTGGGAATTCAAAAAAATGCGACAACTGCATTTTTTTTTTTTGCAGTGACATATTTAAAGCCAAGAACTATAAAGTATTTCTTTTAATAATTCTTTATAAGGCAATTTTAAACTCTTGTTATTTTAAATTTTATTCTTTAAATGCTAACAAAGGCGGGCTATTTTTCTTTCAAGATAAACAAATATTATACAGTGAAAATTATTTTTTTCTGCTAAATTAACTGTTATTGCATATGGAAATAAAGTTAACTTATCCCTATTGCAGAATTTAAAAGATCATTGTTCTATATTTTATGACTTTTTATATATAGTAGAATTGAAAATCTTCATTGTTGCTTTTATTTTATTTAGTATTTTAATAAAGCACCCTAAAACAATTCCAGAAATAATTACTTATACTGCTACTCATTAGGAAAATACTTCCTAGAATTAATCTAGGAGACTTCATGCAAACTTAACTGTTAGGAGAGTAGTTGTTGAAAGAAAAATTCACAAGATGCATTTATCACACAAAAATTTGTGAAGAGCCTACCCATGAAGAACATTGGACATTAGGTGAAATTTGTGAAGAGCCTACCCATGAAGAACATTGGACATTAGGTGTGGTGGAAATTAGGAAGGAAGTAAAAGACAGTTCTTTCTCTTTAGGAGGATTTAATCTCAAAGGAAATGAGATAAGGATGAAATAACTGGAGAAGAATTCAAAGATATATATTTTGATATTTTGAACCTTTAAGTATTCCAATCAGGAGAAAAGAGAAGTGATATGGCACATAGCGATATTAAAAGCCATTTTACTGTTCTGGATCTCAGTTCTTTTACTTGTAGAGTAGTTAGATTATATGATCGGTAAGGTTCCTTCCACCTCTAACAATGTATGACTCTATGAGGCTTAAGATTTTGAACTTTCTTTTAATTTAATTCTGTACATTATTAAATTTATATATAAATATATATGCATGTATAGGTTCATATTTGTATGCATACATATAAGAATGTATATGTATGTATATGTGTATGAGATTATATGTGTGTATACATATGTATTGCATGTCTATATATACAATTATTATATCTATATTTATTAAATAATATTTATTATATATATTATATATGTATATATAATATATATAAGATCACCAGAATTAGATAAAACAGTTCCTGATCTCAGGAAACTTATGATTTAGGGGAGATAAGAAACAAAATTCTATGTACAAAATGGAATATTTTGAGAACAAAAGAGAGATGGGAATAGAATGAGTTCAGATGAGAAAGAAAGAACTTTTGGCTGCAGGGATTTAGGAAAGCTTTTTGGAGGAGAGGACGTTGAAACTAGGCCTTGTAGAATTGTTAGGATTTTCATATATGGAAATATGGGGGGGGGGAGGCTAGGTGGCGCAGTGGATAGAGCACCGGCCCTGGAGTCAGGAGTACCTGAGTTCAAATCCAGCCTCAGACACTTAATAATTACCTAGCTGTGTGGCCTTGGGCAAGCCATTTAACCCCATTTGCCTTGCAAAAACCTAAATATATATATGAAGAAAAATATATTCTAGGTATGTGGGCCAGAACACGAAGCCAATGAAATTGGGAAACAATTGGTTAAGTTTAAGTTTTCAGCGAATAAACTAATTTGATAGCAAAGGAGAGGAGTGAAAGGGTTGTTGGGAGAAGTTAATGAAAAAAGATTGTGAATGTTAGGCAAAGTTGTTTTTACTTTATTGGAAAGGAAATAGGATACCACTGATCTTTTTGGAGCTAGGATTGAATATGATCAGAGTGGTGCATTAGGAACATGGCAGTGGGGTACAGGGTAGCATGGGTGAGATAAAGACTAGGGCCAGAAGGTTACTGCAGTAATCTAGAACCTACACTCTTGGCTATGGGTGGGGAACCCTTATTCTTTTTTTATTAAATTATTTAAAGATTTTATTTATTTTGACTTTTACAATTTTCCCCCCAATCTTACTCCTCCCCCACTCCCCTACAGAAAGCAATTTGTCAGTCTTTACATTGTTTCCACAATGATCCAAATTGAGTGTGATGAGAGAGAAATCATATCCTTAAGGAAGAAACATAAAGTATAAGAGATAACAAGATCAGACAATAAGATAATAAGATGTTTATTTAGGTTTTTTTTTTTTTAAATTAAAGGGAATAGTCCTTGGACTTTGTTCAAACTCCATGGGTCTTTATCTGAATACAGATGGTATTCTCCATGGCAGACAGCCCCAAATTGTCTTTGATTGTTGCACTGATGAAATAAGCATGTCTATCAAGGTTGATCATCACTCCCATTTTGCTGTTAGGGTGTACTGTGTTTTTCTGGTTCTGCTCATCTCACTCAGC
Source organism: Macrotis lagotis (assembly GCF_037893015.1). Classification (NCBI taxonomy): domain Eukaryota; kingdom Metazoa; phylum Chordata; class Mammalia; order Peramelemorphia; family Peramelidae; genus Macrotis; species Macrotis lagotis. Next base: position 66,317,297 of record NC_133664.1, on the reverse strand, counting down.
ATCAATTCATGCAAATCCCTCCAGGCTTCCCTGAATTCCTGTCCTTCCTGGTTTCTAATATAACAATAGTGGGGAACCTTTATTCTTACAAGGGTCAAAACTTAAAAATTAGTCTGCTATATTTCCTCAAACATTTAATGAATTCATCCCTAAAAAGCTTCTAGATTTATTGAATTTTGAGTCTGGCTGTAGTTATCTTGGCAGCACTAGACCAAATAACTTTGCAGCTGGAGGTTAGGATGTTGGGCACCCCCCTCTCCCTTCCCTACTACCCTCCAACTCTAAGCAATAAATACTGAGGGTCTGAACCAACTTAGTGGCCCTTTCATATTCCTGGTAGAGAGGTAGAAAAATACTAAGAATATGTAATGTTACATATGAGTGGACCTTACTTTTTCTTTCTTAGAAGGGTGGGTTCTATGGGGTGGGTCACACAGCCAAGCCAGTATATTGGTAAATGCCTGATAATATCCTTAAACAGAATTTAAAGTTTCTTATCCTGGCATGATTGAAATGGTGCCTTTAGTTTTTTTTTTAAACATGTCAAATTTATAAATAAAACATTTAAAAATATAAATGCCTATTTAAAATAACTACTATATTTTTATGTGTATGGAAAAGCAAACCCAGAATTCACAAACTTTAGGAGTTTATTAAAAATTAAACAGTATGTGCCTTGCTTTAAGTGACTAATATTCCCTTCCTAATATAGCACAGAAGAGCATTGTTCAAATGCTCATCGCTTTTGAATTAGAGAAGTTATTTTCTTTATTCAAAGTATCTCCTTCATTTAACTTTAATATATAAAACAACTCAATAACTCAGTTTTTCTTATTATTCAATCATGTTCAACTCTTTTTGCATTCTAACCTCCACTATCTCCAGAAGTTTGTTCAAGCTCATGTTCATTGCTTATATGACATTATTTATCCATCTCACCTCTCTGCCCTCCCTTTTTTCTTCAGTCTTTCCAACATCAGTCTTTTCCAGTGACTCCTTTTTTTCTCATTATGTGGTCAAAGTATTTTAACTTCTGGTTCAATATTTTACTTTCCAGTGAATAATCTGAATTAATTTCTTCAATTATTGACTGTCCAATGCTTCAATCCAAAAAAGTTGAGTCAGTTTTCCTTATATAGTTGAATTTTCATTTCCCTTTGTTGCTACTGGAAAAACCATAATTTTTACTCTATGCATGCTTGTCAACAAGGTGATGTCTCTTTAATTTCATGACTGCAGTTGTCAACATATATACCAATATAAAATCCACCACTGCTTCTGTTTCTTCTCTATTTTTCAGAAAATCATAGGATTTTAGTTTTTGATGTTAAGCTTCAAGTCAGCTTTTACAGTCTCCTCTTTTACCTTCATCAAGAAATGTCTTAATTCCTCTTCTTTTTCTGTTATCAGAGTGGCATCATCTGCATATCTGAGATAGTTAACATTTCTCTTAGATCTTAAATTTCAGTTTTTGATTCATCCAGTCTGGAATTTTACATGATATACTCATATATTTATTTAGTTTTATTTATTTAAGGGGTTAAGGGTAACTTGTGCAGGGGTGGCTAGGTGGCGCAGTAAGGGTGGCTAGGTGGCGCAGTGGATAGAGCACCGGCTCTGGAGTCAGGAATACCTGAGTTCAAATCTGGCCTCAGACACTTAATAATTACCTAGCTGTGTGGCTTTGGGCAAGCCACTTAACTCCATTTAACTTGCTTAAAACTTAAAAAAAAAGAGAGAGTGACTTGCCCAAAGTCATACAGTTAGGCAATTATTAAGTGATTGAGACTGAGTTTGAACTCAGATCCTCCTGAGCACCTCTGGGCTGGGGAACTACCTAGCTGCTCCCTACTCAAATATATATTAAATAAATTAAGGTGACAATATATAACCTGCCATACTCCTTTTCCAATCTTAAACCAATCAGTTATTACAATTTGGTTCTAACTGTTGCTTCTTGGCTCACATATAGATCCTTCAAGAGACAAGCAAGATGACTTGGTAATATCATGTCCTTGGGGACTTGCCATATTTTGTTGTAATCTACACAGTCAAAAGTTTTGGTGAAGTCAATGAAGCAGAAGTAGATATTTTTCTGGAACATCCTTTCTTTCTCCAAAATCTAGTTATGTGGCAATTTTGGTCTCTCTACCTCTTTGAAAACCAAAATCACTTTAAATGCATAATTTTTAGCTTCTAAATATAAAATTATAGAAATAAGTATCTCTATATAACAGTGGTATAGGGACTATTAATAAAATTGACTTATTAGTATAATAGAATTCTAGGGTTAGAAGAAACCTTTTATACAACCTGTCCCAATCTACATTTTTCAGAAATGAAAAAGCTGAGGCCCAGAGAAGTTTATTGACTTGGTCATGGTGACAGAAATTAGTTATAGAATTGGGATTAAAATTTACTCTTGATTACCATTATCTGTAATGGCTTTTTCAAGACAGTACATTTCATTCATTCTTTTATTCCACCATTCAATAAATGTTTAATGAAAGATACTATGAGATACAGAGGTAAAAACAAATAAACAAAAAAAAGGAAAACATGGTTTTTGTTGCCAAGCAACAGGCATAATGCATGTCCACACACAATGATACAACATAGAATGGCAAATGCATAGGAAAGATTTTTCAAAAGTGTTTAAAATTTTTTTTTTATCTATTTAAGGCAATGGGGCTAAGTGACTTGCCCAAGGTCACATAGCTAGGCAATTATTAAATGTCTAAAGCTGGATCTGAACTCAGATCCTCCCTACTCCAGGGCCTGTGCTCTATCTACTGCACCACCTAGCTGTTCCTTTAAGTGTTTTAAGAATGTATTTGGGGGCGGCTAGTTGGCACAGTGGATAGAGCACCGGCCCTGGAGTCAGGAGTACCTGAGTTCAAATCCGACCTCAGACACTTAATAAGTACCTAGCTGTGTGGCCTTGGGCAAGCCACTTAACCCCATTGCCTTGCAAAAAGAAAACCAACTAAAAAAAATGTATTTGAAAAATCTGACTGATGCTGCTCATTTTTATGCCACTATAATTTCCCAATCTCTCTTTTTCTCCTCTCAATAAAAAAAAGAAGAACAGGAGCAACCAGGTGGCGCAATGGATAGAGCAACAGTCCTGGAGTCAGTACGACCTGAGTTCAAATTTGACCTTAGACACTTAATAATTACCTAGCTATGTGACCTTGGCCAAGTCACTTAACCGTGTTCCCTTACAAAAACAAAAATTAACAAAAGAAAAAACCCAGTTGAGCAAACCAAACCAAACCAAAAAATGCATCTGACAGTGTACTCCAAAAATTTAGAAGCTGGGGGTGAAATCCAGGAAGACTTCCTGGAAGATGTGCTATGAGAGCCTGACCTTAAAGTTGGGTAAGATTTTTAACTTGTGGTTATGGATAAAACCATTCCAGATGAAGTAAAAAGTATTAGCAATAGAATGGATGATGAAAAATGGATAATGCCCAACAGCATCTGCTCCATACTGAGAGGCATCATGATGGGGAATGAAGAAACAAGATTAATTTCAATTAATTTCAATTTAACAACAACTTGGGGTCCACTTCCTATTTGAAGTAGGCCTAACCTATCCTTCCTCTTTAGCACTCATCATTAGCACTCCCACTCTCTCCTGAAATTATACTGTATTCAATCTATCAATAAATTAACAAGAATTTTTTAAACTTTATTATGTAGGTCAATGACTATGTTAGATGTTGGAGATTGAAAGACAAAAATGAAATAGCACTTGCCCTCAAGCAACTTATATGCCTTAAAGCAAGACAATAGGTACATGTATACATAAAAGAATAAAATATATGCAAAATACTGGAAAAATAAATACAGGGTGGTTTAGAAGGAAGGAACCAACAACTTAGATCAAGAAAGTCTCATGGTGGCATCAAGGCAAGTAGGAATCGATCCCAAATGGTGAGAGGATCATCAATTCTAGACATTGGAGGCATAGGTTATGCAGAGCCCTAGAAACAGGAGATGAAGAGATGTAGCTGAGGAAAAGCAAGAGGACCAGTTTTTCTGGACCAAAGAGTTCGGGAAGGTGAATACTATATTATAAGACTGGAAAGGTACTTTGGAGTCAGTCTTCAAATGACTAAGAGCAATATTTGTATTTGATTCTAGAAATAATTAGTGGCCAGTGGAATTTCTTGACTAGGGAGGTGACCTGGTCAGACCAGTGCTCTAGAAATAGATAATTATTGTGCTTTAGTATCTACTTACTTATGTACATGGTCCATTCCCTCCCCACACCCCAGATTTGTTGAAAGTGCTTTGAAAATAATAACATTAGATGAATGATAAAAATGTTTGTTGCATTGAATTCAAATTCCTTGTGTTCAAGGTAGTCAGTTTTTGCACTATTTTTTAAAAATGTTCATCTACTTTGTTATGATTTTAAAATTTTTCTGCAGACTTTTTGAAAAAAAAATGTTTTTACAAATGTCCTTTGAATCAATGTTTTCTCCTTTTGAAAACTTCTGGTATGGAAACTTGGTCCACTGATACAAATTAATACCTGCTTTGCAGCTTATGGTCTCAGAGAGCTGCCTCTGGTGGGCACTGAGAGGGTCACTCAGGTTACCCAGGGTCATAGAGTCATATGTCAGAGTTGGGACCAGAGCTCAGATCTTCTCAACATTAATTCCAGCTCTTAATCTACTAGGAAAGTAGAATCTTGGATTTTTATAGATAAGAAAAATACATTTGTTATAGTTAGGGCAAAACCTAGAGATTACCTTAATGTAGTCATTCTGATATAAATTCTCTGATTTTATTTGTTATAGATGGCTTTTGGTAAAAGTATGAGAACAAGGAAAACACTGAGCACTAATTTTGTAGATGTTTATAAATAAGAATGATAGACAATTTCAACTACATTCATTGGATATCATCCAAGATTTTTTTTTTCAGGAAGTCAGCATTTTGGCAAGCATTGGTGGACTAAACTTAGGGACAAAGTTAAGAATAGACCTTTCATTTTAATAGCTGTCATTATAAAGGAAATAATTAAATACTCAATTTGATTAATATCAAGCTCAACTAGTATTCCCATTAACGAGTTTGAGAAGTAGCAAAAAGCAGATTAATCAAAAAAGGGGAAGTAGAGTTAATATGTAGGATGACAGAATGAAGATTCAGGATGATCTAGAAAGGGGGATGTAAAAGTGTGCCATTAGGATAGAAGAAGGGTAATTTTCCAGTCTCTGAATGTCACAGTTGGAAGGGACCTCTGAGGCAGTTTAATTGAAGCTGTAACAGAAGACTCCTCCCTCTCCTCTAACACCCGCCCCCCCCCTTCTCTACCCCCAACCCCAGGACACTACTTAGGAAGCAGTCCGTCAGTGATAGGAATAGGGATAGGAAATTCCCTACCCATTGAGGAAGGACATGGTTTTGGGATAGCTTTAATTTTTTTTAAAGCAATATTTCCTTTACATAAAGTCTAAATCTACCCTCTATCCCATTTAGTTTTGTTGTCTGTTGTCAGGTCTAACAGGTCTAATCTCTTTTTCACATAAAAGTCCCTCAAATACCTGAAGATTCCTTCTCTTTCCCACATCTTTAAATTTGGAATTAAAGTGCCTTGCCTTGGTTAAGTACCTAGGATGTTCCAGGTACTTTGCTAGTGACTGGGGGATATAAGTTCCATGAATGAAAAAGGGTAAGAAAATGGGTTTTATTGCATTTCAGAAACTGCTTGCTTTCAATGAGTCCAAGTTGCTTACTGACACAAAAGGTCCATTGTTTTATCATCAGTATTCTCCTGGTAATGCTATAAGGCTGCAAATCATGAAGCAACTAGCTCGAAAAATAATCAAAATTTCAAGTAATTTCAAGGCAAATAGAGAAACTATGGAAAGTATAAGAAGTCTAAAGCATATAACCAATGACATATGCAAGAAATGTAAAAGAGATTATTAAGTGGTCAAATGATACATAAACAAACAAGTCTCAAAATACCTGCAAACTATTAACAATATGAAAAAGTGACCAAAATCACTAATAATAAATATAAATTTTTTAAAAATCTGAGATTTCAATTTACACTGATCACACTGTTGAAAGTAACTTAAAAAGGAGAAGAAGATGGGAAAACCAATTTTGGAGGGATTGTGGAAAGACAAGAATACTAATGTACTCATGTTGGTAGAGCTGCAATTGGTCCAACCATTCTGGAAAGCAATTTGGAATTGAATCAGAAAGAGAGAGAGAGAGAGAGAGAGAGAGAGAGAGAGAGAGAGAGAGAGAGAGAGAGAGAGAGATTTAAAGTTTCCATAACTTTTGCTCTAGAGATCACATTGGTAGTTATATTCCCCAAAAAGATCAAATTAATCAATCAATAAACATGAGGACCACTATACACCAAAATATTTCTAGCATTGCTTTTTTTTTTTTTTTTTTTTAGTTTTTTCAAGGCAATGGGGGTTAAGTGGCTTGCCCAAGGCCACACAACTAGGTAATTATTTAATTATTAAGTGTCTGAGACTAGATTTGAACTCAGGTACTGCTGACTCCAGGGCCAGGACTCTATCCACTGTGCCACCTAGCCACCCCCTAGCATTGCTTTTTTGTAGCAGGCAATAGCTGAAAACATAGAGGATGCTGATTGATTGGGGAAAGTCTAACCAAATTTTGGAATACAATGTTATGGAATATTATAGGTACTGTAAGAAATGATGAACATAAAAAACCCTGGGAGATTTGTTGAGGCAGAGTGAAGGCAGCAGAACCAAAAAAACAATGTTAACCATGAAAGTGTAATTGTGAAGGACAGCATCCTCTGCTACTCCTCCCCCATCTCTGCACCCAAAAACAGAATACTGCATCAGCATAATACAATGATGATATGCCAAGATATTATGCCTCCCTTCTTTGCAATTTTGCTGAACCCCTCCCCCTCTTCCACCCCTTCTTCTTAATCTTTGTACTAAAAAAATGAGCTAGCTAGGTGGCACAGAAGACAGTGCTGGGCTTAGAGTCAGGAAGTTTAATCTTCCTGAGTTCAAATCTGGCCTCAGATTTTACTAGTCTGTGTGACCCTGGCAAGTCACTTAAACCTGTTTTCCTCAGTTTCTTCATTTGTAAAATGAGCAGAAGCAATGGCAAATGGCTCCATTATCTTTTTTTTTTTTTTTTAGGTTTTTGCAAGGCAGATGGGGTTAAGTGGCTTGCCCAAGGCCACACAGCTAGGTAATTATGTGTCTGAGACCGGATTTGAACCCAGGTACTCCTGACTCCAGAGTCAGTGCTTTATCCACTGCGCCACCTAGCCACCCCGATTCCATTATCTTTGCCAAGAAAACCTCAAATTGGGTCACAAAGAATCAGATGTCACTGAAACCACTAACAAGAAAAAATTTTTCAGTGGTGCAGGGAGGAGGAATATTTGAGAAATGATGGTGATATACAAACAAAAGATGTCAAAACAAATTAAAAAAAAAAGCATCATGAAGCTATGTATGGGTAGAAAAGGAAGTGAACCGGTCATATATCAGGAGTAAAGGATGACAAAGCTAAGAATTCCCATTCCATTTTAAGGCAGATCTTAGAAAGTTCTGATATCCCATACCTATCAGATTGGCTCATATGACAAAAAAAGGAAAATGATAAATGTTGGAAGGGATATAGAGAAACCATGCATTGGTGGAATTGTGAACTGATCCAACCATTTTAGAGTATAATTTGGAACTGAACCCAAAGAACAATAAAACTGCATATTTTTTGATCCATTAACACTACTACTACTAGGTCTGTATCCCAAAAATATCATAAAAAGGGAAAAGGACCCACATGTAAAAATTATTTATAGCAGCTCTTTTTGTGGTGACAAAAGAATTGGAAATTGAGGGGATGCCCATCCAATGGGGAATGACTGAACATGGTGAGGTTTCTGAATGTAATGGAATACTATTGTTTTATAAGAAATGATGAGCAGACAGATTTTAGAAAAATCTGGACTTATATGAACTGATGCTGAATGAAGTCAGTAGAACATTTTAACAGCAACACTGGGTGATGATCAACTATGACAGATTTAACTCTTCTCAGAAATACAGTGATCAAAGACAATTCTAAAAAGCTTGTGATGAAAAATGCCAGTCACACCAGAGAAAGAACTATAGAGTTTGAATGGAGATCAAAGCATACTGTTTTCACTTTTTAAAATTTGTTCTTTCATTTTCATGGCTTTTTCCCTTTGGTATGAGTCTTCTTTTACAAAATGAATAATATGGAAATATGTTTAATATGATTTTGCATTATAAACTATATTAGATTGCTTGTTGTCTTGGGGAGGGGAGAAAGAAGGAAGGGTAGGAGAAAATTTTACAAAAATGAATGTTGAAAACTATTTTTACAAGTAATTAGAAAAAATAAAATACTATTAAGATGAAAAAATTAAGTTCTGACATCTAATAGGGAAAAAGTTTGATTTGTTAAAACAGCATGTGTGTTCTATAGGTAGGTACAAAAGATTATGTGGCTTAGTAAAGGCATTCAGAACTTTGGGCAGATTCTCCATATATTCACTGAAAGACACAGACAGTAATCACATTGGACAAGAAGATGCAGGTGACCTGGCTTCTCTATCCAGGGAGAGAATATCTATAGATGAGATACTAGATCCTTTGATCCTAAAATATGTTCGAAAAAAAAAAGAAGTGGGACAGTCCTGATGTATTCTTTAGTAGTTAGATCACATTTGGAGAATTGGATTCACTCTGGGGTCACTGGTACATGCCAGATGGAACACATCTAGGATCTGGTAACTATGTCACATAAGGAATTGTGGAAGGAATTGTGAACTTTCAGTTGAAGAAAATATAGAATGTAAGTAAGATAGATGACAGGGATATTAAATTTGCATCAGTTATAAGGGCAAAATTTCCAAATGGTTGAAATGGTAAGAGAAGCAGATTTTAGAACAATAGTAGTAAGTTTCTAACAACAGAAATGGAATGGTGCTCCTTGTGAGTAGTGAGGCTCCACGTAATGTAAATAATTATAACAATAAATGAGAGCTAACATTTATATGTTACTATTTTCCAGGTGCCCCACAAATGTTTAAGCAGAGGACTGATGGTCTTTTGAAAAGTGTTCAAGAGAAGGTTGATTGTTCCTCTATTAGGAATGCCAAGGAAGGGACTCTTGAATTGACTAAGAGGCTAGAGTAGATAATTGCTAATGTTGAGTCTAATTTTTAAGTGTCGAGGATACTATGATTTAGTAAAAACATGTATATGCTATCATAGAACCTCAGGAGCTTACTAGCTGAATGACTGGGCAAGTCATTTAACTTCTGTCTTCTTCAGTTTCCTTGTCAATAAAAGGGGGTTAATAAGAGCATCTACCTCTCAGACATATTGTGAGGCTAAAATGAGTGAAGTGCTCTCTTCACATTTTAAAGCAGTAAAAGGCTAAGTTATTATTATTGCTATATATTTTAAAGAGTCTGGCACAGTTAGCTTATTTTGTTAGAATTTGGTTCTACAATTATGAGTTTTACTGTATATATATATATATACAGTAAAACTCATAATTGTATGTATATATGTATATGTATATACATATACATATACATACATACATATACATATATATATATATATATATATATATATATAAAACATTTGAATTTGGAAAATAGAAAAACTGTGCTTCAATGCTTCAGGCTTTAAGCCCCCATTTGCCTTAATGCCCAAGACATTCTAATCGCTTAATAAAAAAATCCATTCAAAATAAGTCTCTTAAGATGGCAGTCAGTAAAGGCCTGATTATTATCCATTTTAATATTTTAGTTCTGAGTCAAAATATTTATCGTTCTGTTGCCCTTTAAATCAAATTGAAAAAAATATTGGATGATATTTTCTGATTTAGAGTTTGGAAAATAATGTTATTATAGATTGTAGACTCAAATGGATCACATTTTTTTCATATTGCAAGTGCATGTTACATTAAGTAATGAAAGGATTGGATTAAGAATTTGAAAACTGGGATTTTATTTCTGTTTCTGCATCTTAATATGTTAACTTATTAATGATATCTCATTTAGCTTTTTTAAAAAAATTAAACTTTATTTTTCAAACTACATGTAAAGATAGTTTTCAACAATCACTTTTGGTAAGATTTTTGAGTTCCACATTTTTCTCCCTCCATTCCTCCTCTTCTTCTTCTTTTTTTTTTTTTTGCAAGGCGATGGGGTTCAGTGGCTTGTCCAAGGCCACACAGCTAGGTAATTATTAAGTGTCTGAGGCTGGATTTGAACTCAGATACTCCTGACTCCAGGGCTGGTGCTCTATCCACTGTGCCACCTAGCTGCCACCATTCCCCCTCTTCTAAATAGAGAGTAATCTAATATAGATTATACATGTAAAAAAATATGTTAAACGTATTTCCATAATAATCATATTGAATCACATCATGTAATTGACTTATTCATTTCTTTGAGCCTCAGTTTCTTCTCTAAATATGGATTATAAAACCCATTTTGTTTAATTTAGAGAGCTATGATGATTAAATGAAATATAAGTAAAAGCAATTTGAAAATGGCAAAGTCCTGTAGAAAAATGCAAAATTTTTCTTTAATCACCATTGTTTAAAAATGTATCATTTTATTTAAATACACTCTTTGCTATGCAGTTCTACTCAGGCAATTCTCATAATTTGAAGAAAAGATGTCATCAGGCATTGATGGAAGGATTTCCCTCACCTGGGTTCTAGTGAAATCATAGGTCCAGTCTTTATTATTAAAGAGACCAAGACAAAGAGGACATAATCAAATTTTAATAATCCATGTGAAGCTATTTTAAAATTAAGCACACAAGATGATTATAAATTGTAAAGTAATCCCTAATAATCAGTGAAGGGAAGTTTCCATATCAAAATAGCTCTAAGATTTACACTGTAAGGAAGTCTAGAGAGCACAAATATGACAGCTTTGAAAAGCTAAGGTTATATTTATACATTAAAAAGAAAAGCCAGCTGTACATAAGAGATCTGCAGTTTCATGAACAGTCAGTCTCTCTCTTTTACGGTTTATAGAAATTCAGAGGCAGGTGGGTGGCACAGTGAGGAGAGTGCTACACTTAGAGTCAAGAGACCTCAATGCACAGCTGCCCTCAAACACTTACTGCCACAGCTAGCATTTATATCTTTACTAATATTTGATGCCCATAACCACACTGGGAAGCTGATGTTATGATTTCTATTGTTTTCTTTTATTAAAGATTTTTTTAAGTTTTTTTTTCTTTTTTTTTGCTAGGCAAACGGGGTTCAGTGGCTTGCCCAAGGCCACACAGCTAGGTCATTATTAAGTGTCTGAGGCCGGATTTGAACCCAGGTCCTCCTGACTCCAGGGCCGGTGCTCTGTCCACTACACCACCTAGCCGTCCCATTAAGGATTTTGAGTTTCACAATTTCCCCCCCAATCTTACTCCCCCCCCCCCCCGAAAGCACTCTGTCATTCTTTACTTTGTTTCCATGTTGTACATTGATCCAAATTGAGTGTGATGAGGGAGAAATCATATATGATCTCTATTTCGGAGAGGCAGAAGCTGAGGCCAGTAGGGGTTGACCGGCCAGTCCAGGTCACACAGCCGGGGCAAGTCAATTAACCTCTGTCTCTCTCTGACTCCGTTTCCTCATTAGTCAAGTAAAATGATACCTCTCAGGGCGGTCTGGTAAAAGAGTAGAAAATGCTATTTGCAGCCCTTAAAGTGCTAAATTATTGCTAATGATCGGGCCGCAGGCTGCTGAGTAATTCCTTGAGACAAAGGAGCAGAGGTTTCCCGGGGGAGGCTGCAGGTCCCGCTTTACCTGAGCCCGCTCCGGGCCCCCGGGCCGCTCCGGGCGGGCAACACAGTTCTTGGATGGGGGCCGGAGTTGCAGGTGAAGTGAAGGGGGCAGCTGGCTTTGAGGGGGCGCCAGCTGCGTGCCGGGCCCCGGGAGGAGGGAGGGGCCGCTCGGCGCCTCCCGGGAGCCCCAGGAAGGGCAAGGCTAAGGTCACGGCACACCCCGCCACCTCGCTCTGCGCCTAGGCGGCCGAGGCTGGCACGCGCCGCCCCTCAGGTGCCACCTGCCGGCGGGCTTCGGACGCAACGCCGCCATGCCCCTTCCTCCTTCCTCTCACCTCCGCTCTTCCCTTCTCCCGCCAGAAGCTCAGGCGCGTGCGCAGTGGCCATCCGGGGAAGGGTGGCGGGCGGGGGAAGACTACGACTCCCAGAGGGCCATGCGAAAAAGAGGCATCCCCTCCCCCAGTCTCCCGGTCCTGAAGCCGCGGGGTGGGGGAGGGGAAGCCGAAAGCTCGCGCCTCGCGAGAACGAGGCCGCGGCGGGGGAGGGGAGGAGGAAGAGGAGGCGGCGACGTCCCACAATACCCGGCGGGAGGGCGGGTAGGCGGCTCGCATCCGGGCGGGGAGGCTCGGAGGCTGGGAGGCTCGGGCTGGGACTCCGCCGCGCCTCGTCTCCCGGACGCCGGAGGGAGCGATGCGGAGGAGGCGAACATGGCCGAGCTGCAGATGCTGCTAGAGGAGGAGATCCCGTCCGGCAAGAGGGCGCTGATCGAGAGCTACCAGAACCTGACCCGGGTGGCGGACTACTGTGAGAACAACTACATCCAGGTGAGGGGGAGGGGAGGCGGCCCGGCGCGGGGAAGTCGAGGCAGCGCGTGCGTGTGTCCCACGTATGTGCGGGCCACACGCGTGTGCCCGGTGTGTGTGTGTGTGTGTGTGTGTGTGTGTGTGGGGCCGCCCGAGAGGGTGCGGTGAGCCGGGCAGCCGGCCCCGAGGGTGTGCCCGGCCTGGGCCGTGAGTCACCCCGCCGGGAGCCGCCTGGGCCCCGGGGTCCCGGGCCGGGCCCCCCTCAGTTTCACTTCCGCTCCCGGGCCGGGGCGCCTCCCCGAAGCCCGAAGTTCCGGCACCTCGGCGGCCCGGGGGCTCGGCTGGCTTGTCCCATCTCCGCGTCCCGAGCCGCTGTCATCCGGGAAGCCCCCCGGGCGGGGGTCGTGGGGGGCTGGGGAGGGCACGGTTTAGAAGCGTCTCGAAGGCAGAAAGTTATTCTTTGCTAGGCCATGGGGTTAAGTGGCTTTCCCAAGGCCACACAGCCAGGTCATTATTAAGTGTCTGAGGCCGGGTTTGAACTCAGGTCCTCCTGACTCTGGGCTGGTGCTCTATCCACTGCACCACCTAGCCACCCCCCAAACATTTACTTTCATGTGTATAGAAAGAGACACAAATATATCTACACACATCTATATCTCTATACACACTCACACGGTGTCCTCAGAGTCAGAACTGAGGTTGGAACACCCTGTCTGATAATGAAAAATAGAAAGTCAAGAAACCTAGAGATTCTGTCTAGAAGAGAATTTTTATCAGTGCCAATTTTCTTTCTTTCTTTCTTTTTTTTTTGGCAATGTAAATGGGGTTAAGTGTCTTGCCCAAGGCCACACAGCTAGGTCATTATTAAGTGTCTGAGACCGGATTTGAACCCAGGTACTCCTGACTCCAGGGCCGGTGCTTTATCCACTGCGCCACCTAGCCGCCCCTAGTGCCAGTTTTCTTGGACTGAGTTTAGATGGAAAAGCATTTGTCACAACTCAGCTGTAAATTTTTAGGGTGTGGAAATAATGGATAAATTGTGATGGTTGCCAGCACATTACATGGGGCACTTCATATTAATAATCATGTGGTAGGAAGTTCCCTAAATATTGGATCATGGCAAACAAGGACTTTTGAAGGTTTGGGTTACTTCCGTAATGAGGAGAAAATTTTTGAAAATAGTCTTGTCAGTGCTTGCATTTCCTTCACTTTATCTCTCCTTATAAGTCAAGGAAATGAGTAGTTGCTTTTGTAAATATTTAAAACCTTAATTTTCATATTCATTTGAATATTTAGTAAGTCCCTGCTACCTGCTAGATATTATGTTATTAGACATACTATATTTTTTATAGTGCTTTTAACTTTTTTCTTTTTTTAATTAAAATTTTATTTGAGTTTTACAATTTTTTCCCCCAGTCTTACTCCCCACCCCCCACCACGGAAAGCAATCTGTCAGTCTTTACTTTGTTTCCATGTTGTACATTGATCCAAATTGAATGTGATGAGAGAGAAATCATATCTCTAAGGAAGAAACAAAAAGTATAAGAGATAGCAAGATCAGACAATAAGATTTCTGGTTTTTTTTTTAGACATACTATATTGAAGAAGAGATTATCGACTCTTATTCTTACCATTGATAACATGGATTTAAAAAAACATTCATTTGGTAAACTAGAAAATAATTTCTTAGTTCACCAAATGAAAAGCACATACGAAGGTACAAAGCTAAGCCTGCAAAGTTCAGGTGAAATTTGGAAGGATCTTACAAGTCAGAACATAAAATACCTTATTTGAATCTTCTATAAACCTAGATCCAAGATCTGTAGCTAGATACTTTCAAAATGGGGGAGTTTCCATTTGGTTTTATATGTTGGGAAATATGACAGGTACATGGTATGGTAACACAAGTTTTAACCTGTCCAGTTTTTTTTCTTTGTAGCATAGTTGTTTTTTGTTTTTCTATTGCAAAACTTGAAAGCAATTTAAACTCTACCATTAATCTCCTCCATTAGCATAAATTGCTTCATGTTCTGTACTCGCCCTCCCTCATAAAACCAAAAAACTAAGAATCCTAAACTTTTTTATTTAGTGACTTGTATTTTTTACCCCAGACCTTAAAAAAGAGAGGAAACTACTTTAAAAATAATGACAAATGCATAAAATGGCGAATTATCAGGATATAGTCCTTAACTTTTAGATCTTGCTTACGTCTCATGCCTTATGAACCCATCTTGCCATCCAAATTAGGTAGAAAGTGAATGTGGTATTGGTGAAGGCATCACCACTACTCTTGTTATTACTATGGCTGATTGAGATTTTTATTACTGTTCTCTCATGTGTTTGACCTAAAGGGTAGAGAATAACTTTTTTTTGAGTCTCTTTCTGTGTAAAAGAAACCAATACACTATATCAACAATATCTTCAGATAGGGTGATAATGATGTGCAACTAAATAACCTTTTTTTCTTTTACTTTTTTGCAAGGCATTGGATTTAAGTGGCTAATATTAAGTGTCTGGGATTGAATTTGAATTCGGGTTCTCCCAAGTCCAGGGTGGATGTTTACCTCTGCGCCACCTACCTGTCCCTTATATAATCTTTTGAAAGGAACTTTATAGGTTTTAGTATTGTAACTTGAATGCAGGTTTAAGCTTTTTTTTTTTCAGATTGAGTAATGTTGAACTTCCAAAGGATATTTAACCTGGAGAAGAGAATTTAGAATCACTGCCTTCAAATAATTGAAGGGCTGTCACTTGGAAGAAAAGAATAGATTTAGGTCACTTGATTCCTAAGAAGAGAACTAGAACCAAAGGATTGGTTTTATTGAAAGGCAAGACATTTTAGTAAAGTATGAGGTCTAACAGAGCTGTTAGAAAATCATATGGCCAATTATTGTAGTGAGCTTTTCATTTTGTGTAAAAAGGGTTTGAGAATTAGAACAGTGATTGGACTAGATGACCATTAAGTTCATCTTCCTCTCAAAGAATCTGATTCTAGTGCACTTCATCGTGTGTTTCAGATTAGTTTTTAGAACAGTTTTCCAAAACTTTATGTCCTGTGAATTCATAGACTGTCATCACTGTAGGCAAAGTGTGGTCTCATATAGTCTTAGTTTGGATAATATGAATGGAAGTGACTTCAAAACTCTGCAACTAAGTATCATGGAGTTCACTTTCTGCTGTCTGAGAAATCTCTGTCTGCAACCATGTTGCTGGTAGAATGGTTACTAGACAATGAAAAGTATGATGGAAAGTTTGTGACGAAAAGGATGAAAAAGGCTTTCAGGATCTACATTTTTACTAAATTTCACTAAATGATACAGTGTTTTCTTTCCTATTTCTCCCCTCATATTTAGTCAGGTACCAAACTCCACTTCCACAACATAGCACACACCTCTCCTTTCCCTGTTTCCTTTCTCCCATCAAGCCTAGGCATTTATAATCGCTTCTCTGGACAATTGTAGACCAAGTCTTCCTGTACCTACTTTCTTTTCTTCCCCCATCTGTCTTTTGCACAGCTTCTGGACTGTTATTTCTTTGGTGCAGATCTGCTCATGTCACTTCCCAGTCTTTTTTGACTCCCTGATAATTATTAAATATACTTCAAACTCTTTAGAACTCAGCTTGCATCAGAGACCTTTATAGAAGGTAAATAAAGATACTATAAAGGTAAATAAAATATTCCATCAAAAGAGAACTCATGGGGGGGGATATCTGAAAACATTTGTAACTGGAATAATGTAATTCATGGAATTTTGTGACATTCATTTCTGGTCTTAAACATGGTGGAACTGGAGAAGTAGAGCCAAGAGTTCTTAGGGGGTCTATGAACTTTTTTTTCAGAAACTATTTTGGTATAGCTATTTCATTTTAGTTTCTCCGGTAATTCTTTGAATTTTGTTTTATTGTATTGTTTTGGGAAGAGGTCTGTCATCAGACTGTCAAAGGGGTTCTTTTAAAAAAAGCATAAGAACGCCTGATCTAGATTTATCAGAAGATTTATTGCTATATTAAAAACTTTGGGAAAGCAAAAAATAACAGGACAAATAAAAAAGAAAATAGTATGTTGCTTAAGAGATAAGGGACAGTGTCAGGAATTAAAATCCCGTCTCAGACACTTAATAATTACCTACCTGTGTGGCCTTGGGCAAGCCACTTAACTCCATTTTCCTTGCAAACACCTAAAAAAAAGAGATAAGGGGCAGCTAGGTGGAGCAGTGGATAGAGTACTGACCCTGGAGTCAGGAGGACCTGAGTTCAAATCGAGACCCAGACACTTAATACTTAGTAGTGTGACCTTGGGCAAGTCGCTTAACCATATTGTCTTGCAAAAACAAAACAAAAAAAAAGCAATAGCAACTTAAATTTATATTTAACCTTTTGTAAAACTGTGTTATTTCATTTGAAATGTCATAGTAACTCTATTAGGTGGTTACTATATGAATGAGCTTTTCTTTTACAGAAAAGTAAACTGAGGTCCAGAAAGATTATGTGACTTTACTAAATTTCCCTGGTGGGCATGAATTTAAGATTAGATTCTCTGTTCTGCCTGGCTGGCAGCTTTATCCAGTATTCTAAAATCATAGAATCTGAGACCATCTACTCCAATTTATTGTACAGTTGAAGAAATGGAGGCTGGGGGGGGGCACTAACAGTCTAATCCATATCTTTTGATTCCAGAGCCACTCTCTACCACTTTACTACTTATCCAAGGAGATGGAATAGGCTAGACTTATAAATTAAAAAAAAAGTTTAGCTCTCTTCTTGAGTGACTGATTCACAAATAAATTTCTAAATTAACCTGAAATCTTTCAGAATCTTTTCTAAACTTTGAGGTCGATGTTAAGGGTGACAGCACATTTTTTGGTGATTGTCAGGCAGATTGTAGGGTTGGATAGATCTTGGATCCGGCCTAATGTGGTAATTTTTATGTTTTCATAAATGACACTCATCTTCATCTGTGCAAATAACTGATATTTCTTATGACAGCACAATATTTGAAATTGTATTAAGTCTAGAAATAAGCACTTTTTTCTTTTCTATATATATTTTAAAAAGTTTTAATTATAATTGGATTTCATTAAATGTTTTTAACTTTTTGAATAATTTTGACTGCTGTAGGATTGATTTCATGTCACCTTTTTGGTCAAAATTTTTTTAAAAATACTGAAATATTCTCTTAATCATGAGAAGACTTAAATCGTAGTTTCTCATGCATATCTCAGCTGATTTAATCTCTGGAGTATGCTAACACTTCTTGGAGTGGAAAATGACTCTTTCATGTTTCATTTGTGCTGTGATCTAACTTTGAAGAAACCCTCCTCTATAACTTTAGTGAAATTTTAGACTTAATATTAGACATTCATGAGTTAAAAGTCTAAGATATGTCCTGAAGTAAAGAGCTTTCTATTATGAAAAGAAAAAGAAACTGAAGGGATTTTAAGAAGAATATGTAAATATATTCCTTTCTTAACTACCATTGATGGGAGAAGTAGAAGTAAAAATAGGAACAAGTTAAACTGTAATTTGGGGACATTTTTGAGGCTTTGGTATAGAAAAAAACCAAACTTATTGGAATTTTTCTTTTTGCAGTATTGGTTGTTATCCTTTGACTGGAAAGCAAAAAATAAACCTCACTGGCATTTTGTACTTCTCATTGCCTTTCCCCTCATTAGGTACTCATTACATTGAATAAAATAATTTTCAGTCATTCAATATATATCACAATATACAAAGGAATATGTGACTTTATACAGTATAGGGAGCATATGATGATTGATCTCAAGCTACTTATATAAGAAGGGTACTGATTGACCAGGAAAATATTACTGGCCTTTTTTGGAGAAGGTAGCTAGTAGTTTGAGCAGTATGTCTCCTGTTAATTAAGGAGACAGATTTGTTTGTCAATACCACTGATGGTGTGCAACATAGCCAAAGTCTTTTTAACTTTTTGTTGCTCATTTCTTCCATTAATAGAATAAAATAATATTCATTTTTTAAAACAGAAATTGTTTACTAACAGGGATATTTATGAAGAAAATTGCAAAGCAATAGTTTACAATGATATATACTCTTGTTACATATCAAAATTGATATTGATACTGAATTTTAAGAAAGGAAGATTAAAGACATTTTAACTTCAGTGAAACTCATGAATTCTTTATTGTGCTAATAGGCTGGGGGTGGTATTTGTTTTAGAATGAGAGAGTGAAGAATTTTCTGAGAGCTGTAAAAAAAAATAGGATCATGAAATCAGAGCTAGAAGAGACTATAAAGATCATCTAATTAAAACCTCTCATTTTACAGATGAGGATAGTGTAAAAGAAGTGAATGATTTGCTCTAGATTGGGGACTGCAATCCAGAACTCTTTCCATTATATCTCATTGGAATTCTTGGGCCTGAATTCTTTGAATTTTATGTCCTTGTTGGTTTCTGCTGTTTTTGTTACCTGCTCCAGTGAGATCACCAAAAATATCAGAATTGTGATGAAGTGTTTAGTAGAAACCATTAGGATTATATCTATCTTTTGAGTGGAAAGAGAAGACAGACAGAGTTGGTGAGGTAATGAATGATGGAGACTCCACAGCCTGGACAGAATTTGCTTAAGCTCTTCTTCCTAGTGAGGTGGCTGAGGTCATTGCTCTGCCTGTGGGACAGGGAAC
Source organism: Macrotis lagotis (assembly GCF_037893015.1). Taxonomy (NCBI): domain Eukaryota; kingdom Metazoa; phylum Chordata; class Mammalia; order Peramelemorphia; family Peramelidae; genus Macrotis; species Macrotis lagotis. The sequence goes on along the minus strand of NC_133664.1, from coordinate 66,298,015 downwards.
CTCCCTAGCTTGTACTGGGTGGAGGACTTCAAACCCAGAATTGCTAAGCTATGATGAGGATATTAGAGTTACTTTTATCCAGGTCTCAGTGTCTCCATTCCCTTTCAACTCCCAGGGCCGGGAAACGCCATGTTGAGCTGGTTAATATATCCAATATTTAAGTGTGTGGCAGCAAAGGGGAAAAAAAATCCAGCCTTCTATGTTCTTGTTGAGTTAAGTTGTTTCAAGTAGACTAAAACTAATGTACCTCTCATCTTCCTGTTTTAGGGTTAAAATACCTTCTTTAGAGGCAGTTTAGTACCCTTTGATGAGCACTGAATTTGGAGTCAGAAAATCTGGGATCAAATCTTACCTTTCCTACTGTGTGACCTTAAGAAAATCACTTAATGTTTCCTCCTCTGAAAAATGAGTGGGTTAGACCAGAGGGATCCCCTGAGGTCCTTCCCAGCCCTTGACCAGGGCTTCTTCACTTTGTTGGTTTCATGAACTCCTTTGGCAGCCTGGGGACTCCTATGAATAAACAAGTACCTTCTCAGAATAATGATTTCAAATCCATAAAATTTCAAATCCAAAAAGAACAGGATTATTAAAAGGAAGCTAATTATATTGAAATATCATTATCAATAGGAAAAAAATTCATGGACTCCACTTTAAGAATGCCCTTCTAGCTCTAAGTCTATTATCATAATTAAATGTTGATATAACTAAAATTCTAATTAGAGAATTTTGATATTCTGATAATAAAATGAGAAAAATGGACAGAAAAACCTACAGATTTTTTTTTTTAGGTTTTTTGCAAGGCAAATGGGGTTAAGTGGCACACAGCTAGGTAATTATTAAGTGTCTGACACTGGATTTGAACCCAGGTACTCCTGACTCCAAGGCCGGTGCTTTATCCACTACACCACCTAGCCACCCCCAAGATTTTCAGTGTAAATCAATAAAAAAAGAGGACTTGATGTACAGAATTTTACTTTACAGGTAGCTTTTTAGTGATTCTTCTAGTGAAGACTATTTGCAAATCCCAAACTAATTTTTTATAGGTGATAAGTATAATATAGTCATAACAAGGTCGAAAAGCTATAAAATATTTTTTCAAAGAGATTACTACAAAGTCATCTAGTAATTAAAATAGTCTAAAATATTAAGTCAGTTATGCAGTGTCTTGAGATATTTACAAATGATAATCCTTAATTTTTGATTTGGATCATTTTTAATCATGAATGAATTTTTTAAAAAGTTGTTGATGGAAATATTGCCAGAGTTCTATTTTTTTTTTGAAATTGTTTTTAAGAAGACTTGAGGTAGTATTTTATGTTACTAACTTGTTATGATGAAATTGCACTTACTCCATAAAAGGCAAGAGTTGAGCATTTTTGAGAACCCTTATTTGCAATACAGGAGGAAATTAGAGGGTTCCTCTTTTATTTCAGAAAATGCATGTTTTGCATAGACAAAACTCTACTTAGTTATGTTATTAACTGTTAGAACTTAATGAAATGTTGCTCACAGAAGCCCAGCTGGATTATATATTATCAGTATTGAGTAGATTTAATCTCCAGTTTTCAGTTTTATAACATATTCTAAAATATATGTTGCTTTTATTTGTATTGATTTCCCCCTAAGATGCTTGTCTTCCAGTAATTTTCTTTTACCAAATCTCATTTTTCTTGAAAGTAAATTCTAAGTTTCTTTGATTATGTTTTTTTTTTTGTTTGTTTTGTTTTGTTTTTGACTTTTGCAAGGCAGTGGGGTGAAGTGGCTTGCCCAAGACCACACAGTTAGGTAATTAGAAAGTATCTGAGGTTGGATGTTGAACTCAGGTACTCCTCTTTTTTTTTTTTTTATTTAGGTTTTTGCAAGGCAAATGGGGTTAAGTGGCTTGGCCAAGGCCACACAGCTAGGTAAATTATTAAGTGTCTGAGACCGGATTTGAACCCAGGTACTCCTGACTCCAGGGCCAGTGCTCTATCCACTGTGCCACCTAGCTGCCCCAGTTTCTTTGATTATGAAATTAATTTTAAGTAGATTATCAGGAAGTAACTTAAATAACATTAAAATTTGTGTGTTTTTTGAAATATTTCAATATATCCAAAATTTACTTAACTATATAATTCCAAAAAATAATCAGTTAATTTGGTGAGGCACCAATGGCATGAAATAGAATCATTTTGAAGCATATAAGAAGTTTTTTTAATTTAATTTCCTTTTGAAATCCTTGAACTAGTACTTTCAGTTTGGATTATTGACCTGGTGGATGTAATGGCTTCATTTTGTGGTAACAGGTGCTGCCACTATTTTAAATAACATTGTGAAGTATGTGTTAAAATATGACAGAATATATTGACCTTAAGCTTGAAGTCTGTTGGGTAATTCTTGTTAAACTTGAAAGCTGCATGTATAGGAATTCTCTTAGGCATTATTGTATGTGAATTATTTTGGTAGGTGAATGATATTAGTGCATATGATTGCTTGCATGTGTATTATTTAGGAAACTAACTTTCATTTATTTATTTACAAAATGACAACTTTGGTTTGTGAATAATAAGGTTTTTTGAGCAAGAAATTGTATTGATTTTAATATGGAAATACATTTATTCAAATTTTTCATATATGTTTTTCTTCCCAATTTTTTCCATTTTTTTAAAAGAGACATCAAAAGAATTGGTTCAGGGACTTCCTCCCAAAAGCACTGCTTTGTCATTTCTAGTCTGTATTTTCTTTTTATTCGGTTTTTGAATTCATATTCAATCTTTGAGCTTTTTTGTTGACAGTGGATTCAGTCTAATTTTTATTAAGGATCAATTTGGTCAGCTTTTTGCTACTAAAGTTAGTTATAGGTTGAAAAATCTTTTACCTTATGCTATGTCATTAAACTATAGAATTAATAATTACTTTTAGCTTGTTGAGTAGTGGAGCAAGCTTTCAGTGGTGATCTCAGAAGTCTTGGTTTTATTCATGTTTATTGATGTTTGCTTATACAAAAGAAACCAAAAAGAACCCTTGCTCCAATAATGTAGTTCTTTTAGAGAAAGAAAGTTTTAAAATTTTATTCACTGCCTCATAATTCATTTTTTTTGCAAGACCTTCCTTGACAAAATTGTCTGGGACACAAGTATTAGCCAGAGATCTAGAAGAGATATTTTGCAATGAGGATATATGTGTGTGTGTGTGTGTGTGTGTGTGTGTGTGTTACATACATATACATATATTATATTACATAGTTTTCTTTGTAGGGATGCTCTTTTATTGTGAAAGATTGAATATAATATTAGAGATTTAGTTTGTGATTGAGAATCCTCTTCTCTCCTCTTCTCTCACACTTCTTTAAGAGTAAGGCTATTATAATGGGCGGTGACTCTTTTTTGTTCTTTAAATTATAGTGAGTCCTGCAGGTATGGGTTAAATTGAAATAGTTAAGCACCTTCTTTGTAAGAAGGAACTTTGGGAAATATGAAGAACTATAAATAGGTCCTGCCTTCTAGGAATTTACAATATGGATCTGAAATTACAATCTAGTTGTGTCTTAAGTCACAGAAATTTAGAATCCTATAGATTCATGGATTTAGAACTGGAAAAGACCTTGGACATCACTTAAATTTTATCCTCTCTTACAAATGAGAAAATTTCTTGCTGGAGAGGTGAAGTAATTTGTTCAAGGCCACAAAGGTGTTAGGAATGTGTAAGGGCTAGGATTCAAATTCAGATTCTCTGCTTCCAAAACTCAGCATTGTTTCATCATGCTGACTCAGATAGGAAAATGGAACGCTTTAGAGGAAATGTAGGGAGAAGGCTTCACTGTTGTTGAAAAAGAGAAAAATCTCTTAAGGCAATTCCTTTAAGCTCTGTTAGAGTACAATCAAACTTTCTTTGGAAATAAGGAAAATAAGTGATGATTACCTGCACACCTACAATAAATACTTTACATTCAGAGACAGACCTCAGGCCAACTGTTTAACTTGGAAATCTTGATTCTACCATTTTACCTTCCCCTTCAGTCAACTAGGGTGGCTATTGATGTCTCTGGGATCAAATATAAAATGCTTTTTGTTTTTTAAAGACCTCTATAACCTGACCTCTCCTTCCTACTTTTCCAGTCTTCTTTGACCTTAAATCCCTCATGCCCTCTGCAGTCGAATGAGTCTTCCTGCTGTTCATTGCTCATGACACTTATCTCCAAACTGAAAACTGGGAATTTCTCTCTTCTGACTTTCCTGACTTCCCTCAAATCTCAGCTAATGCCCTTTCTTTTCCCAGAAGCCTTTGCTGATCCTGCCTTAATGGTAATGCCTCTCTCCAGTTTATTCTCTCTCTCTCTGGTTTGGCTTGGAGCTGGTGGCATAAGTTTCCCCTGAGACTGTAAGCTCCTTGAGGGCAGGTTCCAGCTTTTGCCCTTCTATTCCCCATGATTAGGAATGTTTGACACATAGTGAGTACTTATTTATTTCATGCCGGTTGACTGACGCACTATATACATATTTTTTAGAACTTAAATCTTAAAAATAAGATCTTTTAATAGATATTTAATAATATAAATGAATGGAAGTGAAGTAATTGGTATATTTTAAAATGCCACCTCTAAAATGCTTTTTTTTTTTTTTTCAGTTTTTTGCAAAGCAAATGGGGTTAAAGTGGCTTGCCCAAGGCTACACAGCTAGGTAATTATTAAGTGTCTGAGACCGGATTTGAACCCAGGTACTCCTGACTCCAGGGCTAGTGCTTTATCCACTATGCCACTAGCCGCCCCTAAAATGCTTTATTTTTTTGTACCTCCTGAGACCAAATGATTCTTTTGGTTTTTTTTTTCTTTTTTTGCTTTTTAAGGTGACACATTCCAGAAGGAAGTTGCTAGTTCTCATTTGATGCTGCTTCATTTCTCACTTGCTAGAATGAGTGAAGATTTAATGTGAAAAATAATTTGCCACAAAATAAATGAATACTCTGAGACGAGGCTAGGGTTTGAGTAAATGGATGGGTTTACTTGCATTGAAATCATGTGGAAATTGAACAGTGTGAGGATTTTGGAAGAAAAGGTGTGAGGAGTGGCACTAAGAGGACCAGGTGCAAGTCCCAAGATACTTTTAGAATGCCTACCTTAAGGGCTGGTTATTGCTCTAATTTGTGGGTAGAGAGACATCAAATGCTTAGTCTAGTTAGGGAGACAGGATGTAAACATGGTAAATGTTAAAGAGCAAAATCATTAAGGAACAGTTCAAGCCACAATGAAAATATTTGTAAAACTAATTTGGCAATTAAATTGCCAAGTTATTTGCTCCTTCTACCTTCACATCTGACTGTTTTTATCTGCTCATACAGCCACCATTCTTGTTGGTCTCCTTGTTGTCTCCTCTCATTTCCATCCTAATATTCCTAAGGCATAGATGACATCTCAGTCGCTGTTCAAAAATTTGGGGTATAGGGGTAAATTTGGTTGCTTAATTTTTTTTTTTGATAATGCTCTTTCAACATTTGGTTTTTCTTTGTAATCTTACTTCTTTTGCTTCTATTCATTTAAAAATATAATTCTGAGAAGAGCTCCATAGTCTTTATCACACTGCCATCAGGAGTCTATGAAACAAAAAAGTGGAAGAATTCTTTATTTGCTGCCTGTTTTCTCTAAGATAATGAACTTTAACCTGGCCTTTAAATCACGTCACAATTTGACTGCCACCTACTTTTCTACCTTTCCTATTTATTTCCTTTTATTCCCCTTTAATCATTTATAGTTATAGCAAAACTAGACCATTAGTTGTTTTTCAAATTTGATATTTCATCATCAACTTTTAGGCATGAAAGTAAACATCCTGAGCCTTTTCATATCTGTCTCTTAAAATAGTTATCTTTCTTTGAAGGAAGCTCAATTCAGGTACCAAAACCTTTGTAAAGTTTTTCCTGATACTCTATCATTCTTTTCTGTTTGACCCAAAGGAATTTATAAGCTGCCCCCCCCCCCCTTAGGACTTCAAGGACTATTTTTGTGCTTTTCTGTATTTTTCTGCTTTTTGTGCTTTTGCCTTGAATGTTGTAGATGCTTAATAGATTTTTTTTGAATTTTAGAATATTTGTTTGAATTTTAGACTTTGAGCTATATCATGAAAGATGTGGAAGATCTAGTTTGATGGGAAGTAGGGGTTGGTCAGTACTTAAAGCAGAGGGAACTATGAGCAAAAACTTGGGTAAAAGGCCACATATAGGGCAGCCTAGGTGGCACAGGAGGACTTGAGTTCAAATTCGGCCCCAGAGACTTAATCATTACTTAGCTTTGTGACATTGGGCAAGTCATTTAATAGCGCCCCTCCCTCCCATTGCCTTGCAAGAAAAAAAAAAGAAAAAAGGCTAGGTGTGGCTGCCATTGAATGATCAATTTGACCAGAGCAGTTTGTAGTGGAAAGTAGTAGAAGAAAAATCTGGTAAGACATAGTGTCTACATACAGTTTTGAGGTGAGGCAAATGATATTAAAAAATTGATTTTGGGGTAGTTAATTTGAGAGTCATGTGTAGGTTAATTTAGGATTAGGTATAACCTGGAGAGAAGAAGACCAATTAGATTGAATCTAAGATATTTTAAGGACCTTAGTTATGGATCTGAAAAATGATAATTTAAAAAAAGGGAATAGATGTAGATTTGCAAAGGAAAAACAAGTTGGGGTCAAGGAAAATAAAAAGGGACAAATTAAAGACAAACAAGAAATTTTGTTCCATTAATCCCTGATCCCCCCTCTACTAGGCTAGCTCACTCTCTTATCCCCCTAAAGTCTTCTCTTGACCCTCTTAACACTTCAAGCTATTGCCCTTTATGATCTTCCTGTATCATGGGATTCTTAGAATAGTCTACAGAAGTGTCAAACTCAAATAAAAAATGGATCCCTGTGAGTCTCATATTGACTTAGAAAACTTCAAATTAACATGGTTTATATTATATTCTATTTTTACTATTTTGTTAAACATTTCCCAATTATATTTTAATCTGGGTCACACCCAGAAATTTTGCAGTCTTCCAGTTTGATACCTTTGGTCTATACCAGGAGTCACCCTGCCTGTTTTTTTAGGGTACCTGGAACTAAGAATGATTTTTGCATTTTAAAGTAAAGTATTGTTGTACTTTAAAATATAAAAAAAAAACCCTTCTTAGCCCACAGGGTATCAGTCAGATTTGACTTTAATTTATTCCCACCCCTTATATACATTATTTGAATTTCTTTACCACCTGTTAGCCAAACCCCTCTAATCTGACTTCTTTCATAGCATCATTTTGCTGAACAAATTTCTCTAAGGTCACTTGTGGCTTTCTTATTGCTAAGACCACTGCACTTTTTTTCTGACTTCAATCCCTTATGATCTTTCTGTAGCATTACTTTCTAATTTTTTAAAAATCTTAATAGTATTTTTTCCAGTTACCTGTAAAGATAGTTTTAACAATCATTTTTGTAAAATTTTCTCCTTTCCTCCCCCCTTCCCTAAGACAGCAAGCAACATGATATAGATCATATATGCACAGTCATATTAAACACTCAGTGGACCACCTTTTGTAGAGTATGGCTTCTCCTCCTTGAACCTCTGTGCTATTTGTCTTGTGGTTCTCCTATTTCAGTGACTACTACTTCTTTCTTTTGCTAGCTTCTCAACCTCCTCTCAATTCTAAAATTTAAGGTATTCCTAAATGTTCTGTCTTGGACCTTTTTTCTTATTCTTAAAATCTTATATTGCTACATTTTAAAAATTACATACATTTCTGAATATATTTTTCTTTTGTACCTTGTCCAGCAAAACTAACACACTTATCTGCCTCAGACTTGATTTCATTGGTTCATTTATCAGCATTCTGTAGGTGACTCCCAAATCTGTATCTTTACTTTCTCTCCTTACTCCAGAACTACAATCTGTTATTTCAAGTATCTGTCGACTATTTCTACCTGTACATTCATCAAAGTGTTTAAAACTCAATTAATGATCTCTCATTTTTGCCTCTAATTTTTCTTTCTACCATATCTCTTTGTTTATACTTTTACTGTCCTCCTTTCTCTTCTCTGGTTAGCTTGTTATTATTAACTTCCATTTCCTTCATCCCATACATCCAATCAATTGCCAAGTTCTGTTGATCCTAGCAATATTTCAATTCAGGACCTGTTTTTCAGCTATTGTAACCTTCAAAGGAAGTTGATTTTTTTTTTGCTTATTCTTCTAACTGGTATTGCCTTTCCAATTGAGAAATGTCATCCTTCTCTTTCAAAATGTTAAATGTCTCCTCCCTTTTGCCTGCTGAAAAAAAGTACAAACAAGTCATATTTGTATTTGAAACCTTCCATAATCTTGGCTCCAATTTACCTTCCTTCCTTTCTTTCTTCTTTTTCCTTTAAAAAATTTTTTTTGGGTATTTTTTCCAATTAGATGTAAAGATAGTTTTCAACATTCACTTTTTGTAAGATTTTTGAGTTCCATATTTTTTCCCTCCCTTCCATCTCTCCCCCTCCTCAATCAGTTTGATAGATGTACATATCCAATCATGTCAAAATATCTCCCTATTAGTCACGTTGTGAAAGAAGAACCAGAACAAAAGGAAAAACCATAAGAAAAAAAAGGAAAATTTAAAAGGTAAAAATAGTATGCTTTGATCTGCTGTCACATTCCATAGATCTTTCTCTGTATGTGGATGGCATTTTCTATCATAAGTCTTTTATTTTTATTTATTTATGTTTTTGCAAGGCAAGTGGGGCTAAGTGGCTTGCCCAAGACCACACAGCTAGGTAATTATTAAGTGTCTGAGGATGTATTTGAACTTAGGTACTCCTGACTTCAGGGAGACACCTAGCCACCCCCTCAGAAGTCTTTTAGAACAATCTTTGATCTCTGTATTGCTAAGAGCCAAGTGTATCATAGTTGATTATGATATAGTGTTTCTGTTAATGTATACAATGTTCTTCTGGTTCTGCTCACTTTACTCAGCATCAGTTGAACAAGTCTTTCCAGGCTTTTCTGAAATCCACCTGCTTATGATTTCTTACAGTAGTGCTTTATTATATTCATATACCATAGCATGTTCAGCCATTACCCAATTGATGGTCATCCCCTTGCTCTCTAATTCTCTTTTACCAATTTACCTTTCTAACTTTACCTTAAACTATTCCTCATCATTTATCTTACATTTCATTTCTCTTCCACCTCTACTCTTGTTTGCACTCCCACTCCCATCCCGGGGTGAAAATGGACTCTTTTCTTTCTATGCCTCTCAGTGTGATGTCCCTCTTTTGTTCAGGGTCTAATTTTAGAACCTTCTCTTTGATGAAGCCTTGTCTGATACTTCTCCCCTATGATCTTTCTCTGTTAACATTTTATGTAGCACTCTGTTTGAGCCTCTTATACTTATCTGACTCTCTTGTGTCATAGTTTTTTTTTTTTTTGTATATTTGGCACTCACCCTCTTACTTCCATTATATTGAAGAGCAGGAGAAACCTTTTTTTACTTGCTCTTATTCCACACTTCTATAGAGTTGTCCCTGAAGAAGGTAACTTGTAATCACAGAATTTAGCCTATATCTCCTCTCTTTTCCGATTCTGAATTCAGAGTTGGCTAATGACAATTTCTAGCTTTTACTTCTTCAGATACCATTGATTGACAGAGGAGAAGGTTGTAGACTGGCACTCAGTCTTGACTGGTAGCTGTCTGTGATTTGCAGAATGGGGTAGAAGGAGGAGGAGAAGGGATCACATGTTTCTTCATTTGTTAACTCAGATTCCTGAAATACTCCAGATGATTTATCTAAATTTTATAAATGCATTTCCTTTGTGACTGTGCTTGATTTAAGAAGAATTGTTTTCCAGGGAGACTTGGTGTTAAAAATCAGCTTTAACACTGATTTTTATCACAAGTGGATGGAGAAGACTGTCTGTTTAGATTTTTACCACCTAGGAGGGAGTTTCAGTTTCAAGGCAGGACTTTTTTATTTTTAGGGTTTTTGCTTAGATATGTGTGGAATATGATTTTTGTATTTGGCATGGAAGTACTAATCCCTTATATTAATTTTTAGGTTCTTTGGGCAAGTGAATGAATATATTCTTTGTTCTAATGTATTTTTTATCAGTATGGTTCACAATACTGTAGTGTTGTAGTAGAACTTGGAGGAGCGTTCAGGAAACCTTGATTTCCAAAGAGTAGGAAGGGAATATACTTGGTCCCTTATGGCAAAATCCTGGTTGTACATTCTGTGTATCCTGAGTTTAAACATAATGTTGTTTTCAGCTCTTTATGTATTTAACTTTATCAGTAAAATCAATCATAGATTGCCAGAAGTGAAGTTTGAATCTTTGGCAGAGTTTAGGAAAAGGATAAATGGAAGGGAAGAATCCATATGTAAATTTTAATTTTATTTAAAATTTTATATTAATAAAACATGAACAAAAACAAATAAACTAAATCTGGAGTAATATCTTACATAAAACCCTATCATTTAGTAAGGTAGAACAGAGTAAATTAACAAGCAAAAATTTGCTTTTGTCCTGTGTCCCCTTCTAGGTCTTTTAGAAATTTTTATTCCCTTTTGATTTTTTGAGAACTACTTTTCTTATGACATTTTTCTCCAACCATTCCTGAAACTGCTAGAAGACAACTTACTGTGTTCTTCATAAGGCATCTTTTGTAAGCATTGAGCTAAAAACACTGCCCATTAACAATATTAACTGGCAATCCTTAAAAGTTGCAAAGTGATTTAAATAATTAAATAACTCAATAATAATTAAATACCATTGCATTTGATCCTAACAAGACCTTACATGCAGATATCTTTCTATTTCAGATAAGAAAACTGAGGCTCAGAAACTTGGTCCATAGTCACATAGCTAGCATATAGGAGATTGGAGGTAAATATTTGAACCCACATCATTTTAGATTCCACTTTAGCATTCTTTCTAATATACTATCTTTTCCCTAAAACATTCCTATAAACTATAAGTTACAGTTATTATACTTAAACTAATATATATATGTAAAAAAGTCTTTTTCAAAAAATGCCATCAATTAACATTTAAATAAATTTTTTTTTCATTCTAATAAAATTTTTTCATTCTAATAAAAGCCAAAGTCACCCACTGCATCCAGGTCTGTCACCCACTCTTGGGAAGTAAAGAAGTCATCTAACTAGAGAATTTGGGTATTAGGCTCTTTCCTATTCTTTTTAAAAGGAAAAAACTCTCAGTGCTCTTATTTCATTTGATGGTCATTCAATCCATTTCCTGAAGTGGAATCAACCTTATTAGCTCCGAAATTCAACCCTCTCAATTTACAGAGGAAGAATCTGAGGAGGCCCAGGGATATTGTGATTTTTTTTTTGGAGGGGTGGTGGTCATGAAGGTATAGAGAATGTCAGTAATGAAACTAGTAACCACAAATTCAGTTCTCTTTCCACTATACCATGCTTCTTTACATAGTAACTCCTTTGTAGGCATTCAAGTCTTAGTTTCCTGATTTGTAAAAGAGATTGGAATAAATGAAGTTCTACACTCTGCATCTGTGATCCTATGTTTTTGAAAAAACTGATTCAGTGATATAGCCAAGTTTTGCTAAATAGAACCTTGACATTTTTTTGGGGTAGTATCACTTTGCTTTTTTTGTCACATCAATTAATGATAGTGTTGGATAAGGATGTTAACTACCACCCATGTTTAGTAAGTGCTTTTTTTTTCTTTTTTTTTACTGAGCTGGCAAAGTCACAATTAGTGGGTGAGATTTTATTTTTTCATTATGTGAGTTAAAGATGTGAATCTGTTACTTTAGTGAGGACAGTGTTTTGAAAAGTTGTCTTGAAATGTATGTGTCTTGCATTTATTAGAGCACTGATGAGCTCAAATGAATAGACTACTCTCCTTTTCTTTGCCCACCCCGGTTAAAACAAAAGGTTTTAACTGTTTCCTGAAAGTAATTGGAGCAGGGTTCTTATCTGTTTTTTGTTTTCCTGACCCCTTTGGCAGTCTAGTAAAGCTTCTCAGAGTAATATTTTAAAATCATAACAATAATCTATAAGATTACAAGAGAAACCAATTATAATGAAAAATAGTTATCATAATATTAAAATAAAAGTTCACAGACCCCAGGTTAAGAAACCCTGAGCTAGAGGGAACTATATTCAGGATTCATCAGAGGAATACCTGGTAGGAGAAATAAAGGGCATACTTAGAATGTTTCTGTAAAACATAAGACAGCAGGCAAACAATGTAGGATAATGATGGAAAATATTTTCTTTGTTGTCCTAAGTAGTTTTGATATTTTATCCCTCATTCAGTTATACCTGAATATATTTGTTGCCATTAATGAAAATTCCTTATTTGAAAGGACATAAAGAAAATATCAAAAGTTTTGGTAATTTTCAACTATTGCCTTTTAAAATAATTTTTAGGTTTGGTCTGTTTTGAATCTTGAACTCTGTCCCCATTGCTTCTATTTTTTCTTTCAACCACTATAAAATTTAGGAGAATTGATAACTAAACACTTAAAATCCATTGTGAAAGCCACATAAGTCGTAGAGGCCATAGGGTCTAGTTAGGAAGACCTACACTCAAATCCAGCTTCAGACACTTTCCTGCTGGGTAACTCTTAATCTTTGCTTTCTCAATTTCCTAAGTTTTAAAATGGAGATGTTATAAGTACCCACCTCTGAAAGCTGTTTGTGAAGATTGATTGTGATTGCATTGGCACAATACCTGGTACTTCATACACTTTTCTTCTTTCCTCCCTCTCTTTGCTCCAAGTGTTAACTAGGCAAGTTTTAGGTGGTTGTTAAAAAATATTTCTCTGTGACTTTGGGATAGTAAGGAGCTAGAGCCTTGTCAGAATGAATTTTTTTCCTCTTATCTCTGTTGTGCTGGTTAAATAGCATAAAATTCATTTATTTACAGATATATGCTTTTGATTTACACTGGGGGTTTAATTGCTTGGGAGGTACCCTAGCAGACTTCCTATCTTAGAACAAAGCAAATCTTGTACCACAGAAATGAATTTCCAATGTATCAGTAGATTTTCTATCCTTTTAGGAAGAGTAGTAATAACAGAAAGTACTAAGTGAATGCAGAGTTGCTTTGTAAAAGGAAACAGTGGATTTAGACCAGATATAAACAGGATGATATATCTGTCATATGTCTGTCTTGTCTGTCTCTCCCTCTCTCCCTCTCTGTATCTTTATGTAAACAATAATAGCAGAAAGAGCCTCGGAAGCAAAATCAATTCCATCAATTCCATTTTATTTGCTTCTTAATGTTTGAGGTAGAGAACCAGCTTGTCATTGACTAGACCACTGGGCTTGGGTTCAGAAGACCAGGTTCAGGATGTCTGTCCTGCCTGAGATCTAGACTGACAAACTAAGGAATAACTTTCTCTCTGGGTAGTGGCAGCTTATTATTTGCTGACTGGTATTTATTGCTGGAGGGAATTGGCTCTGAGAATTTCTTATACTCATGAAATCAAAAGTACAAGTTGTTGGGGTAGGGGAGCCTGTTGTGAGAGAAACTGAGCTGGAGATAAAAAAGATGCCCTCAAGATAAAATTGATACAATACCTCCCCTCTAGGAGCTTATATTCCACTTATTGAGGGAAGGGAAACAATATACTGTTAGAAGGTGAGACCTGTGGGGGGAGGGAAATAGCTCTTCACAAAAGCTGTGACCTCACCTAGGACTGATTCAGTTTCAGGAGTGGTCTGCAAAGTGGATAACTTTTGACAATTGCCTGTCCCAAGGTAGGAACATTTTTTTTTTCTGGGATAAATCTCCAAGTATATTTTGTGAATAGCTCATATCAGGGCTTCCACAAATGTGGGTGACAGGATCCCCTTCAAGGGGTATCAGATGTGTATAGGTAGAGGACGAAACTTTTTTTTTAAAATTATTTAAGGCAGTGGGTTTAAGTGACTTGCCCAAGGTCACACAGGGCTGGTCCTCTATCCATTGTGCCACCTAGCTGCCCCGAGGACAAATCTTATTTTGCCCCACATAAAATTCTTCAGAGCCAAAGAATGTGTGGAAACCTATAAGCAGATGCAGTGAACAGTTTTCTAAGTTTTGAAATGAGTGGGTTGGATTAGATGGCCTCTAAGTTTCCTTTCAGCTCTAAATCTTATACTCCTCTATTCTCTCTGGTAAAACTGAAATTGGAGCTGACGTTTGGGCCACATGGACATTCTAATTCTCCTATAAGATCCTCCAAAGTGCTTTAAACTCTTAGTGAAATGGCCCTTCTCCTTTCCTTCTTTCCCCCTTCCTCATCACAGTTTGGAGCTGCTAGATGGGTACCTATTTCCATTGTACCTGCTTTGTATGAATTTGTTGATCATTTGTTTCTGACTCTTTGTGACTCCATTTTTGGGGTTTTCTTTGGCAAAGATACTGGAGTGGTTTGCTATTTCCTTCAGCTCATTTTGCAGAAGAGGAAATGGAGGCAAATAGGAATAAGTTATTTGCCCAGGGTCACACAACTAGTAAATGTCTAAAGCTGAATTTGAAATCATGAGAATGTCTTCCAGGCCTGAACCATGTCTACTGCACTATATAGTTTCCTGTGATATTCATTATGAATAACTCATTGTAATGGGGGAGAGGGACAGAGAGTAAGGTTTAATCTTTTTCTTCCTCATGATATAACTTTTGTCTTGGACCACTTAGGAAATCTACTTCCTCCAGGAGGCTCAGTTCCTTGGGAGCTCTCTTCACTTTAAAAATTAGGTCCCCAAGCCCTGCAATTTGGGATTGCTCTCAAAGCAACCTCATGACTGGTATTGCCAGATCAGTCTCCCTTCTCTGCTAGAAGGCTAGGTTATTATGCAGAATTATGTTGTTTAGCAAATGCCTATAGAGGTTGGGATTTGGGAACATTGCTTTTGGGTTGAGTGACAAGCACATCTGCTTATGCCATGTGTTTCTGTAAGAACTCAGTCACGGCTCCAACTTAGCTGGGGTTAAGTCCATTCCCTGGTCTTTGATATGTATACTCAGAGAGGAAAACAGGCAGAAGGTATCCAGGAATTCCCTTTGCAGGCCACCTGGGAAAACCTAGCAACAGCAGCCTGTGTAGTGCAGCAAGCTGCTCTCCTCCACTTGTCCCTCCAACTCCTTGAGAAAAAAAAACAAAATAAGAAAAATAGAAAAGGTACCTATTCTGCCTCTTTTGGGGGATGGGTTCCTTAATCTCTGAGGTTGTTTTCTTAAGCTATAAAGTTGGAAATATTTACACTTCCAACATGTACACAGTATTGCTTTGAGGATCAAGTAGATAATGTAGTTTAAAGTACTTTATAAAATCTTTTTTTCTTTTTCTTTTAGGTTTTTACAAGGCAATGGGGTTAAGTGGCTTGCCCAAGGCCACACAGCTAGGTTATTATTAAGTGTATGAGGTTGGATTTGAACTCAGGTACTCCTGACTCCAGGGCTGGTGCTCTATCCACTGTGCCACCTAGCCGCCCCATAAAGTCTTTTTTTTTTTTTTTTTTAGGTTTTTGCAAGGCAATGGGGTTAAGTGGCTTGCCCAAGGCCACATAGCTAGGTAATTATTAAGTGTCTGAGACCGGATTTGAACCCAGGTACTCCTGACTTCAGGGCCAGTGGTACGCCACCTAGCTGCCCCCCCATAAAGTCTTTATACAATTTAGCTTCATTTATTTTCAGTTTAATAAACCATTTCCTCCCCCCCCCCATAATTCCTGAGGGTCAGAGAAGTGGTTTCTGATTTTCTTTCCACTGTTTAAAATATAGTACATCTTATATATAAAAACAAAATGCAAAAGAAATATTGAAAAATGTATAACTATAACTGTGTACAGAAATAATTTTTTTTAGTTGTAGGGAATTTAGTTTTTGATAATCTATAAGATTAAATTTAATTATGAACCTTTTTCTTTGGTAAATTGTTGGGAAAATAATCTGAAAAATAACACCGTGAAATTTTGTAGCATTCTTAAGATTTATAAAGCACTTTTCCTCATAACTATTCTGTGGTACTCTATGGTAAGTGGGAAAGAAAAATATTATCCCTGTAGGGAAACTGATATTCAAAGAGATTTAGAATTGTACAGCATCCCCCAAGAAGAGGTAGAATCTGGACTCCAAATTAAGTCTTCAGTCTCCTTCCAAGGACCCTGTGCCCTTTTAGCCTAGGCAACAATTGAAAGAAATTCTCAATCATCAAAATTAGTATTTGAGTTAATGGACATTTTATTGTCATACACATTGACCTTTCAAGCTAAAAAAATCAGAATTGTTCAGATTTTTCATTTGCTCAACCATCCTGCCCACTAATGTTCTCAGTTATATTTGAGAAGGAAAGGAGTCTGATCTTTACTCATTATCAGTTGTTTTAATTAAACTTCTCTTTTGGGAAGATAAGGGGAATTGCTATAATGTCAACCTGAATGCTTAAGAAGAAAAATATTCATTCTTATACTCAATTATACTTTGTGATATATATATATATATATCCCAAACAGACCTTTTACTTTAAAATTTTCTTTAAATTTACTTTAAATTTGTCTTTAAATTCAACAAAAATATATTAAGGAAAGTACTGTGTTGGGGGTTTGTAAAGAGGAAGAAATGATATAATTCTTGCTTCTCCACAAGCTAACTTACAAGATCCTTAGAAAAATACAGATACAGATGTTGAAGAGCAAATTGAGAGCCAATGCCTATAGTCGGAAAACTTAAGGAATGGAATAACCATTCCTTTTTTAAAAAAAATTTTAAAAACATATTGATACCTTTTTTGTTTTTATTTCACACAGTGAGATATCTTTTATATCAGGAATTATAAAAGAGAGATGGAAAAACAGTTCAGCAAAACCAAGCAACAGTTATTCAACACCCTTTGTTCCTCACTTTTCTGATGTTTGTCCTTGCTTCTTGATGAGGACCTTGATATCAGAGATGGTATACAATTAACAACTGCCTTTTGTATCTGGGCTCAGGCCATCTCCCCTGACTCAGTTGCACTCCTTCTTCACTTCTTATCTTTACCCTACTTTTTGTATTCACCTTCCTGTCAACAAAAGTTCCTAACCTTACCTTCTTCTTTGGAGTCATTTGGGTCCAGTGACTAGATATAGATCAAGGTGACTAGGGATGGCTCTGGTTGCTATGGGAGGAAACAAAGAGATAATTTTCTTATCCCTTCTTGGGATTAAGCTTGCTTCATTATAGTTATATAGCATTCAGTTTTCTTTTGTTGGTTTGTTTTTTGTTTCAAAAAAAACACTTTGGATATTAGAGAATGAGTTATGATCATATTAGCATCTAGAGCTGAGTCTTGAATCTTTGTGATACTACTCACTTCTGAACTGCCTACTAGTTAGTCTCACTGTTCTTTCTCCATCTCCTTTGATTTCCTCTATGTACAGGGTTATATTCAGAGTTGGCCTGTGCCCAGTTCTTTGCAGTCTTTCTTTTTAGTGATCTTGTCACCCTTATAAGGATTCAGCTGTCACCTCCATGATGACCCCAGACCTCTATATCTAAATTCATACTCTTTCCTAAATTCCTGTCCCAAATCAGGAACTGCCTGATGCATACCTTCAGATGGATATCTTAAAGGTTCTCAAACTCACCAAGTTAATCTCTATCTCTACCCTTTTAAAATTTCTTTATTTCTATTGAATATACCACAGTCCTTTCAGGGATTCAGTTTTTCAATCTCCTAATCATCCTTGACTTTGACTTCTAACTATTTTAAATCTAGTGGGGGGTGTGTGTGTGTGTGTGTGTGTGTGTGTGTGTGTGTGTGTGTGTCCCCTTTTCTCTGCTCCCAGACCATAGGCCTAGTGCAGGCCATTTTTGGACTACTACAGTAACTTCTTGCTTTCCCTGCCCTCATTCTCTTTGCTTTGATTTGTTCTCCAAAGAGCTTCCAGATAGATGATGCTGAAGTATACCATAACCCTACTCAAGAAATTTCAGCAACTCCTTGTTGCCCCTTGGGATCAAATGCAAATTTCTCTGTTTGACTTTTAAGCTTCCTCACGATCTAACTGTAGCCTTCTTATACATTCCTCTTCTATACACTCTTATTTCCTGCCAAACTTGCTTGATGGTTTTGAATCAGAGACCTTGGATAAGTCACTTAAACTTCCTGTTTGATCCCTCTATATGACATTAAAACCTGTTTTTTTGTGTCTGGGCTCAGGCCATCTCCCCTGAGTCAATTGCACTCCTTCCTCACCTCTTTGAAACACCCTCTCCTTATCTTTTACCCTACTTATTTTGTATTCACCTTCCCCCCAACCCCACCTCCCAAAAACTGTGCCTGCACATATTAAGCATTAACAGATATCTCTTGCATTGTATTGAAAAGAGAAATGAGAAGGGAATCTATTTCCTGACTTGGGAGTATTCTGAGCAAATGCTCATCAGTGAGAGGAACAGCCATTGTGTGAAAGAGTTACTTGAAATGAGACTGGAGCTAGATTGAGGGTTGGTAATGCTTGACTTCAGACTAGGAAATGAATATTCTAGAAGTAGTAGGAGCTATTGTTAGTTTTTGAGCAGAATGATTACATGTTCAGACTTTTATAAAATGAACATTATTTAGGAAATTAAATGGAGAGTAGAAATAGAAAGATTAGCAAAACTTATGGTAGACCACTCAAAAGATGAGAGTTTGAACTAGGGTGGTACCACTAAATGAAGGGAAAGGGTTTTGATGAGAAATACTGTATAAGTAGCATCAACAAAATTTGGTAATTGTTTGGATATGGGTTAATGGAGAGGAAAGAATCAAAGGAACCTGCATTTTTTTAGTCTGGGAAGATGATGATACTAGGCAAGTTCATGATCAGTTGTTAATGAAATCCATGTAGAGAAGAAATATCTATAATTTGGGTAGAGGTGATAATTGAACTCAAGGAAGAGATGGTTACTTCTACCTTTACCAGAGATTAGACAGAAGAGAGAAAAGGGAAGATTAAGCCTGGGTCATTTTATTTCAGTTTTTTGAAGTAAAATGATCTAATCCACAAGAGCAGTAAAATTTTTTACATTATATATTACATTTATTTACATTATATATTACATCACATTTATTTACATTATATATTACATTTATATTCTCTGATTATTGTGTCACTTTTAATATTAGTAATGAAAGGATCATTTGTTGTTTAATCTTTTAAATAAGATCTTTACAAACATATTTTCTTTCCCTCCCTTTGTGTATCTTTGCATTAAAAAAATGTATTGTAGAATATATTGTTATAGTTTGAGGAGGGATAGGATGTAGAATTTACCTTTTCTTTTTTCCTGTTTTAAAAAAAATATTGATATATTTTGTTTTGACATTTCTAAACATGTGCCTTACCATTGCTCTACTTAAAGAACTATTCTTTATAACAATGAATAAGATTGAAAAGAAGGGGAAAAATAATTTCAGCAAAACTAGTCAGTATTTCAAGAGTCTGAGAATATAAGCATTATTGATCTCCATAATTTCCCACTCTCTGAAGAAGGAAAAAAAGTATCTTCATTTTCTCTTTAAGTGTGAGCTTGGGCATCATGCTTCAGTGTCTTTTTTTTTGTTATTGTCTTTACTTTTTACGTTATTATTGCATGTATTTTTTCTTGGTTCTGTTTTTTTCACTTTGACTCAGTTTATGTTAGTCTTTCAGTGCTACTTTGTATTCCATTTCCTTTAAAAATAGATTTTATTGATATCTTTTTATATTTATATCACCGGAATTACTCCTAGTATTTTTCCCTCTCTCCCTCCTCAGGGAGCCATCCTACATAATAAATAATATTTTTTAAAGGAAAAATTCATATATTGAAGAAATCCAAAAACATATGCAGTGTTCCACACTTGTGGCCTTTTCCTATATCTGCAAAGGACTGGGAGGGAACTTTTTGGGGCCATCTTTGTTCTGTGTAATTTTGAAGCATTTTCTTTTTATTAGATGATGTTTACAGCCCAGTAATAGTATTATATTCAGGTATTGTAATTTATTTAACCATTATTTGCTTTGATTACAATTCTTTAATACTGCAAAAGGGCTGCTATAAATATTTAATATATATGAGATCTTTATCTTATGTCTAATATTGGGATCTTTAGGTCAGTGCCCCTTTTATTTTCCTACAGTGATCATTGGCATATAAAACAATATTTTCAGGGTGGTCTTTTTTTAAATGGCATTTATTTTTTCCAATCACATGTAAAGACAATTTTTAACATGCATTTTTTTTTGTTTTTTGTTTTGCAAGACAGCGGGGTTAAGTGACTTGCCCAAGGTCACACAGCTAGATAATTATTAAGTGTCTGAGGCTGGATTTGAACTCAGGTACTCCTGACTCCAGGGCTGGTGCTCTATCCACTACACCACCTAGCTGCCCCCTTAACATGCATTTTTAAATAAGATTTTTGAGTTACAGAATTTTTCCCTTTCTCTTTATCTTCTTTCCTCCCTAAGAAAGTAAGAAATTTGATATAGGTTATATATGTACAATCATGTAAAATTTATTTCCATTTTAGTCATTTTGTGAAAGAAGAAACAGAACAAAAGGAAAAACTGAAAAAAATAAAGTGAAAATAATATGCTTTGATCTGCAGTCAGACTCCATCAGAACTTTCTCTGGATGTGTACAGCTTTTTTCCATCATGAATCTTTTGGAATTGTACTGGCTCATTGTATTCCTTAGGAGAGCTAAATCAGTCCTAGTTGATAATTTAATAACGTTGCTGTTACTGTGGATATCCCCTTTATTTCCAATTCTTTGCTACCACAAAAAGAGCTGCTATAAATATTTTTGTACAGATAGATCCTTTTTGCTTTTTTGTGATCTCTTTGGGATACAGACCTAGTAGTTGTCTTGCTAGATCAAAGGATAGGCATAGTTTGATTGCCCCTTGGATATAGTTCCAAATTGCCCTCCATGAGTGACTAAGTTCACAACTCCTCCAGCAGTACATTAGTGTCCTAATTTTCCATGCTGATCTTTTTGAAATGTTTCTTTAAATGTTTCTTAAAATGTCCTGTGAAATGTTTCTTTAAATACCTAATAAAACCAACTTAACCAACGCTTTGCTTTTCAAAGAATCTATGACCTTTCATTTAGCTTTCAACTTTTTTCAAGTTTCATTTATAAAATGAGTATCAAAATTGATAGAATTCACTTCCTATGTTTGAATGTCATCTTGTTGGCAATTGGACAAGGATATTAGAGTTAGGGTATTAATGCTAAGTTGATAGCTGCTTTATCAAAATATTTAATAGATGCTCTAAAAACCCTATTATTTTATATGATTTATTGTCAGAAAGTATACATGGTTTTTTTGCTTGCTGTACTCAAAGGAAATTAAGTAAAGGAGAAAGGGAGGATTTGAAGTCCAAGATTTCAAATTATATTGTAAAAATGATGCAAAACAGTTTCAAAGAACTTAATGGTGAAAAAAGTGCTATCCACTTCCAGAGGGGAAAAAAAAATGATGGAGCATGAATGTAGATCAAAGCAATTTTTTCAAGTATTCTTTATTTTTCTTGTTTTTTTGCCTGGTTTCTTTTACAACATAGCTATAATATAGAAATGTTTTGCATGATAACATCTGTATAATTTTTTTTGTTGTGATAATTTTAATGATGAAAAAGGGCACAGGAAGTAAAAAATAACCTGATATTTGACACAACTGCGTAACAAACTAACCACATTGAACACATAGGATAAATTATAAAAAATATGACTCTTATAGAAATTCAAGCCTTTGGGGCAGCTAGGTGGTGCAGTGGATAGAGTACCTTAGGCACGTGTCTTAACCCCATTGCTTTGCAACCCGCCCCCCCCAAAAGAAAGAAATTTAAGCCTTTTATAGATTGAGGTGTGTGTGTGTGTGTGTGTGTGTGTGTGTGTGTGTGTGTGTGTGTGTGTGTATGTATATATATATATATATATATGGGCAAGACAGGAAGAGTAATAGTATAGGAGGATGAGAGAGAGGTGGGAAGAAGGTAGCTAACAAACAGTGCTAAGTTAACAGATATCAAAAACATCATATAGTAACCACTTATCAAATTAAACTAAAGCAGCAGAAGAAAGTTAGTTATAATTGATCATTTTAGTGATTATTTTGTCAACTTCATTGGAAAACAAAGTTAACTTCAGCAGGTACAAATAGAAACAAAGAGGGATACATAGAGCTGTATTTCTTTTTTATTTAAAATATTTGTTTAAAAATAAAAAATAGAAACAAAACTCTACTAGCATAAATTAGTCTGAGTGGTCTGATTGGCAGTATGAGTTTGAGGAAGCTACTTCTGTATAAAATAATCCATGTAAATGGAAAAAATTTAAAAAATTATACTAAAACAGTAAAGCTATTTTAGATGTTTTTTTTGGTTATTTTTAACTTCTAAATACCAAACGTGAACATTTCCATATACAAAGAACAGAGAAAGATTAGATATATGAAAATGTATATACACTGTAGTCTTTGAGTCAGGAGGACTTATCTTTCTGAGTTCAAATGTAACTTCAGACATTTACTAGTTTTGTGATCCTGGACAAGTCATTTACCCTGTGTGCCTCAATTCCTCATCTGTAAAATGAGTTGGAGAAGGAAATGGCAATCCACTCCAGTACTCTGTTTACTTTTTTCAGTTGTCCAATTTCAAATGCTTCATAATTTAAAACAACTTTTTATTTGGTATTGATATTATGGTTCCTATGTGTCCCTCTTTGGACAAATCATATTTCTATTATATTTCTATTATACACAGTTGTCATGCTTGTTTCCCTCTGAGTCTGCTTCTGTTCTAAACAGATTTTTTTAATGCTTCATTATTGTCATTACCTGTCTTCTGTCCCCTCCTGCTCCCCCCCCCCCCCCCCCCCCCCCCCCCCAGCAGCTGCACAATTCGACCTTCCCTCCCCTTCTCTGTCTACTCTCTGGATCCCTGGGGGGGGGGGGGGGGGGGGGGGGGCATTGTGGTCTGAACTGGTCCTGGGTTCTATTCACTTCCTGAGCTCTGGTAAGTCTGGGTCATCTCTTCCCCCTTGATTCCAGGCCCTCTCCACCCCAGGCCTCCCGAATTCCCAGCTCTCCTTAATGTGTCCTGTCCTTTTCCTTTGAGAATGTGAACAGGATCCTGGAGGGGAAAGGACTAGCACAGTGCCTGATGCTGAATGAAGCTTATCTAACTTTTATCTGTCTAGATAATAATGAGCTGGAACCAGAAGCTCACAGCAGAGGGGTCAAACATGAGGCCAGTGGGCTGTCCTGAGTGCAGCAGAATCAGATTGCAATATAATTGGTAAATAGTTAAGAATAAATACAAATAAAATAGTACCTAGATAATGTTGATATGTGGTTTTCTAAGTCAATATACTCTCAAGATATCCTAAGATTTCATGGGTCCTTCCTTCCCTTCCTTCCCCTCCTCCCCCTGAACTTGTCTTTTTGAGTTGCACTATTTTCCAGAAACGTTGGACCCAGAGTATGCAGGAGGCCCCGAATGTGTCAAGGACAAAGCTCCCTTCTGAGCTGACATAATTTGTTGTTTGCACCCTAAGCTAGTCTCCCTCCCTTTGTGTCCTTGGGAGCCAGGACAGGCGTCGGTCAGTCTGCACTAGGCTGAGAAATTGCTTGTGCTGCTGGGACCTTGTAGGCAAACAGACCATTCCCATCTTCATAGTCTAGCAGTTCTCAAGGGAAAAGAGAGCTGCTTTTGCCTTCTTCATAATTCATTGATTTCTCCTTTCCTGCCACTCCCATTAGGTGGAGATTTCTCTTTCTCCTCCTCTCTTTCTCATTGTTTCATAAATATGCAAGTTTCTGTGTGAATTATGAATTCTGCCCTGATTGAGGGTTCCACTGATTGAGAGTTCATTTGTCCCTAATCAATCTAGTTGGGATGTTTTATGAACTTGTGATACTGTTTTTGGTTAACACTATTTCTATTTCTGTTTTTGATATAATTTGTCTAGAGTTTAAAATCTTAAGATCCCAACACAGTTGTTTAAAGTCTTTGACACTCAGCAAAAACTAGATAGTGTTTTGGTAAAAAATGGGAACAGACAAAATTTCAACTAGATCAACAAAATACTTAAAAAAACTTTAAATTACATACAAGCCCAGAGGCCAGGGGACCACTAACTTTGGAAGGAGGATAACTCTAGCTAGCCTGCAAGAATTTATTAAGTATTCTACTATGTGTCTTGCAATTTGCTAGGTGCTAGGGATAAAATGAAGAACTTGAATGTCTCTGCCCTTAAAGGGCTTATGTTCTATTAGGAGAAATGTACAAATGTACAAATATAAATGCATATATAAAATAAATTCAGATGATGTCAAGGAAGCTAGGCATTAGCAATGGGGGAAATGAGAAAAGGTTTTCTGTATTGGATGGCAGTTAAGCTGAATTTTGAAGAAAACTAGAAATTTGATGAAGTACCTATGGGGGAATATATTAGGGGCATTCCAGCCTAAAGGGACAGCCAAAGCAGTGGGGTAAGAGTTAGCATTATATGTGAGGAACAGTAAGAAAACCAGTTTAACTGGACCATTAAGTGCAGGACTGGGGATAATATAAAAAGGTAGATTGGGGCCAGGTTGTGAAGGGTTTTAAATGTCAAGTAGGAGTTTACATTGGGTACTAGAATTATTTTTATATAGGTAATGATTAAACCTAAGGGACTTTGTGGAAATTGTAACAGAAGATAAAATAGATTTTTATTATATGTATCTATAGATATCTATATTTATACACACAGACATGTGTGTGTGTATGTACATGTATATGTATGGCTTTTGCACAGTAAAATATAGTGCATTGTCAACTATAAAAATGAGATTTTTTTTCAGCAACACTTCCGAGCAATCTGGCATTCAAAATTTATAAGGAACTGACACAGATTTATTGTTCTAAATCCATTTTCTCTTTTGCTAAGTGGCAAAAGGATATGAACAGGCAGTTTAGGAAAGAAGAAACATTATACCCATCACACAAACAAATGTTCATAATCTGCAATCTGTGAACACAAATCTGAAATTCCCTCTGACCTCCATCAAACTGACCAAGACAAAAGACTGACAAAGTCCAATGCTCCTGGGCATTAGGAAACAGGGATGCTGTTACCTAGACTGAAGTTATAAATTAGGTGAAACCTTTTTGGAAAAGAATCTAGAATCAAGCAGGAAATTATGAAAATGTACATACACTTCAAACCTGTGTATTCCCATTTTTGGTACTGTTTCCCCAAGGAGATTTTTTTTTTTAGGTTTTTGCAAGGAAAATGGGGTTAATGGCTTGCCCAAGGCCACACAGCTAGGTAATTATTAAGTGTCTGAGGCGGGATTTGAACCCAGGTACTCCTGACTCCAGGGCCGGTGCTTTATCCACTGCGCCACCTAGCTGCCCCATATATTTTTAAAAAATTAATAAAATGGTGGCATCAAAAATCTTTGTAGCAGGTCAGAAATAGCAGAGCTTTTTTGAATTCCTGTATGTTCCTTTCCCCCCTCCTCTATGTCTTGGAAATGAAGATACAGATCTGAGAGAACCCTGATTATCAGCCCTTTTATCTTTATGTTCTAAGAAATTAGGAAAACTAATGAAATCTCTTTCATTTACTGTATAATCCCAAATTTTGAGACTATCTTGATATAGTGGCTGGGACAGATGAGTGCCTAAGAGATTCTACCACCCATAGTTAGCTAGTGATAGAATTGGAACTTGTGTTTCTTAAATTAGAGATCAATGATCCTTCTACTGTACTAACCTCCTCTCTCTAAATATCCATATATACATATATGTACTTACAGATATATTTCCATATGTGTGATTTTTTTTTGCCAATTACACATATAAAGACAATTTTTAACATTCATTTTTTAACATTTTGAGTTCTAAATTCTCTATCCCCCCCCCCCCCCATTCACCTTTCCTAAGAGGATAAGTAGTTTGATATATGGCCTGTTCTGTTATTAAAATAAAAAAAAGTTCTTCACAATTTACATTAAAACAACTCTAGCCTCTCCAGGTAAGGATTGGATTTGGTACATTCAGCTTTGATTCTTCTCTTGGCTTTTCCTTTGTATCCAGTCCCTACAAAATCTCTCCCATCTCTTCTTTTATGTTTGTATTGCTCTAGTCCAGGAGCTCATCATCTTTAAATTTGATTGTTATTTAGAGAATAGATTGGAATGGGAAGAGTAGAACGAGACCAATTAGGTAATTCTTTCAATAGGTCAGGCAGGAGGTGATGAGGGTGGTGGCTGGGAGAGTGGTTTGGCAACCTTAGATTTATGGGGTGAGGCAAAAATGAATAGTTGAGGATGACACTGCCATTGTGAACCAGGTTTACCAGAAGGATTATCAACTACTTTTCTTGCCAAACTGGCTTACTTGATTGATATTCCATCTCTCCCATGTAGTACCTCATGTCCTCAATTTAGGATCTCTAGTCTCTTTCAAAACTTTGTTTTAGCTTTACCTTCTATCTGAGATTATTTTGATCTCCCCAGACTGGTGATGCCTCCTTGTTACCTTACATTTACTTTTTATATCAGATTTCTTTTGGATCTACTTATATATGAACATATTTTCTCCCTCAGTAGAATATAAATCTCTTGAGAGCAGGAATAATCCATTTTTCTTCTTTCCTTGCCCCTAGCATGCTGCCTAAAATATAGTAGGTACTTGTTGATCAATCAGCTATTCTTGGAAGGGAATAGACAACATAAAAAGAGCTAAATCAGATTGACCTGGCCTTGCCCCTAATCTCTACCCACCCTCAAAAGCCTAAAATTCAGGTGCTAGAACGTGATGATTCAAACTTTCACATTCAATCAGCAAGTATCCATGACTAATAAAATTCTTTTGTTTTGATGGAGGCTACATGTGAACGATACTGAAATGGAGTTTAGTGGGGGTAGGATATGTGGAGGCCTGTGTCGAAGGGAAGTCTAAGAGAAATATTCATTTTGACTGAGCTTCAATTTTTTTATTTCATCTGAATAGGACAAAACTCTTTAAAGAGGATTATTATTCATTGGTGACTGAAAAGGTCTTTTTTAATTTATGAAATTTTGGTTTTTTAAAATTTGTTTTTAAATATTTCATATTTATAAAGGAATTTTGTTCCCAGAATATTTGTTAATTGAGTTATCCTTATACTGACCTATTTCTCACACTGGGATACAAAAGGAGTATGAGAATTTGGTCCCTGTGTCTAAATTGAGTCAAGAAGCACTTAAGAGCATTTGTATTATTAAGCTTTAGAAGACCTTTGCAGAGATACAATTCCTGTTTTCCTGGTGCATACTATACTAGTTGGTTGACTTAAGTGCATAAGAGAAATTAGAGATAAATAAAAACTAGTGGATGAGCATTTGAATTTGAGCTTGATCTTGAAGGCTGAATTAGAATTTGAATTAGAAAAGAGTAGGGCATAATTTAGTCTAAATAAAGGTATAGGTAAAGACCATTATAGCATTTTGAGCAGAGGAGATTAAAATGGGGGTTGGGTGGGTATATGGGAGTATGGTTATGGAGTTAGAAGAGAAAGAGACTGTATTCTTGCATACTAGTTTAGAAAGTTGTTATAGTTCAGGCTGGTGGGGAAAAAAAAGATGTTGAAAGTTGAGAAGAGAATTTCTGAGATAGAACACACAGGACTTGGTAACTGGTTGGATGTGAAAAATAAGAGAGAAGACAGTTGAAGATGATACCAAGCTTTTCAACAAGCGATTGACAGAAATGAAGAAGTTAAGAGAATGAAGCTGGATGGGGATTACAAATGTGGATTTGAATATGTTGAGTTGTGAGTTTGTTGTATAGGAAAAAGGTCAGACTTGAAAATAAGAATTGGGAGAGGTAACACTAGAACAGTGATAGTTGACTTGCTTTGGTAGGTAGTTAAGATGTTAAAGTTGTGTCCCATTTGGGATTTTCTTGGCAAAGATTACCCAGAGTGTTTGTCATTTTCTTCTCCAGCTCATTTTATAGATGAGGAAGATGTGGCAAACAGGGTGAATGAAATAACTTCCCCAGGGTCATACAGCTAGTAAGTGTCTGAGGCCACATATGAACTTGTTAAGACTCCAGTTCTGGCACTCATAGCTAAGTGCATACTATTGAACTTGCCAAGGAGAGAGTTTAGAAGTATTAGAATGGGGCCACTATAGTGTCTCCCTGAGTAAGTCATTATGGAAATGCATTGAATCAAAGATCTTTTCTAGTGATCTGGAAGACCTTACAGAAGCATCTCTTCATTCATACTTTTCTGCATAAAATCAAGACAAGTTTTAGGGGAAAAAACCCAAAACTATAAACTTTTTATGTACTAGGATGAAAAAAACTATTAAAGTATTAACTTAAAAAAACTGAGTCAACAAACATTTATTAAACATTTACTGTATTCCAGGTATATGGTGGTAAGTGCTAAGGAAGCATTTTGCAAAAGAGATAATAATTCCTGTTTTCGAGGATCTTGCTCACTAATGAAGAAACATAAAAAGGGAGATGAAAAAGAATGGGGGAATGGAGGATATTTGTTACCCATGAGAACCATGGCAGCAAAGTCCAGAGAATGAAAAGTGGCTGATCTGGGCCCTTAAAATGGAAGCTGCAGGAAAAATTCAGCAGTGGAAGATGGTTGCTGGAAGCTTAGTGGTAAAAGCCTGAGAGTGAGAGGGAAATAGTTCAGTTAATCTAATTATATCTCAAAACTAGAAATAAATGTTTTGCATTACACATCAAACAAGCATGTAGAAAACTGCCAAAGGACTTCCACAGCCCTCTATACCCCAACATTGTGATTGAATACATACATGTTGTATGTTATTTGGATCTAGCATAACAGATCTCTAATTTCAATTGAATGATTATATTTATTCAATCTGAATTATGAACCACAACTATAGGTATTATTCAGTTTGAGTTACTAATTTGAATTCTTCAAGATAATTCAAATCCCAGAAAAAAGGGGGAAGTGCTATTTTGAAAAGAATAGTTAAATGAGAGAACAGTTTTTACCTGTCTATAGCATGGGTAAGTTACATTAAAGCTTGTTTTGACTAGAAACTTTTGCTAAAATGGATTTGCTAAAAGGAAAGGTAAATTTTCATAATTTATTTTCCAGTTCATGTCCTTGATAGTCCTTCCCTGAATTGTAATTTATTTCAGTGATCTTTGCTTGTAATATTAATAATACATATGCAGCACTTAGTGTACATAATGCTTGACTTAACCCATAAAAATTAATCAATAATACATACCAGACTTAAAATCTAAAATTGGTGATATCCTATTGGTTAAAGTTAGATTTAATTTTTTTTTCATTTTTAAACCCTGGGGCTAAAGGGTTAGATTCTGTCTCAAGTAATGTTGCATAATTTTGTAGTTAATGAAGAATTTGACAAGATCTTCTAACATAATGCTCTGTGACTTGAGTGTGATTAAAAGTATTATTCACGAATTTCTTATCTCCATCTATATTTAATTATTTTTTTTATTAGAGAGTGTGAAGACACTGGATATGTAAAACACCCAATGACATCCCCCCCAAAAGACTCTTTATTTTAAAGGAATATTTTAATCTTTTATTTGCATAACTCCAAATTACATTCTAAAATGATTGTACCACTTTACAATTCCATAATGTATTTAGTGTACCCATCTTCCTGTAACCATGTAAAATAAGCTATTGCTTATTTTTTTGTAATTTTTTATTTTTTTTTGTAATTTTTGCTAATTTTCAAGTTGTGGGGGCTAAAATCTGAGGGTTATTTTGATTTGCATTTCCTTTTATTAGTGATTTATAACTTTTTTTTAAGTAGTAGTAAAATACTTTATAGTTCTTTTGAGAACTCTGTTCATATTCTTTAATCATTTAATTACTGAGATTTTATCCAAAGATTTTTTTTCCCCCTAAGATCAAAATGACTGCATTTCAACAGAAATTCCTTTAAAAGTGTTATTGTTGTGTTCTTTGGAGAATTGACTGCATTCAACCTGTTTAACACCTGTTTAGAGGAAAGCAATTTTAAAATCGACATAAAAAAATTAGAAGGAAGAATGAAAATGGAATAATTGCAGTTCTGAATTGACCTCTGAAACAAATATAAAAGAAATAATAGCAAAACTATTACCATTTCTTTGAGAAATTTAAATAGTACCCATAGTAGACAGTCTCCAGGTAAGAGTTTCAGAAGCTCATTTACAAAACAGAGTAGTAGTAGTAGTAGTAGGAGGAGGAGGAGGAGGAGGAGGAGGTACTTTCTGTATGCCAGTCACTGTTAAGAGCTGGGGATATAAAGAAAGGACACAAAGAGCAGTCTTTGCTCCAGAGGCTCATAGTCTTCTGGAAACGGGCCTAGCCAACTATGTACTATCAATAATTGGACAGAATGAGATGGGAAGAAATTTCAGAGGAGACACTACGATTCAGAACTGGAAAAGGCTTCTTGTAGAAGATGAGACTTCAGTTGAGACTTGAAGGAATTCAGGGAAGCAAAGTGTGAGAGGGTTCCAGACAAGGGAAATTCTACGTGAAGACAAGTAGAGTGTCTTATACAAGAAAAAAATAGGGAAGTCAGAGCAATGGAAAGAAGTAAGGTAGAAGATTGGAAAAGGTAGGAAGGGACCAGGTTATGAAGGACTTTGAAAGCCAAACAGGATTTTATATTTGATTCTGGAGGTAATAGGGGAATTAGAGACATAGAACTAGAAAAGGAGACAAGCTCAGCATGAGCTGAAAGTAAAAGAAAATAATTTTAAAATCCAACAACCCCAGAGAAGAAAGCCTTCTGAATATTGCATTAGGGAGATGATAAAACCAAGAATGGGATAAGATGAGAAATGTGGAAGGATTTTGTGTTCCACATACTGAAGAGACCTTGTATTTGTCTGGTAGATAAGTAGAGTAGCAAATATTTAGATGTTACTTAGATGGGTGGTTTGTAAGCACATATTCTTTTATATTTATTTTAAAAAAATAAGAGGAAAATTATTACTGTTGTACATTACAAATAAGCTTTTAAAAACTGTTTATAGCTTCTATTGTCACAAGTTAGTCTTGTACTTTAAAATATACTTTTTTTAATAACTAATAGTTTTTTGACGTTTGTAAACTTAAATGAAGATTCCTTTACTGTATTTTTTCTTTTGATTTTAACACAATATTTTTTCTTTGTTTTATTTATATTTTTCCTTTGACTTTTACAGCAAATCAAAAAATCTTGTTAAACAGAGGAATTAAACAGCAACAAAAGAAATACTTTTAAATTGGTACAATTATGAACTTGACATATTACCAAGATGTAAAACTTGAGCAAGTTGATTAGATAAGTTGGATCAGACTTTAAACTTGAGTGACTTTATGGTAGCATAGTAAGTGCTTCATAATTGTTTATTGATTGATTATTATCAGTGGTCAATCTCTGAATCAAAGGTTGTTGATATTTTTAGTCACTTAATATGATTGTGCTTGATTCATAGACTTTCAGCATTGACTGTTTCTGTGTTTGCCAATTTGGAGGATGTGAAGATTTTTGATTTCTATTTCTCATATTATTTATTTATTTTTCATATATTTTTATTTCTCATATTATTAGTGATAGAGTGCTCTTTTATAAGGTTATTGATAGTTTGTAAGACATCTTTGAAAGATTGCTCATATGTTTTGACATTTATATCTAAATCTCTATATTTATCTTATATATTATATGATATCTTTTTATTATTTATATATCTTGGACACTTAGTCCTTTTCAGAGAAATTTGATACAGAGATTTTTTTCCCATTCAATTTACTTATTTGAATTTTAAGTGGTTTTTTTAATTGAGAAAACAAATAATAGTATAAATTTTTGGTTGATTTTTTCTAAATGATTGTGATTTACAAAAAAGTAAGATCTTTGATGAGCAGTCACTTCTAGATTATACACCGGGATTGTTCTACCTTTAAGACAGTTGCAATGTTTTTTTCTTTCAACTCCATATCTTTTTTTCCAAATACCATTTACATTTTCTCTTGATTTCAGTTTATCAGTCAAGATTTTGTGTTTGTCCCCATTATTTTATTACTATTTTTGGTGCATAATAAGAGAAACAGACATAAAGGAAAAAGACAGAATTATTTAGAATTTATGATTTTTTTCCAGCCTTATCATCATTCCCTATCTTCCCTCCCCCCTTCTACTTGGTCTCTGACTTTGGAACACATACTTGTGAAGTTGGAAAATTATCAATAATTATCTAAGTTTTTTTTTATTCATTTGCTTATAAAATTGGGAGTTGACTTTTGTAAACTAAATGAAATTGTTAACATTTTTAAAAGCCCCCCAATATTTCTTTTTCTTTCTTTCTTTTTTTTTGCAAGGCAATGGTGTTAAGTGGCTAGCCCAAGTCCACACAACTAGGTAATTATTAAGTGTCTGAGGCCGGATTTGAACTCAGGTACTCCTGACTCCAGGGCCAGTGCTCTATCCACTGCGCCACCTAGCCGCCCCCCTAATATTTCTTAAAGCTAAAATTGTGAATCCATTGGTCATATAGTAGAACTGAACTTGCTTATATCTACTTTTCTGAATCTTTGCTTATTTTAGTTTGTTCATCTGTCAAATGAAGAAATTGGAATTAAGCCTTTGAAATCCTTTCTAGCTTTAAATCTATGTTCTAGGTCTTTTGCAGCAGGAGGAGGAAGTTCAGGGATAGGGCAAGAAGAACTCAGAGCAAAATCATTGCATTTGAGGTATGGAAGGAGAGTTGGGGACCATCTTGTTCAACCATACAGAAAAAAGGGTACCAATCACAACCAATCTGTTAGCCAGCTTTGGCTTGAAGAACTCCATTGAGGGGATTTCCAGAATAAATAATTTTTAGCTAGATTATTTATAGATCCTTTTTCCTTCCATTGTCAAGTGGATGAAGGCAGTGTGCCCAAATAGACCACTCTTGGATAGATTTCATTGAAGGAAATAATGCCTTTTAGATAATATTGCTAAACACAATTATAAGTTTTATTGGTGTAGTGGATGCAAGACCACAGCCACCCTTGGACACAGGAAGACCTGGGTTCAACTTCTATTTCTTGATGAATCTTGGTTTTGTAATTCTGTAATTCTCTTAAGATTAAATTACAAAGAAGATCTATAGTTACCTTATCTAGCAAATCAAGAAATATTTGATAATAGCCTCTTTCTTAGTCCTTTCTCATCATACAAGCCTAAATCAAAGGTATATGGAAAATTTTAACATGAGATTTCTTTTTCTCTTCCTTCCCACCACAATGTAAATGTTTTAAATTCCAAATATCATGCTTGCTAGTTTGACATTTCTTTGTAAATCCTATTCAAATGGGCTATAATTCGAGTAAAGCTTTGTTGATTAAAGGAAAAGGTTGGAGATCTTTTTCCCTTCTATGCTTGCTCAAAATAGATTTCTCAGTACTGCTTCTCTATGCTAATTTATAAAAGATTCTTGTAATGTTCTGCCAAATTCAAACAATGAGTTTGGGTTTTAGAATCTTGTATGTACATAGCCTACTTTAGAGAATTCCATTGATAAGACATTTAACTCAGGACCATTACCAGCTTAATTTGAAAAAATATAACAATAAACTGATATTCATGGGACCCTGGATTCCTGATCTACTTCTCAGCTCATCTCTTATCAGCTTCTGAGAGGTAGAGTTGAAAAAAGGAGTTTTTATGAAGATCAACTTAAATAATGGCAAGAGAGAATTAAATAGGCTGTTGTGAGGACCAGGAAGAGGGAGAAATGCCATTACTAACTGAGAGGAGCAGCTCATAGAAGCTTCATGGAGGAAGTGGGTGGTATTTGTTTTTTGCTTTAAGGATGGAATTTCTGGCATGGACAGGAATGAGAGCTAGGGCCATCTTTCACACAGCTGCTGAAGTGACTTTTTCTAAAGTGCTGATCCCTATTCAGGAGCTCCTGTGATTACACACTTTTACCTCCAAGACCAAATTTAAACCTCTGACATTTAAAGCCCTTCCAAACCTGACCCCAGCCTACCTTTTCAGCTTTGTTATTTACCCCTTCTTGAATTGGACAGCCAGAAAGGCCTTGTTGAGGGCTTTTGTGCTGACTGACTTCCAAGCCTGGAGAGCATCATCTCCTCACCACCATCTTGTATCTTTCGAAACTGGCTCAGATGCAGCCTCCAAGTTACTTCACCTGTGCAGCCCCCTACTTAACTTGAATTAGCTTGGTCAATTGCTTGACTTTTCTAGGTCAGATCACAGGGATTCCCACAAGACTCTTTTTTATGTTTCCCCTTTCCCTCCAGGCATTAGTGTTCAAACCCTAAGTCACCAGGATTTATCTTGTGTATCTTGACAGTTGTTTCCTATTGTAGAATATAAGTTCTTTTGGGGTTGTGGGCTCTTTTATTTTTGCCTTTGTATTTTTATTTCTTTTTTTCTTTTTGCCTTTGTATTTTTAGTCATTGGCACTTTGTAAGTTGATTGAGTGATAGAGGTGAAATATAGCATAAGACAAGGGAAAGTGGTACGATAATAATAATAATAATAATAATAATATTAACAGTAACTAACATCTATATAGCAATTATAAGGTGCTAGGCACCATGCTAAGTGCTTTCGTTATCTTTACAGTAACCCTGAGAGGTGGATACTATTATCCCTGTTTTACAGATGAGAAAATGGAGGCAGATAGAGTTGTAACCTGCCCAGGGTCACACAACTATTAAGTATCTGAGGGCAGATTAGTATAGTTTGGGATCCCCGCAGGTATAACAGTTTTCATGAAACATTTAATTAAGTTGCTGGGAGTAGAGTGAAGTCAAGATTTGTGTATGTGTTTTTGTCTGGGTCGGGGAATAGGAGGGAAATAGAAACAATGAATAGAGCCTTGAATGATTGACAGATCACTAAATAGTTAAGGATTTAGAGGGGAGAATAGGTGGACAAAACTATCTACATTGATTAAGAGTTACATCTCTAATTGGAATACTTTATGACTAATCCTCAACAAAGGCAAAAAAGTACTAGGACAGCTCTCTTGAGAAGATAGAAGAAGATTGGTATTTTTCTTTTCTTTTTTTTGTCCTAAGCTGAAAAGTCATTACACATTTGCCATTTTCATGGATGTAATATTCACCTATGTACAAGCATGACATGAAATATTAGATGTAAGACATCCAATTGTTTCCAGGATTAATCATCTTTTCACTGTATAAATTATCTACCATGTTGCTGCTACTGAGTTAAGAATATATTTCATGTAAACATGTCAAACATAATCTATACCAACAATTGTTGGTATATCGAAAATAACTTGTCTTTCCCTTACCTTCCCCCCATGTGGTCCTAAAGTTTTAGGGCTAACTGGTGACTATCACAGAGAATAAATCCTGGACACACCTTTATTTCTTTTCCAGTGATACTACATTGTTATACTTTCCCCCTTATCCTTCCTCCCTTTTCTCTTTTTTAAATTTCTCACCACTGTTAATTCTGTCCTAAGCAAATTTCTTTATCTAATACAGATCGCATCATCTCTATAATTCCATTCCTTTTTTCCTCTCTTTTTATGCTTGCTTAAACATTTAGGGAGATCTCACTCTCTATACTTCACTCCATTTTGAACTTCCCTCTCTCCTCCTAATTCCCCAATCCTCTGACTTCATTTTTTTTGTGCATACATATTTTTTCTTTTTTTTCCTTATGTATACTTTTATTTTTTTAACGATATTATTTGAGTTTTACAATTTTCCCCCAATCTTGCTTCCCTCCCCCACCCCCACCCCACAGATAGCACTCCGTCAGTCTTTACTTTGTTTCCATGTTGTACCTTGATCCAAATTGGGTGTGATGAGAGAAAAATCATATCCTTAAAGAGAACAGAATTCTCAGAGGTAACCAGATCAGACAATAAGCTATCTGGTTTTGTTTTTCCAAATTAAAGGGAATAGTCCTTGTACTTTGTTCAAACTCCACAGCTCCTTATCTGGATACAGATGGCACTCTCCTTTGCAGACAGCCCAAAATTGTTCCCAATTGTTGCGCTGATGGAATGAGCAAGTCCTTCAAGGTTGAACATCACTCCCATGTTGCTGTTAGGGTGTACAGTGTTTTTCTGGTTCTGTTCATCTCACTCAGCATCAGTTCATGCAAATCCCTCCAGGCTTCCCTGAATTCCCATCCCTCCTGGTTTCTAATAGAACAATAGTGTTCCATGACATACATATACCACAGTTTGCTAAGCCATTCCCCAATTGAAGGACATTTACTGGATTTCCAATTCTTTGCCACCACAAACAGGGCTGCTATAAATATTTTTGTACAAGTAATGTTTTTACCCTTTTTCCTCATCTCTTCAGGGTATAGACCCAGTAGTGGTATTGCTGGGTCAAAGGGTATGCACATTTTTGTTCCCCTTTGGGCATAGTTCCAAATAGCTCTCCAGAAGGGTTGGATGAGTTCACAGGTCCACCAACAGTATAATAGTGTCCCAGATTTCCCACATCCCTTCCAACAATGATCATTATCCTTCCTGGTCATACTGGCCAATCTCAGAGGTGTGAGGTGGTACCTCAGGGAAGCTTTAATTTGCATTTCTCTAATAATTAATGATTTAGAGCATTTTTTTCATATGGCTATGGATTGCTTTGATCTCCT
Source organism: Macrotis lagotis (assembly GCF_037893015.1). Lineage (NCBI taxonomy): Eukaryota > Metazoa > Chordata > Mammalia > Peramelemorphia > Peramelidae > Macrotis > Macrotis lagotis. The sequence goes on along the minus strand of NC_133664.1, from coordinate 66,261,402 downwards.
CATCTGTAAATTGCCTTTGCATATCCTTTGACTTCCATCTTTCTTAAAGCAAAAAAGGCAAATAAGATAAATCAGTTTTAATAATAGTTGCAAAACAAAACTGGTGCTAATGAGCTATTTCATGTGTAAAGGGAAAGTATATATGGCTCCCAAACCATCTCTGCCCTCCTCCCTCTCTCTTGACATCTCTATTGATATTGGTTCAATAGAAGTGAATTCTCTCAACTCCTTTGTCTTCAAAATTTCTCGTCACTTAGTCTTTCCTTCCTTCCTATCTCAGAGAGCATCATTTCTATCTTTCTGTGTGTCCTGGTCTTTGCTTTATCAGTTATCCTCTAGGTTTTTGTATTTTCAACATTCAGTTTCATTTATCATAAAATTCTCTCCCTAGCCCTTACCACTATCATTGTCTCTTACTAATTGGCCACAATGCTCTATTTCCTTACCGACCATTTATTGTTCGCTCATTTACTAGGGCTTGTAATAGAGGAGAAGAAAATGGAGCATACATTGTGGAATTTGGGGTAATAATTTCAAAGAGTTCAGAGGAAGGACAGGTAGTAAGATTCTATAGACAAAGATTCTGTATAAAAATCAGCTGAGGATTGGCACTACTGGAGATGATGTTCCAAAATGACATGAAACCATTAATGACATGTTTGAGTCCTGTTTTTAAACAGTGAATCAATTTAATTGTTCTATCATATGATGTACTAGCTTGTCTTCCACACAAGAGTATGAATTATTTATCTAAAGTTTTGCTAAGATCTAGGTTATATATATATATCTATATATATATATATATAATATATAATATATATATATATATCATAATACAAAGGAAATTAAGAAACAAACCTAACAGTTTACACTTTTAAAAGGGATGTGCAAAAGATGGCACCAAGGGAAGGTAACACAGAATGAATTAAAAAATGTGGAATGATTCTCCAGGGATCATAGGGTTACTAAGACTCATTCTTCTGAAGATGGTAAGAAAAATTAATGATAATGACAAAGTGTTTATTTTTTCCTCTTGAAATTATATTAGGGGAAAGAAGACTAAAGAAGGCCAGGACTGCTTTCAGAGGAGAATGAACCAATAATTGATTTCAGAATCACTTGGTTCTATTTGATTTCTTTTCTCTATGGTGAAGTATCAGAAAAAAAAATCTAACAAAATAGCTAATGGGGAGGTGGTCCTAAGGAGAGAGCTCTTAGCTGCTCTTGATAAATCAGCTTCCTTTTTGCTTTTTGAACAAGCTATATTATCTTCTCATTAAAATATGCTTGAAGCACTTTTGGACTATGAATGTACTCATTAATTTGTGCAGCTAGCATTCAGGTGTCTGGTACCTGGTTCAGGTGTTCATTGAAGTTTTTGAATTAAGTTGTATGACTGATCTATGAATGGATGTGGTTTTTTTTTCATTTTTCTTTCTTTTCCCCTCCAAAAGTATTGTTTGAAGTATGACTGAGTTTGTACCTTAAGCTGCTAGAGATGATGATGATGTTAGCTTTTGAAAGCTTGTTTGGAGGGCGGCGCCAAGATGGTGGCGTGAAGGCAGCATTCCCAACAACTCTGAACCCCCAAACACCAAAAAAAACAAAGGATGGCTAGAGCCATCCTTTAGAGGGGCAGGACCCACAGAAAGCTTGTTTATACCCAGCTATCAGGAAGTGCTCAAATGTCCGAGGACTGAGAACAGAGCTCTAAAGGAAGTGCAGATGCTTGGTTCTTTGGAGTTTATTTGCTTCTTTGTTTCTGTCCTTTGTGCCTGGGAAATTTATAGGATTTTTCCAAGTCCATTGAGAGTAAGGGCCTGTTGAGGAACTATGATGTCAGCCAACCAACACGGATTTTATTAATCAGGTCTATACTTATACCTAGTACCTAGGTAGTTGAGACTCTTCTCAGCCACTGGAGATATGAAGAAAGGCAAAAACCATTTGCTCTCAAGGAACTCATGCTGTAGCAACTATGTGCAAACAAGACCTGTTTTGAAGTCTCCATTAGCAATGAGATTCTGTAGAAGGTGGGATTTTATATTGAATTGTGTTGGGGCTTGGGGAGAAATGACATGGTCAGAACTATTGTGAACAAGCTGCGTGACATTGGAAAAGAAACATAACAGAACCATAAGTTTCTTAGGGGAAACTGATCCCCCCCCCCCCTTTTATGAACAGTATCCAGTTTCTAGGCTTACCTCCAGGATTTATGAAAATGAAGGGTAGGAATGTTTTTTCTAACCAGCATAGTAACTCTCTTAGATTAAACTGGCATTATTTCTCTTTTGGATCAAACTCCAGGTCTTTGGACAAAATTCAATATTCTTTTTTCTGATAACTCCAGTAACTCCTTTTCTTCCCCCTTCCCTGTTTTTGTTACTTTATTGCTAGCCCCTCAAATTCATATAAATGTACTATCTCCCTTTTAAAGAGTAAAATTCTTTGTACAGTTGTTTAATTGTTTGCTTTTTAAAATTTTGATAAATTTAGCACCAAATAAGATGATTGTTTCTCTCTCTATATAAAATATGAAAAATCTCATTATAACAAAAATATTTCTAATCCTTAGCCAATATAGCTTATTTATTTCAAGTAATATAGGAGCATAATCAAAGAATGCCTGTGACCTTTTTTTCAATCTTTGGGTTAGTAGTATTGCTAGATCAAAGAGTTTGCATAATTTAAGGTCTTTTTTGTAGTACTTTCAAATTACCTTTGAGACTGACTGAACCACTTCATAACTTCTCCAACCAAATATTACTAACCTGTTGTCCTTTAGCCTCTTTGATAATTGACATTTTCCTTTTTTGTTATCTTTGCTAAACTGGAGAAAGGTAGAAATTCAGAGCTATTTTAATTTTATTTCTTTAATAATTTGGAGAATATTTTCATGTCTCTTTTTCCACTTGGATTTCTTTTTGTGAACTAATCTTTTGACTATCTATGGATAGCTCTTATTAGTATATATTTGAATCAATTCCTTATATATCTTAGATATCACACATTTAAAGGAAGAACTTTTGGCAAATGGTTTATTCCCCAATTAACTATTTTAGCTGCATTAATTTTGTTTATGAACAAATTTTTTAATTTTATATTGTATTGAGATATCTTTAAAAGATAGCCAATGAAATGGGAAATTTTAATTGTAGAAAAATTATTCTTTTTGATTGATGCTGATTACTGCGATTTCACTGTAAAGGGAAAGGAAATTTGCTACTTGGGAACCCAAGACTAAGGAAAGATAATTTTGGAGGGGGAAGGAAGTAAGTTGTGAAATCTTGTGTTAAGAGATGTATGTAGAGCAATAGAAATAGGTCACTAATGTGTAGAAGAGGATCTTTTTGAGACACAATTAATGTGCTATTAAAGTATAAGATTCTCAGAGTTTTATTGTATTATTTGATTTTTTAAAAATATTTTAATCTCGTTTTAAGCCACACTTGGGATTGTTGTGAGTGGCATGTTTTACACTTTTGAACCACTTTTTGTTACCAAAATTTAAGTTGGTTTTTTTTTATGTGCTTTGTAAGGCCAGTGGCTATGTTTTTCCAACATAATTAGATGTATAGCTTTACTTCCTCATTATATCCATTAAATAATTTTTTTTTGTGTTTTTTTATTTATGTTTTAGGCTCCAGACAAAAGGAAAGCACTAGAAGAGACCAAAGCCTACACCACCCAATCCTTAGCAAGTGTTGCTTATCAGATAAATGCATTGGCCAACAATGTGCTCCAACTACTGGACATTCAAGCCTCTCAGCTTAGGAGAATGGAGTCTTCCATCAACCATATCTCCCAGGTAATAACATAAAGAGGACTTAGACTTGTATTTAATCAATTTGCTACAAAGTTGTGAAAACTTAGCAAATGAATTTCTGGTTCTTTTGCTGACTGTACATTGTTGAAAAATCATTCTTGGGGGCAGCTAGGGGCACAGTGGATAGAGCACTGGCCCTGGAGTCAGGGGGACATGAGTTGATGTCCATACTCAAATACTTGATACTTGCTAGCTGTGTGACCTTGGACAAGTCTCTTAACTCCATTCCCTTGCAAAAAAAAAAAGAAAAATCATTCTGAGCTTAGTTTTATATTCATAAACTTCATGAAATATTACTGTGAATAGGCAGTAATGTAATGCTAATCAACTCTGGACAATAGATATTTAGAAAGAATATCACAATGAAGGGCTTGACCTATTCTAATAAACTTTTGACTATGTCATTTACTTCTAAATTACCTCCTTGGGCAATCTAATCAAAGAATTTATCCCTCCATCCAAACCTGAGTAGAGCACCTTGGACTTCTCCAACTTAGATTAAATTCCTTGTAAATTTGGGTGGGGCCTGACCAAGATTGAGGAGAGTAAATTTTATCTCATTATAAGTAAAGTCCTTCTAAAGAATGAACTTTGAATTGAGAACTATAGAAAAAGGGAAACTCTGGATCTACCCAAATTGTTGAATATTGATACTCATTTTTCTTAGATGTGAGGTGAATAAAGCCTTATTTTGGGGACAAGTTCACAACCTACAAAACTCCCCAAGTGTCTCCTGAACTAGATTAAAATATTGAACATGAAATGTTTCTTGAATGATCAGTTTGAAATGTCTCATCAGCAAATGATGAGGGAACTGAAACTCGGGAGAAACAAGTCCTGAATTTATTTATCTATGGGTCTTTTGAATATACTTAAACTGTGGGATCTGATTTGATTAACAGGTGAGAATGGAAAGAAGTGAGTCTGTGACAGAAACTTGGGAGAAACTCACAATTATGGGCTATGTTATGAGCCACGAGGAGCAGTCAGATGGGAGAAGAAAGACTAGGTCTGAGGCTTTTGAGGAGATGGAGCAGCCTGGAAGCAATTGAATTGGCAATGATCTGCTATTGCTGAAGCTCCTTAAGAAATGGCAATCTCAGCAAGACTTAGCAATGGGGATAGACAGTCGGGACAAGTGCTGGTTGCCTGGCTGTCCAGATTGTGAGGATTGCATTCAGCAGTTTGTGTGGAGGAGTGGATGAGGTAGCTTATGGGGAGGGGCCATAATACAGTGGCAGCAGAGGGGAACTGAAAAATGACTAATGTGGTTTAAGATGAAAGGAGGAAAGGGAAGGTAGAGCTCAGCTTTTCAAAGTAGTTTTTAAAAAAAGATAGGCTTTATTCTACTTTTTAAAATTATGTTTTCTTACACTTATTTTCTAATATATTCTATTACTGAACTTTCCCTTTTAAAAAAAGAAAAGCTAACCAATAAAGCCATGAAGTACAATGAAAGGACCACTGATTCTGGAATTACAATGATTCTGGTTTCTTCATTATAAATGAAGGGCTTGGCCTCAATGGTCTTTGATGTCCCTTCTAATTCACTCTGTGATCCTGAATCAACCAAATCCAGCACTGTGCACCCTCTTCCAAATCTGGGGCCCCTGCCTATTGTCTGAGAGAGTGATGCTACATCCTGTCCTTTGGGACTATAGTATATTTTACATGATTTTATTGTGATTTGTTAGTTATTAAACTACAGTTTGCTTTTATAAAAACAGATTAAATTTTTGTTTTTTCAAAATGGAAGATGGAGAATTTGAATATTTGGAGAAAAATGACATAGCTGAATTTTTACATATTGATAGTTTTCTGATACTGATAGACTTATAAAAGAATCAAATTAAGACCAATTAAAATATTTTTAGATTGCTAATATTTTTAAGTAAATTATGCTTAAAATTCTTAACAGAGATTACCTGGGCAGCACTATCTAAAGCTTATTCATATTCAGAGACTCTAATTTAACTCATCTGAAAAATATGGAGCTACTCTTAGTAACCACATAAAGAAAGTCTTGACATTCCATTGGAGATTTATCTCCAAGAATCTACATTAACTCTTAGAATATTCTTTGTTATACTTGATTTTCTATTTATTAATTGATAATTTCCTAATAATTTTTGCCACAAAAGCTTCAGTTTATGGTTGTGGATTTCTGTTTTTTTTTTTTTTGTGGGGTAAGTTCAATTTTTTTCTTTTGTACCCAAAAATCTCCATCATCTTAGTCCTAAAATTTCAGTAGACATGTTTTGTTAATCTACCCAAACTTATGGAAAAAGCTTTCTATAGATTTTTAAAGTTTTTTTGGGGGGGGCATTGGGGTTAAATGACTTGCCCAAGGTCTCACAGCTAGTAAGTATAAGGTGTCTTAAATCAAATTTGAACTCATGTCCTCCTGACTCCAGGGCTGGTGCTCTATCCACTGTGACACCTAGCTGCTCCACATTTCTTTAATTTTTAAAAATTTTAACAAACACATAATTAAGCATTTCTGTACATAAGTTGAACAAGAAAATAATTTTATATGAAAATAAGTACCTGTTAACATACAGCCTGCTTTTAAAAATATATATATGTGTATGTATATATATATATATATATATATATATGTAATAAATTAAACACATTACTTTCAAAGCTGTCTTGCTTCTTTGTTTACTGAAATTTTTTCTGTGCATGTAAAAATGCTTTAATAATCCTTGGGGTAGGAGTAAATTTAGATAATAACTCTTTCACTTCCTCAAATTCTAACCTCATGAAAAATAAGAAAAATATAATCCTTTTCGCAAATAAGTATTGTCAATCAAAATAATCTTTACATTTGCCATGTCCAAAAATGTATGTCTCCTTCTGTTTCTTGAGCCCCATCAAAGAGTTGCCCCAGAACATTTCCTATTGTTGCCTTTCCCCATTTAAAACCCTTAGAACAGAACTATTCTACTCCAGGACCTTTTGCTTTTATTATTTGACTCTCTCAATAGAAAGACATTAATGATTGAAGACTCATATAATTTTTCTCCTCCAGTAGAATGTTATCCCCTCTTCATCTAACAACTTTTTCTAATTGCTTGAAAAAATTTACCTTTGTAAGTCATGTGGAAGAGTTCTATAACCTTCTGAAGCTTTATTCAGTCAGTGCACTGTCTTCTGCAAATGCATCTGGGGTCCTCTACATTTTCAGGCAATTGCTTTCCAGTCTCAGGTCTGTCCTAGATGCCCTCCCTCCCTAGCAGCTCCAATATCTATCAAGCTGTGTGTCTCACCCAATGCTATGATTAGGGAATGTTGGATCAGCTACTTCTGTTAAGTCTTTGGTAAAACTGTGAATGGTTTTGTGGGAATGATTTAGAGAGGTCTTAGTGATATGGTTTTTTCCAACAGGATCAAGTGCAATTAAGAAACAGTAAGCAAATTGGGTTTTTGTTCTATTTATCTTTAAGTTAATTGTGAAGAGCTAAAGATGGTTTTCATTTTTTTTATTAAAGATATTATTTGAGTTTTACAATTTTCTCTCAATCTTGCTTCCCTCCCCCCACCCCACAGATAGCACTCCATCAGTCTTTACTTTGTTTCCATGTTGTACCTTGATCCAAATTGGGTGTGATGAGAGAGAAATCATATCCTTAAAGAGAACAGAATTCTCAGAGGTAACCAGATCAGACAATAAGATATCTGTTTTTTTTTTCCAAATTAAAGGGAATAGTCCTTGTACTTTGATCAAACTCCACAGCTCCTTATCTGGATACAGCTAGCACTCTCCTTTGCAGACAGCCCGAAATTGTTCTCAATTGTTGCACTGATGGAATGAGCAAGTCCTTCAAGGTTGAACATCACTCCCATGTTGCTGTTAGGGTGTACAGTGTTTTTCTGGTTCTGCTCATCTCCCTCAGCATCAGTTCATGCAAATCTCTCCAGGTTTCCCTGAAATCCCATCCCTCCTGGTTTCTAATAGAACAATAGTGTTCCATGACATACGTAGACCACAGTTTGCTAAGCCATTCCCCAACTGAAGGACATTTACTGGATTTCCAATTCTTTGCCACCACAAACAGGGCTTGCTATAAATATTTTTGTACAAGTAATGTTTTTAGATGGTTTTCATTGTTGAATACTGCCTAGGAAATCCTACTTGTACCTTGCCAATAGCCTTATTGAGAATGCCTTTGATGACTAAAGATTAGAGAAAAATTACACACACACACACACACACACACACACACACACACAGACACACACAAATTATGCATATACACATACATACACACACGCATGAATAAAGAAGAAACAAAACTTTCTCTCTTAATCAGTTGGATATGATGATATTTTAGAAAATCACAGCTCCTTCATGGGAGAGAGCCTTTTCTTGTCCAGTTCTATTCTTTCAAGGTTCATGGCCAGGAATGCAGGAATTCATGAAGATGAAGATATTTTTTTCATCTCATCCCTCAAGAGGGTTTTTCTCCCACAGTAGTCATGTGGTCTTAATCTCAACCTCCAAGGAGGACTTCTTAGAACCCTCAGGTGTTACTTATTATTGTCTTAATGGTTGCTAATGTTCTCTTTCATAGTGGTTGAGCCATTGGTGAATGATGCAAAATGGCATTTCTGAAGATTCTGGAATGAGACTTAAAGAGTAAATTAATTAGAAAGTATGACTTTCATTTAAAAAAATTAGCACAACCTACCCATAAACAATATCTTTACAATTATTTAGAACTATATTTCTACAAGGAATATTTTAATGTATATTTATAAAATTTCTGTACTTGTTTTGGGAGAGTGGTGATCTCTCCTAAGTATTTTATACAACACAGTAATTTTCAGTGGAATTTTTTCCTTTTTTTCTGAGTTTTATTGGTAATATTCAGGAATGCTGGTTATTTTTGTGAGTTTATTTTATATCTTCCTACTTCGATGAAGTTATTGTTTTATTTAATCTTTAGAAGATTCTTGATTCTCTAAGGAAATTCAAGTTTCTTTTTTCAAATTTAACTGAGATACTTGTTGAGTATATTTTAGCTTAACACTGATTCTCCCTAGAAATATATTATTCTAATAATAAGAATCAAAGCATAGCAATCAAAGTGTTGCGCTATAATTTCTCAGAACATGAAACATTTTGTAATTTTATGGTTGTTTTGACCAATAGTAGAAATTGATGCCTAATACAGAATTGAAATGAAAGTAAATCTCACATATTTATTTATGATGAGTATTCATTAAAATCTGTTTTTAATTTTAAGAAAAATTCTTGTTTACTGTGGATAATCCGGATTTGAATATATTGTGTCCAGTGCATCAAGTTACAGTCAATTCAGGACAAATTATTGAGTAGTGAGCCATTGCAGATTAAATTTGGAGTTAGGAAGACTTACCTTCATTTCCAACTTTCTGGCATTGTGACTGTCAGCAAGTCACTTAATTTATTCTTAGCTCCAGTTTACTCATCTGAAAAATGAGAATAATCCCTGAAACAATACAACATTGTAAGGACCAAATCAGATGGTATTAATTTGTAAGAAGAATAGTCCCTTACTTGTGTTATTCATAGTCACCACCTGACTGCCATCTGTGTTTTTTTTTTTTTATTTTTTGTAAGGGAAACAGGGTTAAGTGGCTTACCCAAGGCCACACAGCTGGGTAATTATTAAGTGTCTGAGACTGGATTTGAACCCAGGTACTCCGGACTCCAGGGCCAGTGCTTTATCCACTATACCACCTAGCCGCCCCCTCCATCTGTGGTTTTGAAGATTATTTGTTTTCATTATGTGTATATGTATCAGAACTATGGACTCTGATGCAGAATCCAAACACAAGTATGGGTGCACAAAGAAGAGGTAGTTCCCTGCTTTCCCCCTTCCTTTTTCCATGATCAGAACAGACTCAGCTACTAATTGGACTTGAGGACCCTCTCTGCCTCCCAAGATTCCAAGACAAATGAGCAATTACATAGATATGTAGGGTGTGCTCCATAGCATGTCCTAGTGAAATGAAAAGAAAAATCGCTATTTCTTACAACTTTCAAGTCTGAGAAAGCTAGGTTGTAGTGCAAGTATTTTTATTACTACTTAAGATAGTAGGAATCTTGTAATTAAAAAACATCTGATGAAAAAAATCAAGTCATTCATATCTTATGGGTAGTTAGGTGGCGCATTGGTAGAGCACTGGCCTTGGAATCAGGAGGACCAAAGTTCAGATCTGACCTCAGATATTTCTTGACTCTTATTAGCTGTGTGACCTTGGACAAGCCACTTAACCCTGACCATCTCGCATCCAGGGCCATCTCCAGTTGTCTTGAGTCATATCTGGCCACTAGACCCAGATGGCTCTGGAAGAGAAAGTAAGACTGTTGTCTTAGCACGGTCCCCCTTACTCAAATCCAATTCTTGTGCTTGTCATGGCATCACCTCCCTGAGGTCATGGTCTTCTTCATAAAACAAGGACAAACGTTCTTCATACTCGATAGAATTTTTTTTATAATAAGATAATCAGAGAACTTAATCCTTATAGGAAACTTTCATTTCAGCCAAAAAAAAAAAATAGAGAAAAAAATTGGCTTTGTTTGTAACTATTTTTTCCTCTTACTGATTCTTCTAGCTCATTAGAACCATTAGGGTTTACAAGGCTATATCTTACAATTGCAATATTTATTTTAATGCTAGTCTTGCTGGCAGAAAGACAATTTTGCTCTGAGTCTGACAACATCAGCTCTGTATTAGTTTTTAAAAATCTTCATGAAAGTTCAGTAGGCATCACTGTTCTGTTCTGAAACTA